>NC_086446.1:479348623-479664158 GCF_028390025.1 Pseudophryne corroboree | reverse complement strand
CTGTAATGATGCATGGGAGCAAGTAATGAGTGTGGATGAGAGACGTAGATCTTGTGGAGATCGGAGAGGTCGGGTTGGGAGATATTTTGAGATGAGCGAAGAGATCTACATTGGTGCACTATTGTTAATGGCCTTATGTGTGAGTAAAAGTATTTTATATTGAATACGGTAGAATACAGGTAACCAATGGAGGGACTTACAGAGTGGATCTGCAGATGATGAACGTCTAGCAAGGAAGATTAGCCTTGCAGCTGCATTCAGAATGGATTGTAGTGGTGGAAGTCTCTTTTTGGTAAGACCAGTAAGATGACTATTGCAATAATCAATGCGGGAGGTAATGAGAGCATGGATTACAGTTTTTGCAGTGTCTTGTGTAAGGTATGGTCGTATTTTGGATATGTTTTTTAGATGCATTAACATGATCTTGAGACAGATTGAATGTGGGTAGCAAAGGACAGTTCTGAGTCAAGTATGACACCTAGGCAGCGAGCTTGTGGGGTAGGATTGATTGTTGAGTTCTCAACAGTGATAGAGATATCAGGTTGGTAACTACTATTGGCCGGTGGAAATATAAGTAGCTCTGTTGGTGGCGAGATGACATCCAAGATGAAACCGCAGAAAGGCATTCAGTGACCCTGACCAATACATATGGTGACAAATCTGGGGAGGATAGGTAGATTTGAGTATCATCTGCGTACAGATGATACTGAAATCCAAAAGAGCTGATCAGTTTACCAAGAGATGAGGTATAGTTTGAGAAAAGCAGAGGACCTAATACCGAGCCTTGTGGTATTCCAACTGAAAGAGATAGCGAAGAGGAGGTGGATTCAGAGAAGTGAACACTGAAGGAGCGATTAGATAGGTAGGATAGGAACCAAGAAAGGACTGTGTCTTTAAGACCTAGGGATTGTAGTGTTTGTATGAGAAGAAAATGGTCAACAGTGTCAAAAGCAGCAAAGAGATCTAGAAGAATAAGAAGTGAGTAATGGCCATTGGACTTTGCAGTGACTAGATCATTCACTACTTTAGTCGGTGCTGTCTCTGTGGAGTGCTGGGAACGAAAGCCTGACTGAAGTGGGTCAAATAATTTGTGTGTTTCAAGAAAGTGTGTGAGGCGAGTGTAGGCAAGTCTCTCAAGTAGCTTGGAGAGGCATGGCAGCTGAGAGATGGGATGGTAGTTTGAGAGAGTGTTAGGGTCAGAATTTGGTTTTTTTCCAGAATCAGTGAATGCTTGAACAGTGAAGGAAAGATACCAGTAGAGAGAGAGAGAGATTACAGATATTAGTTAAAGATGGAATGAGCACAGGAGACAGAGATTTACTTACTTGTGAGGGTATAGGCTCAAGAGGAGAGGTAGTAGAGTAGCAGGCTGAGAAGAGTGTTGACACTTCATCTACACTTGTGGATCAAATGAAGAGAGAGTGCCAGAGGGTTCAGGTAGAGAACTGAGCAGGTCACTGGCTGAGGAAGAGCATAACATTTCATCTCGGATCTCATCAATCTTGTACTTGAAGTAGGAAGCAAGATCTTGCACCTTGATAGTGGCTGGTGGGTTGGGTGAGGGTGTGGGAGGGTTCAGAAGTGATTTGAAAGTATTAAAAATTAATTTGGGGTCAGAGGCTTGAGCAGAGATGAGAGTTTGGAAATATGTTTGTATGGCAGAGTCCAGGGCATTACGATAAGAGTGGTAGACAGTCTAATATGTGAGAAAGTCGCTAGGAATATTATAGTTACGCCATTGACGTTCAGCTTTGCGTGAGTTTTTGTAGGTGTCTTGTTAATTTAGAGTGCCACGGCTGACATATTGACCTATGTGGAGTGTGATGGGTAGCTGGAGCCACTTTGTCAAGGGCTATTTCTCTGACGTCCTAGTGGATGCTGGGAACTCCGAAAGGACCATGGGGAATAGCGGCTCCGCAGGAGACTGGGCACAAAAGTAAAAGCTTTAGGACTACCTGGTGTGCACTGGCTCCTCCCCCTATGACCCTCCTCCAAGCCTCAGTTAGATTTTTGTGCCCGAACGAGAAGGGTGCACACTAGGTGGCTCTCCTGAGCTGCTTAGTGAAAAAGTTTAAGTATAGGTTTTTTATTTTCAGTGAATCCTGCTGGCAACAGGTTCACTGCACCGAGGGACTAAGGGGAGAAGAAGCGAACTCACCTGCATGCAGAGTGGATTGGGCTTCTTAGGCTACTGGACATTAGCTCCAGAGGGACGATCACAGGCCCAGCCATGGATGGGTCCCAGAGCCGCGCCGCCGGCCCCCTTACAGAGCCAGAAGACAGAAGAGGTCCGGGAACTCGGCGGCAGAAGACGTCCTGTATTCAATAAGGTAGCGCACAGCACCGCAGCTGTGCGCCATTGCTCTCAGCACACTTCACACTCCGGTCACTGAGGGTGCAGGGCGCTGGGGGGGGCGCCCTGAGACGCAATAAAAATACCTTAGATGGCAAAAAATACATCACATATAGCTCCTGGGCTATATGGATGCATTTAACCCCTGCCAGTTTTTCCTTAAAAAAGCGGGAGAAAGGCCGCTGAGAAGGGGGCGGAGCCTATCTCCTCAGCACACTGGCGCCATTTTCCCTCACAGCTCCGTTGGAGGGAAGCTCCCTGACTCTCCCCTGCAGTCCTGCACTACAGAAACAGGGTAAAACAAGAGAGGGGGGCCACTAATTTGGCAGATAAATCAATACAGCAGCTATATAAGGGAAAAACACTTATATAAGGTTATCCCTGTATGTGCAGAAGTCAGCGGCACTCAGCAGTCGGAATAAAGCAGTGAAGATTCTTTATTTAGGTCCTACGCCGTTTCGGGGGTTCACCCCCGTCTTCAGGGACAAGTCATATATGTATATATATAGCGCTCTGGTGTGTGCTGGCAAACTCTCCCTCTGTCTCCCCAAAGGGCTAGTGGGGTCCTGTCCTCTATCAGAGCATTCCCTGTGTGTGTGCTGTGTGTCGGTACGTTGTGACAACATGTATGAGGAGGAAAATGGTATGGAGGCGGAGCAATTGCCTGTAATAGTGATGTCACCCCCTAGGGAGTCGACACCTGACTGGATGGTCTTATGGAAGGAATTACGTGATAGCGTCAGCACTTTACAAAAGACTGTTGACGACATGAGACAGCCGGCAAACCAGTTATTACCTGTACAGGCGTCTCAAACACCGTCGGGGGCTCTAAAGCGCCCGTTACCTCAGATGGTCGACACAGACCCAGACACGGACACTGACTCCAGTGTCGACGGTGAGGAAATAAACGTATTTTCCAGTAGGGCCACACGTTACATGATCACGGCAATGAAGGAGGTTTTGAACATTTCTGATACTACAAGTACCACAAAAAAGGGTATTATGTGGGGGGTGAAAAAACTACCCGTAGTTTTTCCTGAATCAGATGAATTAAATGAGGTGTGTGATGAAGCGTGGGTTTCCCCCGATAAAAAACTGCTAATTTCTAAAATTATTGGCATTATACCCTTTCCCGCCAGAGGTTAGGGCGCGTTAGGAAACACCCCCTAGGGTAGATAAGGCGCTCACACGCTTATCAAAACAAGTGGCGTTACCGTCTCCTGATACGGCCGCCCTCAAGGAACCAGCTGATAGGAAGCTGGAAAATATCCTTAAAAGTATATACACACATACTGGTATTATACTGCGACCAGCAATCGCCTCAGCCTGGATGTGCAGTGCTGGGGTGGCTTGGTCGGATTCCCTGACTGAAAATATTGATACCCTGGACAGGGACAGTATATTATTGATTATAGAGCATTTAAAGGATGCATTTCTATATATGCGAGATGCACAGAGGGATATTTGCACTCTGGCATCAAGAGTAAGTGCGCTGTCCATTTCTGCCAGAAGAGGGTTATGGACGCGACAGTGGTCAGGTGATGCGGATTCCAAACGGCATATGGAAGTATTGCCGTATAAAGGGGAGGAGTTATTTGGGGTCGGTCTATCGGACCTGGTGGCCACGGCAACAGCTGGGAAATCCACCTTTTTACCCCAGGTCACCTCTCAGCAGAAAAAGACACCGTCTTTTCAACCTCAGTCCTTTCGTCCCCATAAGGGCAAGCGGGCAAAAGGCCACTCATATCTGCCACGGGGCAGAGGAAGGGGAAAAAGACTGCAGCAGGCAGCCTTTTCCCAGGAACAGAAGCCCTCCCCCGCTTCTGCCAAGTCCTCAGCATGACGCTGGGGCCTTACAAGCGGACTCAGGCACGGTGGGGGCCCGTCTCAAGAATTTCAGCGCGCAGTGGGCTCACTCGCAAGTGGACCCCTGGATCCTGCAGGTAGTATCTCAGGGGTACAAATTGGAATTCGAGACGTCTCCCCCTCGCCGGTTCCTGAAGTCTGCTTTACCAACGTCTCCCTCCGACAGGGAGGCGGTATTGGAAGCCATTCACAAGCTGTATTCCCAGCAGGTGATAATCAAGGTACCCCTCCTACAACAGGGAAAGGGGTATTATTCCACGCTGTTTGTGGTACCGAAGCCGGACGGCTCGGTGAGACCTATTTTAAATCTGAAATCCTTGAACACTTACATACAAAGGTTCAAATTCAAGATGGAGTCACTCAGAGCAGTGATAGCGAACCTGGAAGAAGGGGACTATATGGTGTCTCTGGACATCAAGGATGCTTACCTCCATGTCCCAATTTGCCCTTCTCACCAAGGGTACCTCAGGTTTGTGGTACAGAACTGTCATTATCAGTTTCAGACGCTGCCGTTTGGATTGTCCACGGCACCCCGGGTCTTTACCAAGGTAATGGCCGAAATGATGATTCTTCTTCGAAGAAAAGGCGTCTTAATTATCCCTTACTTGGACGATCTCCTGATAAGGGCAAGGTCCAGGGAACAGTTAGAGGTCGGAGTAGCACTATCTCAAGTAGTACTACGACAGCACGGGTGGATTCTAAATATTCCAAAATCGCAGCTGATTCCGACGACACGTCTACTGTTCCTAGGGATGATTCTGGACACAGTCCAGAAAAAGGTGTTTCTCCCGGAGGAGAAAGCCAGGGAGTTATCCGAGCTATTCAGGAACCTCCTAAAACCAGGCCAAGTGTCAGTGCATCAATGCACAAGGGTCCTGGGAAAAATGGTGGCTTCTTACGAAGCGATTCCATTCGGCAGATTCCACGCAAGAACTTTTCAGTGGGATCTGCTGGACAAATGGTCCGGATCGCATCTTCAGATGCATCAGCGGATAACCCTGTCTCCAAGGACAAGGGTGTCTCTCCTGTGGTGGTTGCAGAGTGCTCATCTTCTAGAGGGCCGCAGATTCGGCATTCAGGACTGGGTCCTGGTGACCACGGATGCCAGCCTGAGAGGCTGGGGAGCAGTCACACAGGGAAGAAATTTCCAGGGCTTGTGGTCAAGCATGGAAACGTCATTTCACATAAATATCCTGGAACTAAGGGCCATTTACAATGCCCTAAGTCAAGCAAGGCCTCTGCTTCAGGGTCAGCCCGTGTTGATCCAGTCGGACAACATCACGGCAGTCGCCCACGTAAACAGACAGGGCGGCACAAGAAGCAGGAGGGCAATGACGGAAGTTGCAAGGATTCTTCGCTGGGCGGAAAATCATGTGATAGCACTGTCAGCAGTGTTCATTCCGGGAGTGGACAACTGGGAAGCAGACTTCCTCAGCAGACACGACCTCCACCCGGGGGAGTGGGGACTTCACCCAGAAGTCTTCCACATGATTGTGAACCGTTGGGAAAAACCAAAGGTGGACATGATGGCGTCCCGCCTCAACAAGAAACTAGACAGATATTGCGCCAGGTCAAGGGACCCTCAGGCAATAGCTGTGGACGCTCTGGTAACACCGTGGGTGTACCAGTCAGTGTATGTGTTCCCTCTTCTGCCTCTCATACCCAAGGTACTGAGAATCATAAGAAGGAGAGGAGTAAGGACTATACTCGTGGCTCCGGATTGGCCAAGAAGGACTTGGTACCCGGAACTTCAAGAGATGCTCACGGAGGACCCGTGGCCTCTACCTCTAAGAAAGGACCTGCTCCAGCAGGGACCCTGTCTGTTCCAAGACTTACCGCGGCTGCGTTTGACGGCATGGCGGTTGAACGCCGGATCCTGAAGGAAAAAGGCATTCCGGATGAAGTCATCCCTACCCTGACCAAAGCCAGGAAGGATGTAACTGTGCAACATTATCACCGTATTTGGCGTAAATATGTTGCGTGGTGTGAGGCCAGGAAGGCCCCTACAGAGGAATTTCAACTGGGTCGTTTCCTGCATTTCCTGCAAACAGGACTGTCTATGGGCCTAAAATTAGGGTCCATTAAGGTTCAAATTTCGGCCCTGTCGATTTTCTTCCAGAAAGAACTAGCTTCAGTTCCTGAAGTTCAGACGTTTGTCAAGGGGGTACTGCATATACAGCCTCCTTTTGTGCCTCCAGTGGCACCTTGGGATCTCAATGTAGTTTTGGGGTTCCTAAAATCACATTGGTTTGAACCACTCACCACTGTGGACTTAAAATATCTCACATGGAAAGTGGTAATGCTGTTAGCCCTGGCTTCAGCCAGGCGTGTTTCAGAATTGGCGGCTTTATCCTATAAAAGCCCTTACCTAATTTTTCATACGGACAGGGCAGAATTGAGGACTCGTCCTCAATTTCTCCCTAAGGTGGTTTCAGCGTTTCACTTAAACCAGCCTATTGTGGTACCTGCAGCTACTAGGGACTTGGAGGATTCCAAGTTGCTGGACGTAGTCAGGGCCCTGAAAATATATGTTTCCAGGACGGCTGGAGTCAGAAAATCTGACTCGCTGTTTATCCTGTATGCACCCAACAAGCTGGGTGCTCCTGCTTCTAAGCAGACTATTGCTCGTTGGATTTGTAGTACAATTCAGCTTGCACATTCTGTGGCAGGCCTGCCACAGCCAAAATCTGTAAAAGCCCATTCCACAAGGAAAGTGGGCTCATCATGGGCGGCTGCCCGAGGGGTCTCGGCTTTACAACTTTGCCGAGCAGCTACTTGGTCAGGGGCAAACACGTTTGCTAAATTCTACAAATTTGATACCCTGGCTGAGGAGGACCTGGAGTTCTCTCATTCGGTGCTGCAGAGTCATCCGCACTCTCCCGCCCGTTTGGGAGCTTTGGTATAATCCCCATGGTCCTTTCGGAGTTCCCAGCATCCACTAGGACGTCAGAGAAAATAAGAATTTACTTACCGATAATTCTATTTCTCATAGTCCGTAGTGGATGCTGGGCGCCCATCCCAAGTGCGGATTGTCTGCAATACTTGTACATAGTTACAAAAATCGGGTTATTATTGTTGTGAGCCATCTTTTCAGAGGCTCCTCTGTTATCATGCTGTTAACTGGGTTCAGATCACAAGTTGTACGGTGTGATTGGTGTGGCTGGTATGAGTCTTTCCCGGGATTCAAAATCCTTCCTTATTGTGTACGCTCGTCCGGGCACAGTATCCTAACTGAGGCTTGGAGGAGGGTCATAGGGGGAGGAGCCAGTGCACACCAGGTAGTCCTAAAGCTTTTACTTTTGTGCCCAGTCTCCTGCGGAGCCGCTATTCCCCATGGTCCTTTCGGAGTTCCCAGCATCCACTACGGACTATGAGAAATAGAATTATCGGTAAGTAAATTCTTATTTTCTAGAGTCTGGTTCAGGTGTGATACAGCAGTCTCAGGAGAAGTAAATGCAGAAATAGGTGAGAGTAGTTGTTGCAGAGAGGTGGACAGTTCTTGAAAATTAATTGTGGTAATATTTCTGTGGGTTTGAGGAGGATTAGAGGACTTCAATGACTCTGAGTTTAAAGTAATGGTGGAGAGCATGCAGGTGATAAGGTTGTGATCTGAGAGAGGGAAAGGGGTGTTAGTGAAGTCTGAAACTGAGCATAGTCTGGTGAATACTAGATCAAGGCAGTGGCCCTCCTGATGAGTAGAGGAGTCAGTCCATTGGGAGAGGCCGAGAGAGGAGGTTAGCGAGAGTAGTTTTGGAGGCATGAGCAGCAGATTTTGGACTATCAGTAGCAATATTGAAATCACCCATGAAGATGGTAGAGATGTCAGAGGATAGAAGGTGAGGGAGCCAGGCAGAAAAATCTTTCAGAAATTGTTTGGGTTACCCAGGTGGGCGATAGATAGCTGCAACACGCAGAGAGAAAGGAGTGTAAATCCTGATGGAATGTACTTCAAATGATGTGAATGTGAGTGATGGTACTTGTGGTAGAACTGTGTATGTGAAAGATTGGGAAAGTAATAATCCAACCCCACCTCCTTTACTGTTACCAGGCCTGGAGTTGTGTGTGAAGTGGAGACCACCATGTGACAATGCTGTAGGGGAGGCCGTGTCTGATTGTGTGAGCCATGTTTCTGTTATAGCAAGCAGATTGAAGTTGTTAGATATGAAGAGGTCATGTAAGGATGTTAATTTGTTACAAACGGAGTGTGCATTCCATAAGACAATGCTGTAGGGGAGGCCGTGTCTGATTGTGTGAGCCATGTTTCTGTTATAGCAAGCAGATTGAAGTTGTTAGATATGAAGAGGTCATGTAAGGATGTTAATTTGTTACAAACGGAGTGTGCATTCCATTAGGCACATTTTAGTGATTTGGAGGGTGCAGGGAGACATGTGATGTTTATGAGGTACTTGATCCAAAACACGATTATTATATAAATCAAAACCCAGAAAACAGAACTATTCTTTGTAATATTATTGGAAATATGATATACTTAATTGCAAAATTTAGGTATGAGTCTGAGAAGGGAATAAAGCAAGAAATAGCAAATAACTGTGCACCTCTGCAAACCATGTTGCAATGCAAGGGGTGCAATTGCATACAGTTTCTAGTATGTAGGTCAAATACTGACTGCTTTTCCATGTAGCTCATAAATGCTGGACAGCTTATTTAGAATTTGCACTGCAATTTAGAATTTGAACACACCTCTCTCAAAAGTCAATATTTCTGCACGTGACAATCGCCCCACTTGTAGTGCAGCATAGTTTTTCCAGAATGCACCGTTAAGGTGTGTGTACACACGGTGAGATTTATCCTATCGATTTTGACTATATAGTCAAAATCGCAAGGAAAGTTAGTGCAAATTGCACTGTGTTTAGCCAGCTGCGATATTGATACGCACTCCCGCAGGGTCGGTATCACAAGGAAAGATAGACGGTGCATGCAAGTCAATCCTGACTATATTGTGTACAATCTAGTACAAAGTATAGTCATAATTGACACTTAGTCAAAATCGCATATAGTCAAAATCGGTGTTTCTGGGCTCAGGGGGAGTTCAAAGGAAATCGCATAGTCAAAATCGGAGATAGTCAAAATCTCACCGTGTGTATGCACCTTAACAGTACTCGCTCTTTTTTGCCTTTATTTCAACTCAGAATCAACCATTTGCCTCTACCTTTTTAAGCTCCAGATACAATGGAACAACTTAATAGCCCTGACTGCTTTTTGCAGATAGACTTGGGACATTTAATTTCGATCCTACAGAGACTGCTAGCTACCACAAAACACTGCATGCAATTTAATAATTCATATCTCATATAAGAGGAGAATAGACTGTTACTGTGGTGATAAATTACAGTTGCAGTGAGTAATATGGCTTTGTAATAATAATAAATTATAATAATAATAATATTAGCGAAATGAAGTTCTCGCGCCCGTCGTCAGAAACATTTAAATAGCTGCTGACTGGCGCACATGGGGGGATCCGGTGTGAAGATCGACAGTGTCTAGGTCGACAATGTTGGAAGGTCGACAGGGTTTCTAGGTTGACATGTACTAGGTTGACAGGTCAAAAGGTCAACATGAGTTTTTCAAAAAAAATTTCTTTTTTTGAACTTTTTCATACTTAACGATCCACGTGGACTGTGATTGGAACGGTAATCTGTGCCAAGCAAAGCGAGGCACCTTGCCCAAAGCATGGCTAGCGGACACGGTGCACTAATTCGGCTTCCCGGTCACTGTACGCAGAAAACTACACAAACCCCCCCACCACCAAAACAACTCATGTCGACCTTTTGACCTGTCGACCTAGCACATGTCGACCTAGAAACCCTGTCAATCTTCCAACCCTGTCGACCTAGTGACTGTCAACCTAAACATTGTCGACCTAGACACTGTCGATCTAATGATCCACACCCGCGCATGGATGCGGTGACCTGCGATAAGAATTGAATTGCGCCCTATATGTTTAGATTTACCATGATATGTATACCTGTTATGTATATCCACTATCTATGGCCCTCATTCCGAGTTGTTCGCTCGCTAGCTGCATTTAGCAGCAGTGCACACGCTAAGCCGCCGCCCTCTGGGAGTGTATCTTAGCTTAGCAGAATTGCGAACGAAAGATTAGCAGAACTGCTCGAAAATCTGTTCCTGCTGTTTCTGAGTAGCTCCAGACCTACTCCTAGATTGCGATCACCTCAATCTGTTTAGTTCCTGCTTTGACGTCACAAACACGCCCTGCGTTCGGCCAGCCACTCCACCATTTCTCCAGCCACTCCTGCGTTTTTGGCTGACACGCCTGCGTTTTTTAGCACACTCCCGGAAAACGCTCAGTTACCACCCAGAAACACCCACTTCCTGTCAATCACTCACCGATCTGCAGAGCGACAGAAAAGCGTAGCTCGGCCCTGTGTAAAATTGCATAGTTTTGTGTGAAAGTACTTAGCACGTGCGCCCTGCGGCCCATACGCATGCGCAGAAAAGCCGGTTTTTAGCCTGATCACTATGCTGCGTAAAACGGCAGCGAGCGATCAACTCGGAATGACCCCCTATACCCGTTATGTATATTCACTTTGCTTGTAACCTATTAATTGTATTTATTCAGCTACAGCATGTAACCTTATATATGGGTGAGAGTTTTTTGGGGTATTTGAGCTTGTTACTGTGTAGCAAGTTTTTAGAGAGCCTCCCGTGGTTAACTACTGTACCTGTGGTGTGTATATAACCTGTGTCTATTCATCGGAAATTAGCAAGATGATGGGGCTTCCCAAACTCTTACAGTACCAGCTGCAGTTAAGTGAATTCAAATAAACTAACAGTATTTTCTCTCATTTGAACATTCTCATTAAAAGGGAGATGTATAAAGTCTTGGAGGGTAATAAAGTGGAGAGAGATAAAGTACCAGCCAATCAGCTCCTAACTGTCACGTTGCAGGCTGTGTTTAAAAAGTCACAGTAGCTTATTGGGTAGTACTTTACAGTATCTCTCTCCACTTTATCACTCTCCAAGGCTTAGTATATTCCCTCCTTATTGAATTACACACCACTTTTTTGAGACTGTGATACCTGATAGTTCCACCAGGAACAATGGCCCTCATTCCGAGTTGATCGCTCGGTATTTTTCATCGCATCGCAATGAAAATCCGCTTAGTACGCATGCGCAATGTTCGCACTGCGACTGCGCCAAGTAACTTTGCTATGTAGAAAGTAATTTTACTCACGGCTTTTTCATCGCTCCGGCGATCGTAATGTGATTGACAGGAAATGGGTGTTACTGGGCGGAAACACGGCGTTTCAGGGGCGTGTGGCTGAAAACGCTACCGTTTCCGGAAAAAACGCAGGAGTGGCCGGAGAAACGGTGGGAGTGCCTGGGCGAACGCTGGGTGTGTTTGTGACGTCAACCAGGAACGACAAGCACTGAACTGATCGCACAGGCAGAGTAAGTCTGAAGCTACTCTGAAACTGCTAAGTAGTTAGTAATCGCAATATTGCGAATACATCGGTCGCAATTTTAAGAAGCTAAGATTCACTCCCAGTAGGCGGCGGCTTAGCGTGTGTAACTCTGCTAAATTCGCCTTGCGACCGATCAACTCGGAATGAGGGCCAATATCAATCCAAGTTATTGCATGCTGTAGATTAGACCATTTATAGCACAGTTGCACAGTGGTTAGTATTGTTATCTCACAGCAATGGCGCCTTTGGTTCAATTCCAACCCAAGGCTTCAACATGTGTGGCATTATGGATGATTCAGTGCCGCCCACAGCCCTAAGTGTGTGAAGTTTGTATATTCGCCCGTATTTGTGTGGGTTTCCACCGGCTACTCCAGCTTCCTCCCACAATCCAAAAATATATACTGTAAGGTTAATTGGCTCCTGACAAAAAATGTACCTTAATGTGTAAGTGCGTGCGTGTACTATACATGGGGAAACTAGGTGGGCCAAGTGGTTCTTATCTGACGTCAAACTCTATGTTTCTATGTTTGTATAATTCTGCAGGTTACCTCTGGGTGCCCACAACGACAAACTTGTAAATTAATTGTCTTCTGATAAAAATTACTCTAGTACAGAGGGGGTCATTCCGAGTTGTTCGCTCAGTAAATTTCTTCGCATCGCAGCGATTTTCCGCTTAGTGCGCATGCGCAGTGTTCGCACTGCGACTGCGCCAAGTAAATTTGCTATGCAGTTAGGAATTTTGCTCACGGTTTTTTCTTCGTTCTGGTGATCGTAATGTGATTGACAGGAAATGGGTGTTACTGGGCGGAAACTGGCCGTTTTATGGGTGTGTGTGAAAAAACGCTACCGTTTCTGGGAAAAACGCGGGAGTGGCTGGAGAAACGGAGGAGTGTCTGGGCGAACGCTGGGTGTGTTTGTGACGTTAAACCAGGAACGACAAGCACTGAACTGATCGCAGATGCCGAGTAAGTTTGAAGCTACTCAGAAACTGCTAAGAGGTGTGTAATCGCAATTTTGAGAATCTTTCGTTCGCAATTTTAAGATGCTAAGATTCACTCCCAGTAGGCGGCGGCTTAGCGTGTGTAAAGCTGCTAAAAACAGCTTGCGAGCGAACAACTCGGAATTACCCCCAATATGTGTTCATGTGATAGGGTAATATATATTGCAAGCTCTTATGGGGCACGTATTGATGTAAATTAATCATTGTAAAGAACAGCGGCGGGGCTGCAGCGCCGACTACAGAAGAGGAGGCGGTTAGCACATATCAACATAAATGCAGAGGTGTATGTAACATATGTGCTGGCAGCGGGTGCCCTGCGTCTATCACAGGTACCATGCAGAGCCGGCCCTAACCATAATGATGCCCTAGGCAAGATTTTGGCTGGTGTCCCCTAGCACCACCGCTGGTTCCGCCTCTGACCTTGCACCTCTTTCCCAGCATCACCACCCCTCATCCATAGCAGTCCTTATTTTGGTGTTTGTACCCCCTATATTTTAAATAGGAACAGTTCACACATTTGGCATACAGCCCAAAAAGGGGTGTGTTTTTGCTGGCAAGGGGCATGGCCACACAATAGTAACCCCAATTCCAATTATACCACACAGTACTGCAACTTTATCCACATTTGATCATTCAATAGTGTCCATAATTCATATTACATCCCAAAGTAGTATCACTTTACCTTATAAACGTTACTCCTCACAGTAGAGCCCCTTATTCACATTATATCACACTGAATTGCTCCTTATTCACATTACACCCCACCCTATTGCTCTTTATTTACATTAGACGACACAGTAGTGCCCTTTCTATATGCAATGCCACATAGTAGAGCACCTTATACACATAATGCCACACAGTAATGTCCCTTACACATATGAGACATATTATTAATGTCCTTATAAACATAATGTGCCTTACACATTATGACAACCTTTATTAATGCCCTTTTACACATAATGTCCCTTACACATATGCGGCACATTATTAATGCCCTTATACACATAATGACACACATAGTGCCCCCTAGACATTTGCTGCACATTATTAGTGCCCCTATACACATAATGACACACATACAGTAGTACCCTGTTACACATATGCCGCACATTATTAATGCCCTTATACATAATGACACACATAGAGCCCCTTACACATATTTTTCAAATTTTTAATGCATTTTTACATAACACACATAATGCTCCTTACACATATTCCGAACACTACTGCACAACCAACCCACTCACATGCACACAGCACTCACACTGCCACTAACACTGTGACCTCTGCCTCTGCTTGGATACAGATGTGTTCTCATACATCTTGCCTCAGTGCTAATGATGGGCACATGTTTTTAATGAAAATGCATCTTATTTGCATTGCTATGTGGCTAGGATGCACAAGCAGCTTCTGCTGATTAAAATTATATGCAGCATGCCTATATACTGTGTGAGACTGTGGCTGTATCTGCATATGAAATGCTACACACAGAATATAGGCATGCCGCATATCATTTTAATCAGCAGAAGCTGCTGATGCCCCTAGGCATATCAAATGCCCTAGGCAATTGCCTAGTTTGCCTATGGCCGGCCCTGGTACCATGCAGCACCCTGGACTCAGCATTCTGCATAACTCTCCTTCTAATCCCGCCCCTAGACTCCAATTTGCTAGGTTTCACTGGAGCCTGAGGGCTGGCTTTGAAGGAGACTGTAGCCAAATGTTGCACCCTAAGGGCAGCAGCGGCTGTGCTAGACACATCGCTGCCGATCCCCGAGGAACTTCAGCCAGCACATATGTTACATATATCTCTGCATGTATGTGGATATGTGCTAACAAGCTCCAACTCTATACTATGTAGTTGGCGCTGCAGCCCAGGGGCCGCCATTGGGAAAGGACAACATATTGTATAGATATTATATCAATAAAAGGTCAATGAATTACAATAAAATTGATTAAAGTAATTTATTTGTGTAACACCAGCAGCTCTTAAAAACTAAGTGCAAATTGGACATTAACAAGTAGACAAGGATCTTTAAATCTCCAGGGTTAGTATTTTATAAGATAGCTATAAAACAGTCTATATTTGTAATGGCTATGCACACAAAATAATATAATTGTATGATGTGTAAGCATCTCTAATAGCAATTTACATTAAGAACCTGACAGGCTGTAGGACCAGCAGCACTAACTGTTCTTATTAAATGAGGAGTCCCCCCTTTTCTACCAGGTGCACATAGGCCAACCTTCTGTAACTTTCTTCTCTTTCTTAAGAAGAGGGAGGGCCTAAAAGTAGTTAAACAATGAGCAAGACAAGAAAACAATGGACTTACAGTACAAGACAATGTAGGACAAGTACATGGTATACAAACATTTCTGCATTAGGGGACAGAACACTGAAATAATATCAGGGTGGGAGAAATCAAGGGCTAGGTGCCGTTTTAGGGAGTAAGGAGTAGAAAGCGGTCTAAAAGAGGGACGGCACATGAGGTTGCATGACAAATCATGGCATTGAGCATCAAAGAGTTGGGGCTATGATAATGTGAATTCACATTATAAAGGCTCTTGGCCCTCATTCCGAGTTATTCGCTCGCTAGCTGCTTTTGGCAGCATTGCACACGCTAAGCTGCCGCCCTCTGGGAGTGTATCTTAGCTTAGCAGAATTGCGAATGAAAGATTAGCACAATTGCGAATAGAAATTTCTTAGCAGTTTCTGAGTAGCTCCAGACTTACTCAGCCATTGCGATCAGTTCAGTGCTTGTCGTTCCTGGTTTGACGTCACAAACACACCCAGCGTTCGCCCATACACTCCCCCGTTTCTGCAGACACTCCCGCGTTTTTCCCAGAAACGCCAGCGTTTTTTCGCACACTCCCAGAAAACGGCCAGTTTCCGCCCAGAAACACCCACTTCCTGTCAATCACAGTACGATCACCAGAACTATGAAAATTCCTCATTATGCCGTGAGTAAAATACCTAACTTTTGTGTAAAATAACTAAGCGCATGCGCTCTGCGAACCTTGCGCATGTGCAGTAAGCGACTAATCTCAATATAGCGAAAATCGGCAACGAGCGAACAACTCGGAATGACCACCCTTGCCCCTTGGACCTTTCCAATGGGAAATCCAAATAGTAGGCAAGGGTATTGCGTGAGTTGATTGCTTTGAAGTCTGTAAAACTCCTAGTTTATGATCTAGCTAATACTATATGTTTTCTCTAACGTCCTAAGTGGATGCTGGGGACTCCGTAAGGACCATGGGGAATAGCGGCTCCGCAGGAGACTGGGCACATCTAAAGAAAGCTTTAGGACTATCTGGTGTGCACTGGCTCCTCCCCCTATGACCCTCCTCCAAGCCTCAGTTAGATCTCTGTGCCCGAACGAGAAGGGTGCACACTAGGGGCTCTCCTGAGCTTCTTAGTGAAAGTTTTAGTTTAGTTTTTTATTTTCAGTGAGACCTGCTGGCAACAGGTTCACTGCATCGAGGGACTAAGGGGAGAAGAAGCGAACTCACCTGCGTGCAGAGTGGATTGGGCTTCTTAGGCTACTGGACATTAGCTCCAGAGGGACGATCACAGGCCCAGCTTTGATGGGTCACCAGAGCCGCGCCGCCGGCCCCCTTACAGAGCCAGAAGGCAGAAGAGGTCCGGAAAATCGGCGGCAGAAGACGTCCTGTCTTCAACAAGGTAGCGCACAGCACTGCAGCTGTGCGCCATTGCTCTCAGCACACTTCACACTCCGGTCACTGAGGGTGCAGGGCGCTCGGGGGGGGGGCGCCCTGAGACGCAATAAAAAACACCTTGGATGGCAAAAAATGCATCACATATAGCTCCTGGGCTATATGGATGCATTTAACCCCTGCCAGAATATACAGAAAAACGGGAAGATAAGGCCGCCGATAAGGGGGCGGAGCCTATCTCCTCAGCACACTGGCGCCATTTTCCCTCACAGCTCCGTTGGAGGGAAGCTCCCTGGCTCTCCCCTGCAGTCACTACACTACAGAAAGGGTTAAAAAAGAGAGGGGGGCACAAATTAGGCGCAGTATTAACTATACAGCAGCTATAAGGGGAAAAACACTTATATAAGGTTATCCCTGTATATATATAGCGCTCTGGTGTGTGCTGGCAAACTCTCCCTCTGTCTCCCCAAAGGGCTAGTGGGGTCCTGTCCTCTATCAGAGCATTCCCTGTGTGTGTGCTGTATGTCGGTACTTTTGTGTCGACATGTATGAGGAGAAAAATGATGTGGAGACGGAGCAGATTGCCTGTAATAGTGATGTCACCCCCTAGGGGGTCGACACCTGAGTGGATGAACTGTTGGAAGAAATTACGTGACAGTGTCAGCTCTGTATAAAAGACAGTGGTTGACATGAGACAGCCGGCTACTCAGCTTGTGCCTGTCCAGACGTCTCGTAGGCCGTCAGGGGCTCTAAAGCGCCCGTTACCTCAGATGGCAGATATAGACGCCGACACGGATACTGACTCCAGTGTCGACGGTGAAGAGACAAATGTGACTTCCAGTAGGGCCACACGTTACATGATTGAGGCAATGAAAAATGTTTTACACATTTCTGATAATACGAGTACCACCAAAAAGGGGTATTATGTTCGGTGAGGAAAAACTACCTGTAGTTTTCCTGAATCTGAGAAATTAAATGAGGTGTGTGATGATGCGTGGGTTTCCCCCGATAACAACTGATAATTTCTAAAATGTTATTGGCATTATATCCTTTCCCGCCAGAGGTTAGGGTGCGTTGGGAAACACCCCCTAGGGTGGATAAACGCTCACACGCTTGTAAGGGCTCTGACCTCTCCTGAGATGGCCGCCCTTAAGGATCCTGCTGATAGAAAGCAGGAGGGTATCCTAAAATGTATTTACACACATACTGGTGTTATACTGCGACCAGCAATCGCCTCAGCCTGGATGTGCAGTGCTGGGTCGGCGTGGTCGGATTCCCTGACTGAAAATATTGATACCCTAGATAGGGACAGTATATTTTTGCCTATAGAGCATTTGAAAGATGCATTTCTATATATGCGTGATGCACAGCGGAATATTTGCCGACTGGCATCAAGAGTAAGTGCGTTGTCCATTTCTACCAGTAGAGGGTTATGGACACGTCAGTGGTCAGGTGATGCGTATTCCAAATGGCATTGGAAGTATTGCTTTATTAAGGGGAGGAGTTATTTGGGGTCGGTCTTTTAGACCTGGTGGCCACGGCAACAGCTGGGAAATCCACGTTTGTACCCCAGGTCGCCTCTCAACATGAGAAGACGCCATATTATCAGGCGCAGTCTTTTCGTGGACAAGCGGGCAAAAGGTTCCTCTTTTCTGCCCCGTGACAGAGGGAGAGGAAAAAGGCTGCAGAAATCAGCCAGTTCCCAGGAACAGAAACCCTCTCCCGCCTCTGCCAAGCCCTCAGTATACGCTGGGGCTTTACAAGCAGAATCAGGCACGGTGGGGGGCCCGTCTCAATGAATTTCAGCGCGCAGTGGGCTCACTCGCAAGTAGACCCCTGGATCCTTCAGGTGATATCTCAGGGGTACAAATTAGAATTCGAGACGTCTCCCCCTCGCCGTTTCCTAAAGTCGGCTTTACCGATGTCTCCTTCTGACAGGGAGACAGTTTTGGAAGCCATTCACAAGCTGTATTCCCAGCAGGTGATAATCAAGATACCCCTCCTGCAACAGGGAACGGGGTATTATTCCACACTGTGGTGGTACCGAAGCCGGACGGCTCGGTGAGACCGATTCTAAATCTAAAATCTTTGAACACTTACATACAGAGGTTCAAATTCAAGATTGAGTCACTCAGAGCAGTGATTGCGAACCTGGAAGAAGGGGACTACATGATGTCTCGGGACATCAAGGATGCTTACCTTCATGTCAAAATTGACCCTTCTCACCAAGGGTACCTCAGGTTTATGGTACAGAACTGTCACTATCAGTTCAGACGCTGCCGTATGGATGGTCCATGGCACCCCGGGTCTTTACCAAGGTAATGGCCGAAATTATGATATTCCTTCGAAGGAAGGGAATTTTAGTTATCCCTTACTTGGACAATTCCCTGATAAGGGTAAGATCCAGGGAACAGTTGGAGGTCGGTGTAGCACTATCTCAGGTAGTGTTGCGGCAGCACGATTGGATTCTCAATATTCCAAAATCGCAGCTGGTTCCGACGACTTGTCTTCTGTTCCTAGGGATGATCCTGGACACAGTCCAGAAAAAGGTGTTTCTCCCGGAGGAGAAAGCCAGGGAGTTATCCGAGCTAGTCAGGAACCTCCTAAAACCGAACAGTGCATCAATGCACAAGGGTTCTGGGTAAAATGGTGGCTTCCTACGAAGCAATCCCATTCGGCAGATTCCACGCAAGAACTTTCCAGTGGGACCTGCTGGACAAATGGTCCGGGTCGCATCTTCAGATGCATCAGCGGATAACCCTGTCACCAAGGACAAGGGTGTCCCTCCTGTGGTGGTTGCAGAGTGCTCATCTTCTAGAGGGCCGCAGATTCGGCATTCAGGACTGGGTCCTGGTGACCACGGATGCCAGCCTGCGAGGCTGGGGAGCAGTCACACAGGGAAGGAATATCCAGGGCTTAGGGTCAAGCCTGGAGACATCACTTCACATAAATATCCTGAAGCTAAGGGACATTTACAATGCTCTAAGCTTAGCAAGACCTCTGCTTCAAGGTCAGCCGGTGTTGATCCAGTCGGACAACATCACGGCAGTCACCCACGTAAACAGACAGGGTGGCACAAGAAGCAGGAGGGCAATGGCAGAAGCTGCAAGGATTCTTCGCTGGGCGGAAAATCATGTGATAGCACCGTCGGCAGTATTCATTCCGGGAGTGGACAACTGGGAAGCAGACTTCCTCAGCACGACCTCCACCCGGGAGAGTGGGGACTTCACCCAGAAGTCTTCCACATGATTATAAACCGTTGGGAAAAACTCGACAGGTATTGCGCCAGGACCAGGGACCCTCAGGCAATAGCTGTAGACGCTCTGGTAACACCGTGGGTGTACCAGTCAGGGTATGTGTTCCCTCCTCTGCCTCTCATACCCAAGGTACTGAGATTGATAAGATGGAGAGGAGTAAGCACTATATTCGTGGCTCCGGATTGGCCAAGAAGGACTTGGTAACCGGAACTTCAAGAGATGCTCACGGAGGATCCGTGGCCTCTACCTCTAAGAAGGGACCTGCTCCAGCAAGGACCCTGTCTGTTCCAAGACTTACCGCGGCTGCGTTTGACGGCATGGCGGTTGAACGCCGGATCCTGAAGGAAAAAAGGCATTCCGGATGAAGTCATCCCTATCCTGACCAAAGCCAGGAAGGATGTAACCGCAAAAACATTATCACCGCAATTGGCGAAAATATGTTGCGTGGTGCGAGGCCAGTAAGGCCCGACGGAGGAAATTCAACTGGGTCGATTCCTACATTTCCTGCAAACAGGAGTGTCTATGGGCCTGAAATTAGGGTCCATTAAGGTTCAAATTTCGGCCCTGTCAATTTTCTTCCAAAAAGAACTAGCTTCAGTCCCTGAAGTTCAGACGTTTGTAAAAGGGGTACTGCATATACAGCCTCCTTTTGTGCCTCCAGTGGCACTTTGGGATCTCAATGTAGTTTTGGGTACCAAAAGTCACATTGGTTTGAACCACTTAAATCTGTGGAGTTAAAATATCTCACATGGAAAGTGGTCATGCTGTTGGCCCTGGCCTGGGCCAGGCGCGTGTCAGAATTGGCGGCTTTATCCTAAAAAAGCCCTTATCTGATTTTCCATTCGGACAGGGCGGAATTGAGGACTCGTCCTAAGTTTCTCCCTAAGGTGGTTTCAGCGTTTCACCTGAACCAACCTATTTGTGGTGCCTGCGGCTACTAGGGACTTGGAGGACTCCAAGTTGCTAGACGTTGTCAGGGCCCTGAAAATATATGTTTCCAGGACGGCTGGAGTCAGGAAATCTGACTCGCTGTTTATCCTGTATGCACCCAACAAGCTGGGTGCTCCTGCTTCTAAGCAGACTATTGCTCGTTGGATTTGTAGTACAATTCAGCTTGCACATTCTGTGGCAGGCCTGCCACAGCCAAAAATCTGTAAATGCCCACTCCACAAGGAAGGTGGGCTCATCTTGGGCGGCTGCCCGAGGGGTCTCGGCTTTACAACTTTGCCGAGCAGCTACTTGGTCAGGAGCAAATACGTTTGTAAAATTCTACAAAATTGATATCCTGGCTGAGGAGGACCTGGAGTTCTCTCATTTGGTGCTGCAGAGTCATCCGCACTCTCCCGCCCGTTTGGGAGCTTTGGTATAATCCCCATGGTCCTTACGGAGTCCCCAGCATCCACTTAGGACGTTAGAGAAAATAAGAATTTACTTACCGATAATTCTATTTCTCATAGTCCGTAGTGGATGCTGGGCGCCCATCCCAAGTGCGGATTGTCTGCAATACTGGTACATAGTTATTGTTACCAAAAAATCGGGTTATTGCTGTAGTGAGCCATCTTTTCTAGAGGCTCCTCTGTTATCATGCTGTTAACTGGGTTCAGATCACAAGTTGTACGGTGTGATTGGTGTGGCTGGTATGAGTCTTACCCGGGATTCAAAATCCTTCCTTATTGTGTACGCTCGTCCGGGCACAGTATCCTAACTGAGGCTTGGAGGAGGGTCATAGGGGGAGGAGCCAGTGCACACCAGATAGTCCTAAAGCTTTCTTTAGATGTGCCCAGTCTCCTGCGGAGCCGCTATTCCCCATGGTCCTTACGGAGTCCCCAGCATCCACTACGGACTATGAGAAATAGAATTATCGGTAAGTAAATTCTTATTATTTCAGTATATTAAAAAAAGCTGAGTTCATGGTATTCTATGAGACTGTGTGACCTTCTTGTTCTGGCGCCTAAACAAAGCAATGTAAATAAAAATTACAACATTAAAGGGCAGATTAAATTGACATTTCCTTTCCTTGTGCCCAGAGGAGATGGACAGTACAAGGAAAGGATTTTTGGGAATCCCAGGGCAAGATTCATACCAGCCACACCAATCACACCGTATAACTTGTGATAACTATCCAGTTAATAGTATGAACAAACATCATAGTCTCGGTCTAAACCGATGAAACTATAACATAACCCTTATGTAAGCAATAACTATATACAAGTCTTGCAGAAGAAGTCCGCACTTGGGACGGGCGCCCAGCATCCTCTACGGACTACGAGAAATAGATTTACCGGTAAGTGTAAAATCTTATTTTCTCTAACGTCCTAGAGAATGCTGGGACTCCGTAAGGACCATGGGGCTTATACCAAAGCTCCCAAACGGGCGGGAGAGTGCAGATGACTCTGCAGCACCGCTTGAGCAAACAGGAGGTCCTCCTCAGCCAGGGTATCAAATTTATAGAACTTTGCAAAGGTGTTTGACCCAGACCAAGTAGCTGCTCGGCCCAACTGTAATGCCGGGACCCCTCGGGCAGCCGCCCAAGACGAGCCCACCTTCCTAATGGAATGGGCCTTAACCGATTTAGGCAATGGCAATCCTGCCGTAGAATGCGCCTGCTGAATCGTGTTACAGATCCAGCGAGCAATAGTCTGCTTTGAAGCAGGAGCGCCAACTTTGTTGGCTGCATACAGAACAAACAGCGCTTCAGTTTTCCTAACCCTCGCTGTTCTGGCCACATAAATCTTCAAAGCCCTGACCACATCAAGGGACTCGGAATCCTCCAAGTCCCGTGTAGCCACAGGCACGACAATAGGTTAATTCATATGAAAAGAAGAGACCACTTTAGGCAGAAATTGAGGACGATTCCTCAATTCTGCCCTATCCACGTGGAAAACCAGATAGGGGCTTTTATGTGACAAAGCCGCTAATTCCGAAACACGCCTCACAGAAGCCAAGGCCAACAACATGACCACTTTCCAAGTGAGATATTTCAACTCCACTGTTGTGAGTGGTTCAAACCAAGGTGACTTGAGGAAACTTAATACCACATTAAGATCCCACGGCGCCACCGGAGGTACAAAAGGAGGCTGAATATGCAGCACCCCCTTCACGAATGTCTGTACTTCAGGAAGAGAAGCAAATTCATTTTGAAAGAAAATGGATAAGGCCGAAATTTGGACCTTTTATGGACCCTAATTTTAGGCCCAAAGTCACTCCTGTTTTCAGGAAGTGAAGCAGACGACCTAAATGGAACTCCTCCGTAGGAGCAGTCCTGGCCTCACACCAAGAAACATATTTTCGCCATATACGGTGATAATGTTTCAATGTCACGTCCTTCCTAGCCTTGATCAGGGTAGGAATGACCTCCTCCGGCATACCTTTTTTCGCTAGGATCCGGCGTTCAACCGCCATGCCGTCAAACGCAGCCGCGGTAAGTCTTAGAACAGACAGGGCCCCTGCTGCAACAGGTCCTGTCTTAGAGGAAGAGGCCACGGATCTTCTGTGAGCAACTCTTGCAGATCCGGATACCAAGTCCTTCGTGGCCAATCTGGAACAATGAGGATTGTTCTTACTCTTCTTAGTCTTATTATTCTCAACACCTTGGGTATAAGAGGTAGAGGAGGGAACACATAGACCGATCTGAACACCCAAGGTGTCACTAGAGCGTCCACCGCTACCGCCTGAGGGTCTCTTGACCTGGCGCAATACCGCTTTAGCTTTTTGTTGAGACGGGACGCCATCATGTCTATCTGAGGCAGTCCCCACCAACCCACGATCTGTGCGAAGACTTCTTGATGAAGTCCCCACTCTCCCGGATGCAGGTCGTGTCTGCTGAGGAAGTCCGCTTCCCAGTTGTCCACCACCGGGATGAATACAGCTGATAGGGTGCTTACATGGCCTTCCGCCCAGCGAAGAATCCTGGTCGCTTCTGCCATGGCCGCTCTGCTCCTTGTGCCGCCTTGGCGGTTTACATGAGCCACTGCTGTGACATTGTCTGACTGAATCAGAACCGGTTTGTCCCGAAGCAATGCCTCCGCCTGGCGTAGGGCGTTGTATATGGCCCTCAACTCCAGGACGTTGATGTGGAGACAAGTCTCTAGATTCGACCAGAGACCTTGGAAATTTCTTCCCAGTGTGACTGCTCCCCAACCTCGGAGGCTTGTGTCCGTGGTCACCAGGATGCAGTCCTGAATTCCGAACCTGCGGCCTTCTAGGAGGTGAGCACACTGTGCAGCCACCACAGGAGAGATACCCTGGCTCTGGGAGACAGGGTGATCCTCTGATGCATTTGTAAATGGGACCCGGACCATTTGTCCAGTAGATCCCATTGAAAGGTCCTCGCATGGAACCTTCCGAAGGGGATGGCCTTGTACGATGCCACCATCTTCCCTAGGACACACGTGCAGTGATGCACTGAAACCTTTTTTAGCTTTAATAGGTTCCTGACCAGGGCTATGAGCTCCTGAGCCTTTTCCATTGGAAGAAAAACCTATTTCTGGTCTGTGTCTAGAATCAGCCCCAAAAAGGTCAGACGCATTGTAGGGACTAGCTGGGATTTTGGTATATTGAGAATCCAGCTGTGCCCCTGCAACATCCTCACCGACAGCCACACGCTGCCCAGCAACTTCTCCCGAGATCTCGCCTTTATGAGGAGATCGTCCAAGTATGGGATAATTGTGACACCCTGCATGCGCAGGAGCACCATCATTTCCGCCATTACCTTGGTGAAAATTCTCGGGGCTGTGGAATGCCCAAACGGCAAAGTCTGAAATTGGTAATGACAGTCCTGTACTGCAAATCTCAGGAACGCCTGGTGAAGAGGGAAAATCGTAACATGAAGGTATGCATCCTTTATGTCCAGGGACACCATCCAATCCCCCCCCCCCCCTCCAGGCTGGCGATGACCGCTCTGAGCGATTCCATCTTGAACTTGAACTTTCTCAAGTACAAGTTCAGGGATTTTAGATTCAAAATGGGCCTGACCGAACCGTCCGGTTTCGGGACCACAAACAGTGTTGAGTAATACCCCTTTCCTTGCTGGAGAAGAGGAACTTTGACTATCACCTGTTGAAGATACAATTTTTGAATTGCAGTCAACACTAACACCCTCTCTGACGGGGAAGCTGGCAGAGCCGATTTGAAAAACCGGCGAGGAGGCACGTCTTCGAAATCCAGCCTGTATCCCTGAGAAACAATCTCTATAGCCCAGGGATCCACCTGTGAGTGAACCCTGACCTAGCTGAAAAATCGAAGACGTGCCCCCACTTGAGCTGACTCCCCCCGGGAAGCCCCAGCATCATGCGGTGGACTTTGCAGATGTAGGGGAGGACTTCTGCTCCTGGGAACTAGCTGCATGCAGCTTTTTTCCCTTGCCTTTTCCTCTGGCAAGGAAGGACGATCCCCGTACCTTCTTGCTTTTATTGGAACGAAAGGACTGCATTTGAGAATGAGGTGCCTTTTTGGTATGCTGCGGGGGGACATAAGGTAAGAAATTCGATTTACCGGCCGTAGCAGTAGAGACAAGGTCCGAGAGGCCTTCTCCAAACAACTCCTCCCCCTTGTAAGGCAACGACTCCATTTTCCATTTGCCGCTTCGATAGTGCCGTAATGTGTGTAAATGTGCTTCATGGTAACCTCCTGCTTACGATCAACAGGATCCTTGAGGGAAGCTGTATCCTGAGAAGGCAGTGCCACCTTCTTGGATAAGCGTGTCAGCGCCTTGTCTACCTTCGGCGAAGATTCCCATCGTATCCTGTCCTTTTGTGGAAAGGGATACGCCATAAGAATCCTTTTGGGAACTTGTAGTCTCCTATCTGGAGATTCCCAAGCCTTTTCGCACAAGTCGCTTAGTTCAAAAGAGGATGGAAAAGTGACCTCAGGCTTTTTCCCTTTATACATGTGTACCCTCATGTCAGGGACAGGGGGTTCCTCAATGATATGCAAAACCTCTTTAATGGCAATAATCATGTAACGAATACCTTTCGCCACCTTTGGCTGTAATTTTGCATGCTCATAGTCGACAATAGAGTCAGTATCTGTGTCGGTATCTGTGTCAGTGATCTGGGATATGGTGCGTTTTTGAGACCCCGAAGGTCCTGGTGCCACAGGGACAGGCATGGTCTGACTACCTGACTGATCCCTAGCTTCAGCCTTGTCTAATCGTTCATGCAGTAAATTTACATTTGCATTCAAGACATTCCACATATCCACCCAGTCCGGTGTCGGCGTTGCCGACGGCGACCTGGCCATCATGCACTCCCCCTCCTCCTTAGGTGAGCCTACCTCGTCAAACATGTCGACACACGTACCGACACACTTCACACACACAGGGAATCTCTTTTCTGAAGACAGGTTCCCCCTGAGGCCCCTTGGAGAGACAGAGAGAGAGTATGCCAGCACACACCCCAGCGCTATATAACCTTGGAGAAAAACACAGATTGTTTACCCAGTAGCGCTGCTTAATGTAAAAACGCCAATAATGTGCCCCCCTCTACTTTAAAACCCCCTTTCACCGTGTGTCAAGCAGAGGAGAGTCCGGGGAGCTTCCTCTCAGCGGTGCTGTGGAGAGAAAATGGCGCTGGTGAGTGCTGAGGGAGAAGCCCCGCCCCCTCGACGGCGGGCTTCTGTCCCGCTCAAACTTACAAAAAAATGGCGGGGGCTCTTTTATATACATGTACAGTGCCCACCTGTACATATATATAGACTTTTGCCATAGGAGAGGTGTTTTATTGCTGCCCAGGGCGCCCCCCCTGCACCCTGCACCCTTACAGTAACCGGAGTGTGTGAGGTGTATGGGAGCAATGACGCACAGCTGCGGTGCTGTGCGTTACCTCAGTGAAGCACCGAAGGCTTCTGCCGCCTGAGACGTCTTCTGTCTTCGTTTCTTCTGGCTCTGTGAGGAGAACGGCGGCGCGGCTCTGGGGTGAACGCCCAGGACGAACCTGTGTTCACTCCCTCTGGAGCTAATGGTGTCCAGTAGCCGAGGAAGCAGAGCCTATCATTTAAGTAGGTCTGCTCCTCTCTCCTCAGTCCCTCGATGCAGGGAGCCTGTTGCCAGCAGTGCTCCCTGAAAAAGAGAAAAAAATCCTAACAAAAATGCTTTCTAAGCAGGAAACTCAGGAGAGCTCCCTGCAGTGCACCCATTCTCTTCTGGGCACAGTCTAAAACTGGGGTCTGGAGGAGGGGCATAGAGGGAGGAGCCAGTGCACACCCAGAGTCCAAAGTCTTTCTTAAAGTGCCCATGCCTCCTGTGGAGCCCGTCTATTCCCCATGGTCCTTACGGAGTCCCAGCATCCTCTAGGACGTTAGAGAAAGTTACAATGTTTTTTTCCCAATTTAGAAGCTCAGATCTGAATTGCAATAGGATGCAATGACATAACGACAGGAGCAAACTGTTTACTGTTTGTCTGGCATGTGACCATACTTACCTACATTCCTGCTGCTCTCTGCGGGAGAGAGCAGCCAGGTCGTCTCAGAGGGCGGGCAGGGGAGGCTATGACGTAGATGAAGGGGTGGGCAGGAGGCGGAACGGGGGCGGATCGGGGGTGGAGCAACGATGACACTGCCTTTAAGCCACGCCCCCGCACTGTAATGCCGCAATCACCGGCATTACACTGCAGGGGGCGTGGCTATGATGACGCGATTCAGCAAGAATCGCGTCATCAACTGCCCGGACCGCCCACTTTACTCGTTAAGTGGGCGGCGGGCAGGGGGGGACCCGCGGATATCGGGAGACTTGCCTGCTCTTCCGGGGGGCCGGGAGGGTCACCCGATTTTCGGGAGCCTCCCGGCCATTCCGGGAGAGTAGGCAAGTATGCATATGACAGAGTGGACTTCCAATAGAACAGATACCACATCACTGCCTGATGTATGAGTCAGAGGTTTGTGTCATTTTCTGGAGCATCTGGAGTCTGCTGAATAACAATGTATACTGCAGGCAGCAGAAAAACATGCTGTGCCATCAATCACAGTGAAGGATTTTGTTTTCTGAGCAGTTGCAAACACACATCAAAAAGAACACAGAGCTTCTTAACAACGGTCTTTTTAAGGGAGCCAACTTCCTGTTCATTACCTTGGCAGGTTCTAAATTGAAGTTGCTACTTGTGATGTCTGAGAGCATTTTGCAATGACACTCCAGGGGGCGTCCTGCTTTTTTCATACAAGTTTAATAAGGATTACCTTAATAAGACTGGACACAAAAAACATCGCTGTATTAATTGGGCAATCGACTTCTGCAATGGGAGATCATCCAGCAAAATGTTATGTCATGACTGTATTAAATCACAAAAATAAAGTGTGCAAAGTTTCTGAAGTGGCAAAGGGTCTGTAATTTCTCAGGAAATGACTGTGAGATATGATACATCTGGGCTGTAAGCTCATGGGGGTAAATTTACTAAGAATCTTGTTTGACCGAGTGTTACGATCCTGATGCTCTGGACAGGGGAGATCTTATGTAGTGAGTCCTGAGCACCAAGACGGAATGCTGGGATTGGGAGATGGGAAGGAAATAGCCCCTAGCACCCTACCTCCGTTGTCTTATCCGTGTTATCAATTCACGCCTGAACGACTATGGTTTCTTGGGCCCATGGCAGCCGCGTTTGAAGGGCGGATTAGATCTGCCCAACTCCGATGCCCCCTCAGGTCTTAAAGAGAAACAAGGCGTGAACTGAGACAGGGTAATAACAAGGGGACCTCTAACTGAAACAACCACGCTAGGGGCTATAAACTACCTAAAAACTAAACGTATGTGCGGCACGCCGCCAAAGGAAAAGAACTACAAAGAAACCACTGTCCACTCCCCTACACGGCACCGCCGAGTTCCGGGGAGGACAGTGAAAGCGGAAACCTCCGCAAATGCACCAATTCACAGTAAAGTAAACACTAAGCGGCATAGGCCGCAACACGCGGCAGAAGCCGCTACTCACGAAACCGGGCGAGAACCCCAGATGACAAACAGGTTCGCAAGGACTAGAAGGATTCCCAGGACCGGCTTCGGACCTCCAAAGTACCAAAGGGCAGGGAGCAAGATCCACCAAACACGGCTGACAGGAACAGAGTTCTGCAAGGCAGGAACAGCATACAAGAAGCTATCACCGGCGGGGCTGCAGTGTGCTGGCTCACATAAAAAGGCCCTGCTGGCCAATAACAGGAGGGCCAGCAGGACCAGCCCCCAGACCCTAATTACTAGTTGCCGTGCAGCTGCCCTGCTGCACGAGCAACCTAATTAACTATTCTTAGCAGCGGGGAACGCGGTCCACCTGTGGCGTCCCTGTTGCTATGCACCCGGCGGCCCTGCACGCACGGCGTCCTGCGTTGCCAGGGACCCGGCGGCTATCGTGCGCACGGCGTCCTGGCGTTGCTAGGCACCGTGCGGGGGACAGGGAAGGAGAGAGGCGCGGCGGCCGTGACCGCTGCTCAGTCAGGGCACGGCCGAAGACCGCCGCGCCTAACAGTACCCCCCCCCATGAGGAGGGGTTAAAGAACCCCTAGAGCCAGGTTTCTGAAGAAACTCATGAAAGAAAATCCTCTTCAGCTTGGGAGCATGTAAATCTTTATCCAACACCCAAGATCTTTCTTCAGGGCCATAACCTTTCCAGTGGACCAAAAAATAGAGCCGACCCCGAGAAAGCTTAGAATCTAAAACCTTCTCCACCAAGAACTCTTGTTGCCCCTGAACATCCACCGGAGATCTACCCTGGGAAGTCCTCCGAGGAAATCTCCTGGAAGAAAAATACTGTTTCAAAAGAGAACAGTGAAAAGTATTGCCAATTTTGAGAGATCTCGGCAAGCGTAGCCGAAAAGCAACTGGGTTGACCTTCTTAATGATAAGGAATGGTCCAATAAATTTGGGTCCCAATCTAGCCGAAGGTTGTCGGAGCTTGATGTTGCGAGTTGACAACCATACCTTATCTCCCACCTTAAAAGCGCAAGGACGTCGGAGCCTATCAGAAAATTTCTTTTCTCGGAAGGCAGCTTTTCTCAAGGCAAGGTGCACCTTTCTCCAAATTGTTCTGAGATGGGAGGTTAAGGTCAACGAGGAGACTGGAGAATGAGGAAAAAAAGAGTTGGCTCTAGGATGAAAGCCAAAGACTGAAAAGAATGGGGACTCCTTGGTGGAAGAATGACAAGAGTTATTATAAGCAAATTCGGCTAACGGAAGAAATTCAGACCAATCATTCTGGAGTTTGGCCGAATACAACCGTAAATACTGTTTTAATGACTGGTTAACTCGTTCGGTTTGTCCGTTAGATTGTGGATGGTACCCAGATGTTAAAGAGAGTTTCATATTTAATGAGGCACAAAAACGTTTCCAGAAACGAGCAATGAATTGCGGACCCCGATCAGAGACAATATCCCTGGGCAACCCATGGAGCCTGAACACATGACGGAGAAACAAGACTGCCAACCCTTGAGCAGAGGGTAATCGGGGAAGAGCAATGAAATGAGCCATCTTACTAAAACGATCTACTACCACCCAAATGACTCGAAATCCGGCTGAAAGAGGAAGGTCCACCACGAAATCCATGGAAATATGTGACCATGGCCTGAGAGGAACGGCACAAGGTACGAGTTGCCCGATCGGCAATGAACGAGGAACCTTATGCCGTGCACAAACCTGACAGGAATGGACAAATTCCCTAACATCTTTAGAAAGACTAGGCCACCACACCGAGCGAGAGACTAACTCCAAGGTCTTAGTGATACCTGGATGACCAGAGACTTTGTTGTCATGAAACTCAGCTAAAACAGTGCCTCTCAGAAATTCAGGGACAAAGAGACGATCAGCAGGAGTCGGTTTAGGAGCCTGCTGTTGAAGCTGGATTAACTGAGTAAATAAATCCTGTGTGAGGCCTGCCCGGATGACAGATGATGGAACTATGGGGGTAGTAGCAGGATGGTTATTGTGAACCGGAAGAAAACAACGTGACAGGGCATCAGCTTTAGTATTTTTGGAACCGGGCCTGAAGGTGATAAAAAACCTGAAACGAGTAAAAAACAATGCCCAACGTGCCTGCCGAGCATTAAGCCGTTTAGCTGACTCAATATACTGCAGGTTCTTATGGTCAGTAATAGTATGCCTAGCTCCCTCCAGCCAATGCCTCCACTCCTCGAAAGCCCATTTACCTGCCAGCAATTCTCGATTACCAACGTCATAGTTGGATTCTGCGGAGGAGAATTTCCTGGACATGAAGGCACAAGGGTGTAATTCCTGAGACTCCGGATCTTCCTGAGATAGGATAGCCCCCACTCCAACCTCTGAGGCATCTACCTCGACTATAAAGGGGAGCTCCGGGTTAGGGTGCCTGAGAACAGGAGCCGAGACAAAGGCCTGCTTTAAGGCCCGAAAGGCAGACTCGGCTGCAGGCGACCAATTGGAAGGGTCCGCTCCTTTTTTAGTCAATGCTACTATAGGAGCGACCAAATCAGAAAAGGTATGAATGAACCGCCTATAATAGTTTGCAAACCCTAAAAAGCACTGAATTGTTTTTAAATTTGTGGGTTGCGCCCAATTAAGGATGGCCTGGAGTTTTTTCGGTTCCGTGAAAAATCCCTGGGGAGAAATAATATACCCCAAGAAGGACACTTCCGTGATGTGAAAATCACATTTCTCTAGTTTTGCGTATAAATGATTTTCCCGTAGTTTTTGAAGAACCAGACGCACATGGGTAATATGTTGTTCCACAGACTCAGAATAAATCAAAATGTCGTCTAAATAAACGACAACGAACTTTCCAAGAAAGAAAGTCACGAAGAACATCATTGATGAGGTCTTGAAATACCGCAGGAGCATTTGACAGCCCAAAGGGCATCACCAGGTATTCATAATGACCCGACTGTGTGCTGAAAGCCGTCTTCCACTCATCCCCAGATCTTATTCGGATGAGATTGTAAGCTCCTCTAAGATCGATTTTTGAGAAGATAACGGCAGAGCGTAAATGATCAAAAAGTACTGAAATCAAAGGCAAAGGGTAGGTGTTTTTAACAGAAATTTTATTCAGAGCCCGAAAATCAATACATGGTCTGAGCGACCCATCTTTTTTTTCAACAAAAAAGAATCCTGCACTCAAAGGAGATTTCGAAGGCCTAATGAAGCCTTTTTTTAGGCTTTCCTGGATATAATTATCCATAGCCATGGTTTCTGGCCCGGAGAGGGCATATAATCTCCCCTTAGGTAAAGTGGCCCCGGGAACTAAATCTATAGCGCAGTCATAGGACCGATGGGGAGGCAGAACGTCCGCATTACCCTTGGAGAACACATCAGCAAAATCCTGATATTCCAGAGGAATAAGTTCTGGGGTAACTGCCGCAACCCGGACAGGATGGGAAATACACTCCTTAACACAAAAAGGACCCCATTAGGAAATCTCCCCAGACGCCAATCTATGGTGGGATTATGAAAGGCAAGCCAGGGGTGACCCAAAACTACTGGAACTGCCGGACAATGTGTAAGGTAAAATTCTATTTCTTCTGAATGTAGGGCCCCCACTGTCAGCAATACTGGAGGTGTGCGGTGAGTAATAACCCCATTGGAAAGCGGACCCCCATCCAAGCCGTGCATGGTGATACGTCTATCTAAGGGTATCAGTGGAACGCCTAAAGCCAAAGCCCAAGCTAAATCCATAAAATTTCCTGCAGCTCCACTGTCGACGAAGGCCGACACCAACGAACTGAGGCTGCCAAAGGAAATCTTTACCGGAACTAATAGAGAATTATTAGAGTAGATTAACTGCAGACCCAAGTGAACCCCCTCACAATTCACTTGGACAGAGCGTTTCCCGGCTTGTTCGGGCAGTTACGTGCGATATGTCCCTTACCACCACAATACAAACAAAGACCAGAACTTAACCTTCTGGTTCTTTCCTCTGGGGACAGCCGGGAGAGACCCATTTGCATGGGCTCCTCAACGTCCTCAGGAAAAGTATATACACATGGATTAGGCCTAAAAGTTGTTCCTCTTTCAGCCCTCCGCTCTCGGAGACGACGATCAATTTTAATAGCGAGCTCCATGAGTTTGTCTAGAGTCTCAGGAGCGGGGTACTGAAGGAGACTGTCTTTAATCACTTCCGACAGACCGAGGCGAAACTGACTGCGCAGGGCCGGGTCATTCCATTCACAGTCGTTCGACCAACGGCGGAGTTCGGTACAATACACCTCCGCTGGATTTTTGCCTTGCTTAAGGGCACACAGGTGACTCTCAGCTGATGCTTCTCTATCTGGGTCATCATATAAGAGGCCTAAGGATTTAAAAAAGGCGTCTACTGATAACAAAGCAGCATCATCCGCTCTTAGCCCAAACGCCCAGGTCTGTGGATCACCCTGAAGTAGAGACATCACAATCCCGACCCGCTGAGACTCAGTACCAGAGGAACGGGGCCTTAAACGAAAATAAAGCTTACAAGCTTCCTTAAAATTTAAAAAATCCTTTCGGTTACCCGAAAAACGGTCAGGTAAATGCATCTTTGGTTCTGGAACCATACTTGGGGAGGCTCGCAAAAGATCTTCCTGCGATCTCACCCGAAGAGTAAGGTCCTGAACCATCTGAGTTAATTCCTGTATTTGATTAACCAAAAGCTGACTGGGGTTTGGCCCTAAACCTGCCGGATTCATGAGGCCGAATTTCTAGGCCCACCTGTCACAATCCTGACTGTAGGTTTCATATTTGGTGACTTACCCCTGCCATCTGTCCCGGATCCTGTGTCTTTTACTCACTGAGTTAAACAGCTTGTCAGCACTATGAGTTTTCCTGAGTTCTCTGCCTGAAAGGTAATAGTTAATTAGCTCCACCTGTGGTGATCTCCTGTGTGAGGCTGAATTCAGTAATATGAAGTTCAGGCTTCAGTGTTCTCTCGGCCTGCTAGGCCTCATTCTACATCACAGCCTAGTCTGGAGTAGTCACATGACAGTGACTGTTCACCTGATCCAGAGTTGTCCAATCCTCTGCCAGCCTGAGACTCTCTGCATCACCTAATCCTGCTCACCAATCACCAAGGACCAGGAACTATAAGTCAGGAGGCTGAGTTGGAAACTGGGCTAGTTCCTTGTGTCACACTCACAACTATGTGTGAGTCTTCAAGCTGAGCTCCCTAAAGGTAACCTTTATACTCTTGTTCCTGTGAAAACTCTGTTCCTTGTTAGCCTGTTTGGTTTACTTTTGTGTTGCCACTGATGATCACTATTTCCACGAGTCTCAAAGTAAAGGCACAGCTGCAGTGGTTCTTCTTAAAGGCACAGTATTATATTCCATAGTCTCAACTGAAAACCACAGCTGCCGTGGTTCATCTTTACTGCTGTTGTAGTTGTGATCTCCAGAGCTCCTGTATCCCTGCAGCATCTCCGTGCCTTAGCATCTCCGTGCCTCAGCATCTCCGTGCCTCAGCATCTCCGTGCTTCCAGCACCTCCGTGCTTCCAGCACCTCCGTGCCTCAGCATCTCCGTGCCTCAGCATCTCCGTGCCTCCAGCACCTCGTGCCTCCAGCACCCCTGTGCCTCAGCACCTCGTGCCTCCAGCACCTCCGTGCCTCAGTACCTCCGTGCTTCCAGCACCCCAGTGTCTATACGCACCCCAGTGTCTATACGCACCCCAGTACCTCCAAGCACCTCAGTGCGTCCAAGCACTTCCGTGCCTCCTAGTACCTCAGTGTCTCCAAGCGCCTCCGCGCCTCCTAGCATCTCAGTGTTTCCAAGCACCCAGTGCACTTTAGCGCAGTTGTACCTGGTATCTTCACTGATTCATCAGCGCCTTTCCAGTTCTGTCTTTCAGGAGACCTTCAGCGTGCCTCCTGTCTGCCGACCTAATCCTGCATGAGGAGAACCTAGATTCAGCCATCTCTGCTGCGGTTCCTTTTCCCAGTCACCAGAAGAAACCCCGAGTCCACAACACTCCCAAACCAGGTCAGTGGTAGTATTCATATAATCCTCCAGTCGTCCGCACAGACTTCACTAACACCGGGTTCACAAAACCTCAGTCTTGACAGTAGGAACTGGCCACATGGACCCGGCCGAAAGTGTTTGTCTGACGCAGGACCTCCTAAGCAATATTGCAGGACGCTTGGAAGGTCTGGAGTCGACTCAGCATCAATTAGCACAGTGTCTGCAGCGGAATTCTTTCTCCAGAGATTCTCTGACCTTCTGCACTAAGACTCCTGACCAACTGCAGTTTTTCTACCAGATGTTATTACAGTTACAAGAACTTTTGTCTAGTATTCTTTCTGTGATGCCTGATCTCTTCAGGAATACTACTAACGTTGTTGATCCTGTTTTGTCCCATCCAGTTAATAGAGTCTCTTCCTCTGTGCAAGGAAAAGTTGTTCATCAGAGCTATCCATGGCACAAACTCTCTGAAGCTGAACGTCAGCGGCGTAGGGAGCTACACCTCTGTCTTTACTGTGGAAATTCCAGTCATTTTGTTAAAGACTGCATTCTTCGTAAGCCAGGGAATGGTGACAAATCTCAGTATCACAGTGCTCATGTCTACAAGTCATCCACAGTAGCCGATCCTGCTACTGCTGACAGGGGTATCAAGATGGCTACTCTGAAAGAGACTCAAATTTATGACTGGGGTCCGGTGATTAAAGGACCTTATCCCAAGTTGGGTGTCCAGAGAAGAATATTCAAGCCATTTAGAGTCACAGAGGAGTCCGTGTCTTTAGCCCAAGGAGGGGCATCCGTGTCTGTAGCCCAAGGAGGGGCGCCCGTGTCTTTAGCCCAAGGAGGGGCTTCCGTGTCTTCAGCCCAAGGAGGGGCGTCCGTGTCTTCAGCCCAAGGAGGGGCGTCCGTGTCTTCAGCCCAAGGAGGGGCGTCCGTGTCTTCAGCCCAAGGAGGGGCGTCCGTGTCTTCAGCCCAAGGAGGGGCGTCCGTGTCTTTAGCCCCAGAGAGGGGTTCAGAGGGTCCAGCTCCAGAGAGTCTACAGAGTGCTGCCCAGTCAGAGAGACTACAGAGCGCTGCCCAGCCAGAGAGTCTACAGAGTGCTGCCCAGCCAGAGAGTCTACAGAGTGCCTCAGCCCAGCCCCGTGAAGTGGGGGCTCTTGCCTCAGCCCAGCCCCGTGAAGTGGGGGCTCTTGCCTCAGCCCAGCCCCGTGAAGTGGGGGCTCTTGCCTCAGCCCAGCCCCGTGAAGTGGGGGCTCTTGCCTCAGCCCAGCCCCGTGAAGAGGGGGCTCCTGCCTCAGCCCAGCCCCGTGAAGAGGGGGATCCTGCCGGTCCAGCAATACTCCAGGCCCAGCCTGGTCAGTCCGTCCCGGTTCCAGCCGGTCCAGCAATACTCCAGGCCCAGCCTGGTCAGTCCGTCCCGGTTCCAACCGGTCCAGCAATACTCCAGGCCCAGCCTGGTCAGTCCGTCCCGGTTCCAGCCGGTCCAGCAATACTCCAGGCCCAGCCTGGTCAGTCCGTCCCGGTTCCAGCCGGTCCAGCAATATTCCAGGCTCCACCTGGTCAGTCCGTCCCAGTTCTATCCGGTCCAGCGATACTCCAGGCCCTGCCTGGTCAGTCCGTCCCGGTTCCAGCCGGTCCAGCGATACTCCAGGCCCTGCCTGGTCAGTCCGTCCCGGTTCCGGCCGGTCCAGCAATACTCCAGGCTCTGCCTGGTCAGTCCGTCCCGGTTCCAGCCGGTCCAGCAATATTCCAGGCTCCACCTGGTCAGTCCGTCCCGGTTCTATCCGGTCCAGCGATACTCCAGGCCCTGCCTGGTCAGTCCGTCCCGGTTCCAGCCGGTCCAGCAATACTCCAGGCCCAGCCTGGTCAACCCGTCCCAGTTCCAGCCGGTCCAGCAATACTCCAGGACCAGCCTGGTCAGTCTCCTTTGGCCCCAGCCAATTCAAGTATCCTCGGATCCAATTCAGTCCTACTCGTCCAGCCAAAGATTTCTCCAGTTTCAGTCTGTTCAAACTCATCTGGACACAAACCGATTCCAAGCATTGGTCCGAGTAAATAACTTTTGTCTGTTGGTCCCAGTAAAGGACTTCCACCATCTAGTTCTAAAATTAGACTTCAGTCTGTCTCTGATTCTGTTTCCTTGTCTTCCAGCACTGAGTCCACAGCTTCTGCGGGGAATTCTAATACCTCTTCTCCTCGATGTCGGGATAATTCTGCTGTAGCATCTAAAGTCAAGAAAAATACCAAGGCTATTGACCTAATGTCTGAATGGGTACCTCAGTCTAATGTTGTTTCAGTGGCATCTGTTTCCTTGAGTCCAATTTCATCCTCCACTCAGTCTTCAGAACATTCAGCCAATGCTCTGTTTTCTGACCCATCGCTTTCTGAGCAAGATAATGCCTTGATGAACCAATACATTAGGAATTTCAGGAATGCCAAGAATTGGAAAACAGTACAAAGACAACAGCCTGTTGATTTAAGTGTTGGTTATGTTTCCATTGATTCCACTCCAAGTTCCTTGTGTTGTTCTGAACTTGTTATTGCAGCTTACAAAGCGGATGTAGTTACTCCCAAAGAAGATTGGTATCTTCCAATAGACTTGGACTCAGACTCTGAATTTGATCCAGTTCATGATGCTACTTCTTTCAGGGGAGGTCCCATGTTTTCTAAGGAAGTTTTTTCTTTACAGGAGATTCCACTCTCCCTGGTCAAAACCAAATGTTCCCGTAAGAAGAAGAGGCATCAACGAAGGTCCTAAATTCTTCCGTATGAATTTCTCAAGTTCCTCTAAGATTCAAGATGGGTGTCCGGAGTCCACCCTTGAAGAGGGGGATACTGTCACAATCCTGACTGTAGGTTTCATATTTGGTGACTTACCCCTGCCATCTGTCCCGGATCCTGTGTCTTTTACTCACTGTGTTAAACAGCTTGTCAGCACTATGAGTTTTCCTGAGTTCTCTGCCTGAAAGGTAATAGTTAATTAGCTCCACCTGTGGTGATCTCCTGTGTGAGGCTGAATTCAGTAATATGAAGTTCAGGCTTCAGTGTTCTCTCGGCCTGCTAGGCCTCATTCTACATCACAGCCTAGTCTGGAGTAGTCACATGACAGTGACTGTTCACCTGATCCAGAGTTGTCCAATCCTCTGCCAGCCTGAGACTCTCTGCATCACCTAATCCTGCTCACCAATCACCAAGGACCAGGAAGTATAAGTCAGGAGGCTGAGTTGGAAACTGGGCTAGTTCCTTGTGTCACACTCACAGCTATGTGTGAGTCTTCAAGCTGAGCTCCCTAAAGGTAACCTTTATACTCTAGTTCCTGTGAAAACTCTGTTCCTTGTTAGCCTGTTTGGTTTACTTTTGTGTTGCCACTGATGATCACTATTTCCACGAGTCTCAAAGTAAAGGCACAGCTGCAGTGGTTCTTCTTAAAGGCACAGTATTATATTCCATAGTCTCAACTGAAAACCACAGCTGCCGTGGTTCATCTTTACTGCTGTTGTAGTTGTGATCTCCAGAGCTCCCGTATCCCTGCAGCATCTCCGTGCCTTAGCATCTCCGTGCCTTAGCATCTCCGTGCCTCAGCATTTCCGTGCCTCAGCATCTCCGTGCTTCCAGCACCTCCGTGCTTCCAGCACCTCCGTGCCTCAGCATCTCCGTGCCTCAGCATCTCCGTGCTTCCAGCACCTCCGTGCCTCAGCATCTCCGTGCCTCAGCACCTCCGTGCTTCCAGCATCTCCGTGACTCATCACCTCGTGCCTCCAGTACCTCCGTGCTTTCAGCACCCCGTGCCTCAGCACCTCCGTGCCTCAGCACCTCCGTGCCTCCAGCACCTCGTGCCTCCAGCACCCCTGTGCCTCAGCACCTCGTGCCTCCAGCATCTCGTGCCTCCAGCACCTCCGTGCCTCAGTACCTCCGTGCCTCAGCACCTCCGTGCTTCCAGCACCCCAGTGTCTATACGCACCCCAGTGTCTATACGCACCCCAGTACCTCCAAGCACCTCAGTGCGTCCAAGCACTTCCGTGCCTCCTAGTACCTCAGTGTCTCCAAGCGCCTCCGCGCCTCCTAGCATCTCAGTGTCTCCAAGCACCCAGTGCACTTTAGCGCAGTTGTACCTGGTATCTTCACTGATTCATCAGCGCCTTTCCAGTTCTGTCTTTCAGGAGACCTTCAGCGTGCCTCCTGTCTGCCGACCTAATCCTGCATGAGGAGAACCTAGATTCAGCCATCTCTGCTGCGGTTCCTCTTCCCAGTCACCAGAAGAAACCCCGAGTCCACAACACTCCCAAACCAGGTCAGTGGTAGTATTCATATAATCCTCCAGTCGTCCGCACAGACTTCACTAACACCGGGTTCACAAAACCTCAGTCTTGACACCACCAATACAACGGAAAGAAAATTAAACCACATTTTTTTTTTTTTTTTTTATGTGGGCCGGTGATAATGTTACGATCCTGATGCTCTGGACAGGGGAGATCTTATGTAGTGAGCCCTGAGCACCAAGACGGAATGCTGGGATTGGGAGATGGGAAGGAAATAGCCCCTAGCACCCTACCTCCGTTGTCTTACCCGTGTTATCAATTCACGCCTGAACGACTATGGTTTCTTGGGCCCATGGCAGCCGCGTTTGAAGGGCGGATTAGGTCTGCCCAACTCCGATGCCCCCCCTCAGGTCTTAAAGAGAGACAAGGCGTGAACTGAGACAGGGTAATAACAAGGGGACCTCTAACTGAAACAACCACGCTAGGGGCTATAAACTACCTAAAAACTAAACGTATGTGCGGCACGCCGCCAAAGGAAAAGAACTACAAAGAAACCACTGTCCACTCCCCTACACGGCACCGCCGAGTTCCGGGAAGGACAGTGAAAGCGGAAACCTCCGCAAATGCACCAATTCACAGTAAAGTAAACACTAAGCGGCATAGGCCGCAACATGCGGCAGAAGCCGCTACTCACGAAACCGGGCGAGAACCCCAGATGACAAACAGGTTCGCAAGGACTAGAAGGATTCCCAGGACCGGCTTCGGACCTCCAAAGTACCAAAGGGCAGGGAGCAAGATCCACCAAACACGGCTGACAGGAACAGAGTTCTGCAAGGCAGGAACAGCATACAAGAAGCTATCACCGGCGGGGCTGCAGTGTGCTGGCTCACATAAAAAGGCCCTGCTGGCCAATAACAGGAGGGCCAGCAGGACCAGCCCCCAGACCCTAATTACTAGTTGCCGTGCAGCTGCCCTGCTGCATGAGCAACCTAATTTACTATTCTTAGCAGCGAGGAACGCGGTCCACCTGTGGCGTCCCCGTTGCTATGCACCCGGCGGCCCTGCACGCACGGCGTCCTGCGTTGCCAGGGACCCGGCGGCTATCGTGTGCACGGCGTCCTGGCGTTGCTAGGCGCCGTGCGGGGGACAGGGAAGGAGAGAGGCGCGGCGGCCGTGACCGCTGCTCAGTCAGGGCACGGCCGAAGACCGCCGCGCCTAACACCGAGATTGCATTCTCTGGCATTCTCAAAGATTTACTAAACTGGCAAGCGCGTTAAAATCTGCAAATAGTAGACAATACTCCATCAAACCAACTCGCAAGTACTTTCAATAAAAAAGAATACAATAAGTAAATTTACTAAGAATCTTGTTTTTAAACACTGGCAAACTCAGGAAAAAATACACTTTGCAACAGACGACCCCTGATCAGCATGTTTGCAGAAGCTTGCACATATCTTCCCGGCCAAAGCATTAAATCCCCCCAACTAGACATCCCAGTGTGGTGTTTCCTGGGAAAGTGGGGACCCCTCTAATAAAGGGGCCTTCCGTTTCCAGTGTGCCCCAGGCCTGGGCTGATGCCCGGGGCTATTCCCTGCACCACTGGGCTGTGGGTGTGGAGTTGATAGCATTTAAGTAAAAGTTAGGCTGTGTGCACACAGTGCGATATTTCTTTCGATTTTGACTATATAGTAAAAATCATAAGAAAATATCATGCATATCGCACGTGTGTATAGTCCATGTGATACCAATGCGCAGTCCCGCGGGATCGGCATCGCAAAGAAAAATAGAGTGTGCAGGCAGCCCAACATTGACTATATCGGTGCCCCGTCGAATAGTCAATGTCGGGCTGTGCGTGTGTACACAGCTTTAGATGAGAAGTAATATTGTCTTTTACATGTGAAAGATGAACAATTCGGAAGATAAGCAATTTCCCATGAGTCCTGACAAACGAAATTGAGTATACACACTGAGATTCTTTTTTTTACAAACAATCTGAACGACGAACGGTTTGGCTGGTATTGAGGGGATTGAGCTGCATGCATGGATGACTGACTGACAGTCTGCTTCAAACAATAACGGGCGGGCGCATCAGTCATCATTTGCTGTGTACACACCTGAACGATTTGATCTTTCACAACCGTCATTATCATTGAAATCTTCTAGTGTGTATGGGCCTTTACACTCACACTTCACTCACCTTGTCCCTTGTGTTGATCGGTCCTTTTGTCCAGTAGAATCCCTCTGCATGGATAAAAATTATATATATATATATATATATATATATATATATATACACATGCTCACCTTACCCTTGACGCAGGTTGATCACCTTCTCCATATAAGCATGCCCCCGGAAGCGTAACAAAACAAAGTGTAGATTCTGATCCATGCCAGACCTCTGACCTCTCTGCAGCTGGAGAAACCCAGCAATAAGATAGGGCAGTACGGATGACGGATGGTATAATGATTAGCATTACTGCCTCACAGAACTAAGGTCATGGGTTCGATTCCTACCATGGCCCTAACTGTGCAGACTTTGTATATTCTCCCCGTACTTGTGTGGGTTTACTCCGGGTTTTCCGGTTTCCTCCCACATTCCAAAAATATACTGGTAGGTTAATTGGCTCCCAACAAAATTAACCCTAGTGTGTCAGTGACTGGAGCCTTACCTCCGGACAGGGGTCCCGGGTATCGCCGCTCTGACGGGTGGCAGGTCTGCGGCGCGGACCTCTGATGCGTCCGTCCAGCTTCTGGGGGCTGGAGGCCGGGGACCTGAGGCATTGTGGCAGGGAGATGCTTCAGCAGAGGGCTCTGGCGGGGAGCGCGTGTGTGTGTGTGTGTGTGTGTGTGTGTGTCCTCTCTGCTGGGGCCACCATATTGGAGACCAACAAAGCCAATTGAGTCCCATTCTGTTTTCAGCCAATCCAGGGCTGGCTTCCTTTACAAAAAGGTGCTGGTTCACAGTAAGAGTGCCAGTGCTTCAAGTTGCTTACTTACGTAAGGTGCTCTAGCTCTGTGCTCCCAGGTTGCTTCAGGTGCCCTGGTTCCGGTTACTATCTTTCGCTGCAGCAGTCCTATTGCCTTCAGCCCGCCTCCTCTCGTAGAGTGCCCACCGGGACCCTAAACCATAGAGGAATCCCGGGTGCTACGGGGACCTCCGCAGTCTACAATTCTTTAAGGCAGAGTTCTTCAGCTTCGTCTTTCAAGCCACAGTTCATAATTCCGCAGTTCATTATCCCCAGCCTCGTCTTTCAAGCCTCAGTTCTCAAGTCCGCAGCTCATTACCTTTAACCTCATCTTTTCAAGCCACAGTTCACAAGCACGCAGTTCTTTTCCGCAGTCTCGTTTTTTTAAACTATACCTCCTAGCTCATACTACGTCTTCCATTGGCCTTTTGTCTCATGAGAAGGAACTATATCCAGCCCCCTCGTCTCCTGCATCCACAGACAGTCACTTCCTCTGGCAAATCTCAGTCGCCGGATCCCCAATTCCAGCCGAGCGTGACATAGTGAATGTGTCTGTGTCTACATGTGATAGGGAATCTAGATTGTAAGCTCCACTGGGGCAGGGACTGGCATGAATGGGCAAATATTCTCTGTAAAGCGCTGCGGAATATGTGTGCGCTATATAAATAACTGGTAATAAATAAATATTATTGGTACCTAACCCCAACCCTCCCTCACCAGCAGCCTAACCCTCCCCCTTAGTGCCAAACCCCCCTTCTTAGTGCCTAAATCTAACCCTTACTCCCTGCAGTCTAACCCTAATCCCCCCCAGCTAAACCCTAACCCTCCCCCCACAGCCTAAAACCTAACCTCTACACCCCTGTTCATATATAACAGTCTTGTCCAGCATGTTAGTTTGTTTATGATATATGCAGTTTCATTATATGAATAAGTTATACCACAAGAGCATCCCAGTGTGTGCCTACTGATTGAGTATGTAACAGAGGAAATCCGATCTGTGAAGAAACACTTCTGCTAACAGGTTATGGGCCCAGACACAGGCATAAGGATCCCACTTACCAGGGGTACAGACTACAATTGCCCAGTCGAGCTGTGTATGTCTTACCGGCACTGGGGATCCCAGCGGTTAGCATACCGTTCGTGGGATCCCGGCAGCAGTATGTCGGCAGGGGGCGAGTGCAGCGAAACCCCTTGTGGGCTCGCTATGCTTGCCACACTGAGGGCACAGGTTGTATTCCCACTCTATGGGTGTTGAGAACACCAAAGAGTGAGAATAGTCCCTGCTAGTCGACATGCCAACTGTCGGGATTTAGAGGGGGGGCGGGGTGTAGCCGTTGGTATTGTGACCAGCGGTCACGTAACTACATCCTGGCCAGACACAGGCATAAGGATTCCAGTTACCAGAGACCCAGTTACAAGGACCAAGGCACAAGAAACATTTGTGGATGGTAGTGAGGAAATGACGTAGCTGGAGGAGACTGTTCCCTCTAGCAACTGGAGAAGCGGTCCCTCCGGCACAAAGGGAATAAGAGAAAGCGAGGTACCTAGTCAGATTGTGGTGGTAAGGGATTCTATTATCCGGAAGACAAACAGGGCAATCTGCTACCGGGACCGTGATCGCCGTACAGTCTGTTGTCTCCCGGGTGCTCGGGTATGACACATTGTGGACCGGGTACAAAGATTGTTGGAAGGGGCTGGGAACGACCCGGCGGTCTTGGTGCATGTTGGCACCAACAACAAAGTTAGTGGTAGGAGGGATGTCCTTAAGATTATAGGGGATTTAGGCCAGAAATTAAAGGCAAGGACATCTAAGGTAATATTCTCCGAAATATTACCTGTGCCACGCACCAGCCCAGAGAGGCAGAGGGAGTGTCACTGACCTAGGTTGGGGGTGTTGTGAACTCGGGGGTTCTCCCGATGGTAGGGGAGAGGAACCACAGTTGGGTCGGAACAGGGATGGCTTGATATAGGTCTTCCTCATACAGGACTCTCACAGTAAAGCTTGGTGAAAATATTAAAGAACTTTATTGCAGGAAGGGAACAACACAATGTCACATAGCAGAGAAGGAACATATGAGGGGAATGTCCAGGCTTATAGGAGAAATTGTAAGCAATGTTAAAGATTCTAGGAAAAGAAGTACTTGTGAGTGTTGGAACAAGATAATAGTGACTGAAGAACTTGTGAGTGATGTTTTTAAAGATCCTGATGATTTGAAGAACTGGTGAACGGTGGTTAAGACTCTGATGATTTGAAACACTTGTGAGCGGTGGTTGAAGACACTGATGATTTGTATGACTTGAGAGCGGTGACTAAAGATACTGATGATTTATAGAACTTGAGAGCGGTGGTTAAAGACACTGATGATTTGTATGACTTGAGAGCGGTGATTAAAGACACTGTAGAACTTGAGAACGGTGGTTAAAGACACTGATGATTTGTATGACTTGAGAGCGTTAGTTAAAGACACTGGTAACTTGCAAAACTTGGGAGCGGTGGTTAAAGACACTGATGACTTGTAGAATTTGAGAACGGTGTTTAAAGACACTGATGACTTGTAGAACTTGAGAGCGGTGTTTAAAGACAATGATGACTTGTAGAACTTGAGAGCGGCGTCTAGCCCGCAGCCCACGCTGACTCCAAGAAGCACTGGTGACTGGATTGCAGAGGAACACACCAGCCGCTGTATACGCTGGAACTGTGCAGCAACTGGCACCTGGAAGTGCCGGAGACACTGGGGTACGACTGCAGAGAGATTCGCCGGGAACAAGAGCACTGGCATCCACTTCAGGGGAAAAGACGATACTCAGGCCCCGAGGCTCTGCCCGGCGTCTGCCTTTGAATCTCCCGCCTCCGCTGGATTGGCGGAACAGTCTGATGACGTCACCCGCTCCCCGCCCACGTGATGCCGGGGTGTCATGGCGGCGCCCCTGCCCCGGGGAACCGCCGTGAGCCGCGCCAGCCAGACGCCGGAGCCCATGGACCATCGAAGGCGGAGGCCGCAACACAGACCAGCAGGCACGCAGGGGTAAGCACGGTGAACGCCGCCTATTGCGTGTGACAGGGAGATTAACGAGGTAAATGTGTGGCTTAGAGACTGGTGTAGGAAAGAAGGGTTTGTGTTCCTGGAACACTGGGCGGACTTCTCAGTAAGGCGCAATCTTTTTTGTTGCGATGGATTGCACCTGAATGAGGAGGGGGCAGTGGTGCTGGAGGGAGGGATGGTTAGAAGGTTGGAGGAGATTTTAAACTAGGTGCCTGGGGGAAGGGTTTAGTCAGTAACTATGGGACAAGCAGTGAGAATAGTAAGGATGGAGGTAGCGAGCTGAATGGGGGTGGAGAAGGTGGAAGGGAAAGAGCAGCCGGCAAGGGTATTACCAAAACACAAATTAATGATGAACATGGATCACCAATAATGCACATAGAAAATAAAGTTCCTAGCAGTAGAGGGAATACTTATCTTAATTGTATATATGTAAACGCTAGAAGCCTTACAGGTAAGAAGGGGGATCTAGAAGTCCTTTCAGCAAACAAACAGTATGATATTATAGGTTTTACTGAAACTTGGTGGTATGAATCTCATTGGACAGTTAATCTGGAGGGTTATACACTGTTCAGGAGATACAGAGTAAATAAATGGGATGGAGGGGTATGTCTTTAAGTAAAGCCGTTTTTAAAACCTGATATACGGGAAGATATCCATGAGGGGACTGCAAATACTGTTGAGACTATATGGGTAGAAATTGCATGCGGGGGAACGGGAACAAAAAAGATACTATTAGGGCTATGCTACAAGCCGCCTGATATTAATGTGTCCAATGAGGAATTGTCACTGAAGAAAATTGAAAAAGCATCAAGATTGGGAGATGTAATAGTGATGAGAGATTTTAACTATCTGGAGATTAATTGGATAAATGATTCATGTGATACTGCTAGGGGTAATAGGTTTCTAAACACACTAAACGATCACTACTTATTTCATCTAATTGAGGAATCGACTAAGTACAATGCAATCTTAGACCTGATATTAACAAACAATGGGGAATTTATATCAAATATTATAGTAGAGGAGCCAATAGAAAACAGCGACCACAATATGGTCACATTCAATATCAGTTCTCATAAGCAGCCCTACATAGGCTCAACTAGGACTCTAAACTTTAGCAAAGCCAACTTTGACATAATGAGGGAAACTTTAAGGGGCACTGAATGGGAAATTTTGTTTCAAGGAAAAATTACTACGGCAAATGGGAGGTATTAAAAACGCTGCTCGCTAACTATACTCGTTAATTAATTCCCATGGGCAGCAAACAAAGGAGTAATAATTCCAAACCAATGTGACTTAACAAAAAGATGAAGGAACTAATGGTCAAAAAGAGGCGAGTATTCATAAAATATAAATCAGATGGGAAAGTGGAGTTATTCTAGTACTGTAAGGATTGTAACAAAATGTGCAAAAAAGAAAAACGAGCGGCTAAAATAGAAATTGAAAAGCTTGTAGCAAAGGAAAGTAAATCAAACCCAAAAAGTTTTTCAAATACATCAACAGCAAAAGATTAAAAAAGGAGAGTATAGGCCCTTTAAAGGACAAGTCTTAATCAAAGATGATAATAACACAGCAGAAAAATTAAATTAGTTTTTCTCATCTGTATTCACAAGGGAGGACCAGATGGTGGGGTTAACGCATAACCTCAGCAATGATTATGTCCCAATGCGAAGTGCTTGGTGAAATGAGGAAGTAGACTGCGACCGTTTAATAAAAAATGAAGATTAATAAGTCACCTGGTCCCGACGGAATTTACCCGAGGGTTCTCATGGAACTACACTCCAAACTAGCAAGTCCGCTATCTTTGATTTTCATAGACTCACTTACATCAGGCATGGTTCCCAAAGACTGGCGTATAGCGGAAGTTGTGCCGATATTCAAAAAGGGAAGGAAATCTGAACTGGGTAATTATAGACCAGTAAGCCTTACATCTATAGTGGGGAAAGTACTGGAAGGCATTTTAAGGGATAGAATACAAAAGTTCCTGGAAGCCAATAAGGTTATTAATAGGAACCAAGATGGATTTGTGAAGGATAGATCATGTCAAACAAACTTATTAGGCTTTTATGAGATAGCTAGCGCTAACCTAGATCAGGGCAAGGAGGTGGATGGAATCTTTTTGGACTTTGCTAAAGCTTTCAATACAGTACCACACATGAGACTTATCTATAAGGTACAAGAACTGGGGCTAGGGAGCACAAGATGCATTTGGGTTAGAAATTGGCTGGATAATAGGGAGCACAGAATAGTGGTAAATGGAACTTTTTCAAATTGGACTGAAGTACTAAGTGGCGTGCCACAAGGGTCTGTACTTGGACCACTATTATTCAACATTTTCATAAATGATCTAGAGGTAGGTCTAGAGAGCATGATGTAAATTTTTGCAAACAATACCAAACTGAGTAAGATGATAAATTCAGAGGGGGATACTGAGTCTCTACAGAACGACTTATTTAAACTAGAAGCATGGGCTGCAAAACGGAGAATGAGGTTCAATATAGACAAGTGTAAGGTAATGCACTTTGGTAGCAAGAACAAAAATACTACCTACATACTATATGGGGAAAAACTAGGGTATTCTGTACTGGAAAAAGATTTAGGTGTTCATATAGATAACAAACTCAGCAGTAGTACCCAAAGTAGGATTGCAGCAAATAAAGCAAACAAGTGTTGAAGTCAAAAATATTACATACACACCACATGCAAACACCAAACAGAGTGGCCTCTGTGCGTGCGCGTAATCGCCATGCGTACGCATACCCGCACGCTACGTACACGGGTTCACGAGCCTTGCGTATTGGCACGTGGTATGAGTATATAGGGTAGCATGTGCATTCGCACAGAAAAGCCACAAAGACACATTCAATATTTTATTTATATAGTGCATAATTTACACATGCAATTGCGGTCGAATTCCCGAAATTGTCGAATTCCGGGAATTTTTCGCCAAAAAAAAAAAAATCGACAATGCAATTCAGTACTTTCCGACAAAAAAACGGACTTTCAAAATTCGACTTTTTGAAATTCGACTTTTGACAAATTCGACTTTTTTGCAATGATACACATGCTGCAATTCGACCAAAGTCTATTCAATTCAAATTTGGAAATTCGACAACAGTGCTTTTAGACAGTAAATTCGTCATTTTCAATCCGCCACACTTTGGAGGGTGAAACCAATAAAAAAAAATTAAAACATGTTTTTTTTGGTGTTTTTTTTTTGGTAATAGCATATCTATTTATATTAGAAGGGATTAGGTACTTGGTTTGTCTTTTTTGGAGGCACAAGTATTATTTATATATTTTTGAAAATATTTTTTTTATTTTTTTTTTATAGCTGGAACGGTAAAATCAAGGAAAAAAATGGCGTGGGGTCCCCCCTCCAAAGCATAACCAGCCTCGGGCTCTTCGAGCTGGTCCTGGTTCTAAAAATGCGGGGAAAAATTTGACAGGGGATCCCCCGTATTTTTAAAACCAGCACCGGGCTCTGCGCCTGATGCTGGTGCAAAAAATACGGGGGACAAAAAGAGTAGGGGTCCCCCGTATTTTATACACCAGCATCGGGCTCCACTAGCTGGACAGATAATGCCACAGCCGGGGGTCACTTTTATACAGCGCCCTGCGGCCGTGGCATTAAATATCCAACTAGTCACCCCTGGCCGGGGTACCCTGGGGGAGTGGGGACCCCTTCAATCAAGCCTCGGGCTCTTCGAGCTGGTCCTGGTTTTAAAAATCCGGGGTCAAAATTGACAGCGGATCCCCCGTATTTTTAAAACCAGCACCGGGCTCTGCGCCTGATGCTGGTGCAAAAAATACGGGGGACAAAACGAGTAGGGGTCCCCCGTATTTTTTACACCAGCATCGGGCTCCACTAGCTGGACAGATAATGCCACAGTCGGGGGTCACTTTTATACAGTGCCCTGCGGCCGTGGCATTAAATATCCAACTAGTCACCCCTGGCCACCCAAGGGCCAGGGGTGAAGCCCGAGGCTGTCCCCCCCCCATCCAAGGGCTGCGGATGGGAGGCTGATAGCCTTGAGAAAAATGTCTGAATATTGTTTTTTCCAGTAGTACTACAAGTCCCAGCAAGCCTCCCCCGCAAGCTGGTACTTGGAGAACCACAAGTACCAGCATGCGGGAGAAAAACGGGCCCGCTGGTACCTGTAGTACTACTGGAAAAAAAATACCCAAATAAAAACAGGACACACACACCATGACAAGTACAACTTTATTACATACTGCCGACACACACATACTTACCTATGTTGACACGCCGACTGCCACAGTCTCCGACGATCCGAGGGTACCTGTTAAAAAATTATACTCACCTTCCAGCGTCCAGAGATAAATCCACGTCCAGAGTATAATCCAGGTACTTGGCAAAATAACAAAACGCAAAAACCCGTGCCAGCGGACTGAAAGGGGTCCCATGTTGACACATGAGACCCCTTTCCCCGAATGCAGAGACCTCTACGTGACAGCTGTCACTGAAAGGTCTCTTCAGCCAATCAGCGAGTGCAACGTCCTTGCACTCTGCTGATTGGCTCTGCGCGTCTGAGCTCAGACAGCGCATCGCAAAACCTCTCCATTATATTCAATGGTGGGAACCTTGCGGTTAGCGGTGGGGTCACCCGCCGGTCAGCGGCTGACCGCGGGTAACCCCCCCGCTGACGGCAAAGTTCCCAACATTGAATATAATGGAGAGGCTTTGCGATGCGCTGTCACAGCACAGACAGCGCACAGCCAATCAGGTGAGCGCCACGTAGTAGCGCTTCCTGATTGGCTGAAGGGACCTCAGTGACAGGAGTCACGTGGGGTCCCGGCACATTCGGGGAAAGGGGTCTCATGTGTCAATATGGGACCCCTTTCAGTCCGCAGGATCGGGTCATTGCGTTTTTGTTTTTTTGCCAAGTACCTGGATTATTTTCAGGACGTGGATGTATCTCTGGACGCTGGAAGGCGAGTATAATTATCTTTTATTTTCAGGTATCCGTGGATTCTACTTGGAGAAGAGGACCGACTGCTTCGTGTCAACATAGGTAAGTATGTGTGTGTCGGCAGTATGTAATAAAGTTGTACTTGTCACGGTGTGTGTGTCCTGTTTTTATTTGGGTATTTCTCTGACGTCCTAGTGGATGCTGGGAACACCGTAAGGACCATGGGGAATAGACGGGCTCCGCAGGAGACTGGGCACTCTAAAAGAAAGATTAGGTACTATCTGGTGTGCACTGGCTCCTCCCTCTATGCCCCTCCTCCAGACCTCAGTTAGATTTCTGTGCCCGGCCCGAGCTGGTTGCACACTAGGGGCTCTCCTGAGCTCCTAGAAAGAAAGTATATGTTAGCTAGCTTGGGCTTCTTAGGCTACTGGACACCATTAGCTCCAGAGGGATCGACCGCAGGACCCGTCCTTGGTGTTCGTTCCCGGAGCCGCGCCGCCGTCCCCCTTACAGAGCCAGAAGCATGAAGATGGTCCGGAAAATCGGCGGCAGAAGACTTCAGTCTTCACCAAGGTAGCGCACAGCACTGCAGCTGTGCGCCATTGCTCCTCATATGCACTTCACACACCGGTCACTGAGGGTGCAGGGCGCTGGGGGGGGGGGGGGGGGCGCCCTGAGCAGCAATAAAAACACCTTGGCTGGCAAAATAATCACAATATATAGCCCCAGAGGCTATATATGTGATAATTACCCCTGCCAGAATCCATAAAAAAGCGGGAGAAAAGTCAGCGAAAAAGGGGCGGAGCTATCTCCCTCGGCACACTGGCGCCATTTTCTCTTCACAGTGTAGCTGGAAGACAGCTCCCCAGGCTCTCCCCTGTAGTTTTCAGGCTCAAGGCATTAAAAAGAGAGGGGGGGCACTAAATTTAGGCGCAATATTGTTTATACAAGCAGCTATTGGGGAAAATTCACTCAGTGATAGTGTTTATCCCTACATTATATAGCGCTCTGGTGTGTGCTGGCATACTCTCTCTCTGTCTCCCCAAAGGGCTGTGTGGGGTCCTGTCCTCAGTCAGAGCATTCCCTGTGTGTGTGCGGTGTGTCGGTACAGCTGTGTCGACATGTTTGATGAGGAGGCTTATGTGGAGGCGGAGCAGATGCCGATAAATGGGATGTCGCCCCCTGTGGGCCGACACCAGAGTGGATGGATAGGTGGAAGGTATTAACCGACAGTGTCAACTCCTTACATAAGGCTGGATGACGTAACAGCTATGGGACAGCCGGCTTCTCAGCCCGCGCCTGCCCAGGTGTCTCAAAGGCCATCAGGGGCTCAAAAACGCCCGCTCCCTCAGATGGCAGACACAGATGTCGACACGGAGTCTGACTCCAGTGTCGACGAGGTTGAGACATATACACAATCCACTAGGAACATCCGTTACATGATCCCGGCAATAAAAAATGTGTTACACATTTCTGACATTAACCCAAGTACCACTAAAAAAGGGTTTTATGTGTGGGGAGAAAAAGCAGGCAGTGTTTTGTTCCCCCATCAAATGAGTGAATGAAGTGTGAAAAAGCGTGGGTTCCCTCGATAAGAAACTGGTAATTTCTAAAAAGTTACTGATGGCGTACCCTTTCCCGCCAGAGGATAAGTTACGCTGGGAGATATCCCCTAGGGTGGATAAGGCGCTCACACGTTTGTCAAAAAAGGTGGCACTGCCGTCTTAGGATACGGCCACTTTGAAGGTACCTGCTGATAAATAGCAGGAGGCTATCCTGAAGTCTGTATTTACACACTCAGGTACTAGACTGAGACCTGCAGATAGTGCTGCTGCAGCGTGGTCTGTAACCCTATCAAACAGGGATACTATTTTGCGAACATAAGACGTCGTCTTATATATGAGGGATGCACAGAGGGATATTTTACCGGCTGGCATCCAAAATTAATGCAATGTCCATTCTGTCAGGAGGGTATGAGAGACCCGACACTGGACAGGTGATGCTGACTTTAAAAGGCACATAGAGCCTTATAAGGGTGAGGAATTGTTTGGGGATGGTCTCTGGGACCGCGTATCCACAGCAACAGCTGGGAAGAATTTTTTTTACCTCAGGTTTCCTCACAGCCTAAGAAAAGCACTGTATTATCAGGTACAGTCCTTTCGGCTTCAGAAAAGCAAGCGGGTCAAAGGCGCTTCCTTTCTACACAGAGACGAGGGAAGAGGGAAAAAGCTGCACCAGTCAGCCAGTTCCCAGAATCAAAATTCTTCCCCCGCTTCCTCTGAGTCCACCGCATGACACGGGGGCTCCACAGGCGTAGCCAGGTACGGTGGGGGGCCGCCTCAAAAATTTCAGCGATCAGTGGGCTCGCTCACAGGTGGATCCCTGAATCCTTCAAGTAGTATCTCAGGGGTACAAGCTGGAATTCGAGGCGTCTCCCCCCCGCCGTTTCCTCACATCTGCCTTGCCGACAACTCCCTCAGGCAGGGAGGATGTGCTAGAGGCAATTCACAAGCTGTATTCCCAGCAGGTGATAGTCAAGGTGCCCCTACTTCAACAAGGACGGGGTTACTATTCCACACTGTTTGTGGTACCGAAACCGGACGGTTCGGTGAGACCCATTTTAAATTTGAAATCCTTGAACACATACATAAAACAATTCAAGTTCAAGATGGAATCGCTCAGGGCGGTTATTGCAAGCCTGGAGGAGGGGGATTACATGGTATCCCTGGACATCAAGGATGCTTACCTACATGTCCCCATTTACCATCCTCACCAGGAGTACCTCAGATTTGTGGTACAGGATTGCCGTTACCAATTCCAAACACTGCCGTTTGGACTGTCCACGGCACCGAGGGTCTTTACCAAGGTAATGGCAGAAATGATGATACTCCTTCGAAAAAAGGGAGTTTTAATTATCCCGTACTTGGACGATCTCCTTATAAAGGCGAGGTCCAAGGAGCAGTTGTTGGTCGGAGTAGCACTATCTCGGGAAGTGCTACAACAGCACGGATGGATTCTATACATTCCAAAGTCACAGCTGGTTCCTACCACACACCTACTGTTCCTGGGGATGGTTCTGGACACAGAACAGAAAAAAGTGTTTCTCCCGCAGGAGAAAGCCAAGGAGCTGTCATCTCTAGTCAGAGACCTCCTGAAAACAAAAACAGGTATCGGTGCATCACTGCACACGAGTCCTGGGAAAAATGGTAGCTTCTTACGAAGCAAAATTCCATTCGGCAGGTTCCATACAAGAACCTTTTAGTGGGACCTCTTGGACAAGTGGTCGGGATCGCATCTTCAGATGCATCGGCTGATAACCCTGTCTCCAAGGACCAGGGTATCTCTACTGTGGTGGCTGCAGAGTGCTCATCTTCAAGAGGGCCGCAGATTCGGCATACAGGACTGGGTCCTGGTAACCACGGAGGCCAGCCTTCGAGGCTGGGGGGCAGTCACACAGGGAAGAAATTTCCATGGACTTTGGTCAAGTCAGGAGTCGTCCCAACACATAAATATTCTGGAACTGAGGGCCATTTACAATGCCCTAAGTCTGGCAAAGCCTCTGCTTCAAAACCAGCCGGTACTGATCCAATCAGACAACATCACGGCAGTCGCCCATGTAAACCGACAGGGCGGCACAAGAAGCAGGATGGCGATGGCAGAAGCCACAAGGATTCTCCGATGGGCGGAAAATCACGTCTTAGCACTGTCAACAGTGTTCATTCCGGGAGTGGACAACTGGGAAGCAGACTTCCTCAGCAGGCACGACCTCCACCCGGGAGAGTGGGGACTTCATCCAGAAGTCTTCCAACTGTTGGTAAACCGTTGGGAAAGGCCACAGGTGGACATGATGGCGTCCCGCCTAAACAAAAAACTAGATATTGCGCCAGGTCAAGGGACCCTCAGGCAATAGCTGTGGACGCTCTAGTGACACCGTGGGTGTACCAGTTGGTTTATGTATTCCCTCCTCTGCCTCTCATACCAAAGGTACTGAGAATAATAAGAAAACGAGGAGTAAGAACGATACTCGTGGTTCCGGATGGGCCAAGAAGAGCTTGGTACCCAGAACTTACAGAAATAATATCAGAGGACCCATGGCCTCTACCGCTCAGACAGGATCTGCTACAGCAGGGGCCCTGTCTGTTCCAAGACTTACCGCGGCTGCGTTGGACGGCATGGCGGTTGAATTCCGGATCCTAAAGCAAAAGGGCATTCCGGAGGAAGTCATTCCTACGCTGATAAAAGCCAGGAAAGAAGTAACCGCAAACCATTATCACCGTATTTGGCGAAAATATGTTGCGTGGTGTGAGGCCAGGAAGGCCCCAACAGAGGAATTTCAGCTGGGTCGTTTTCTGCACTTCCTACAGTCGGGAGTGACTATGGGCCTAGAATTGGGTTCCATTAAGGTCCAGATTTCGGCTCTGTCGATTTTCTTCCAGAAAGAACTGGCTTCACTGCCTGAAGTTCAGACTTTTGTAAAGGGAGTGCTACATATTCAGCCCCCCTTTTGTGCCTCCTGTGGCACCGTGGGATCTCAACGTGGTGTTGAGTTTCCTGAAATCACATTGGTTTGAGCCACTTAAAACTGTGGATCTGAAATATCTCACGTGGAAAGTGGTCATGTTATTGGCCTTGGCTTCGGCCAGACGTGTGTCAGAATTGGCGGCTTTGTCATGAAAAAGCCCTTATCTGATTTTCCATATGGATAGGGCAGAATTGAGGACTCGTCCCCAGTTTCTCCCTAAGGTGGTATCAGCTTTTCACTTGAACCAACCTATTGTAGTGCCTGCGGCTACTAGGGACTTGGAAGATTCCAAGTTACTGGACGTAGTCAGGGCCTTAAAAATTTATATTTCCAGGACGGCTGGAGTCAGGAAAACCGACTCGCTTTTTATCCTGTATGCACCCAACAAAATAGGTGCTCCTGCTTCTAAGCAGACTATTGCTCGCTGGATTTGTAGCACAATTCAGCTGGCGCATTCTGCGGCTGGATTGCCGCATCCTAAATCAGTAAAAGCCCATTCCACAAGGAAGGTGGGCTCATCTTGGGCGGCTGCCCGAGGGGTCTCGGCTTTACAACTTTGCCGAGCTGCAACTTGGTCAGGGGCAAACACGTTTGCAAAATTCTACAAATTGGATACCCTGGCTGAGGAGGACCTTGAGTTCTCTCATTTGGTGCTGCAGAGTCATCCGCACTCTCCCGCCCGTTTGGGAGCTTTGGTATAATCCCCATGGTCCTTACGGAGTTCCCAGCATCCACTAGGACGTCAGAGAAAATAAGATTTTACTCACCGGTAAATCTATTTCTCGTAGTCCGTAGTGGATGCTGGGCGCCCATCCCAAGTGCGGATTGTCTGCAATACTTGTTTATAGTTATTGCCTAACTAAAGGGTTATTGTTGAGCCATCTGTTGAGAGGCTCTGTTATGTTCATACTGTTAACTGGGTATAGTATCACGAGTTATACGGTGTGATTGGTGTGGCTGGTATGAGTCTTACCCGGGATTCAAAATCCTTCCTTATTGTGTCAGCTCTTCCGGGCACAGTATCCTAACTGAGGTCTGGAGGAGGGGCATAGAGGGAGGAGCCAGTGCACACCAGATAGTACCTAATCTTTCTTTTAGAGTGCCCAGTCTCCTGCGGAGCCCGTCTATTCCCCATGGTCCTTACGGAGTTCCCAGCATCCACTACGGACTACGAGAAATAGATTTACCGGTGAGTAAAATCTTATTTTTTTTCCAGTAGTACTACAGGTACCAGCTGGCCCGTTTTTCTCCCGCATGCTGGTACTTGTGGTTCTCCAAGTACCAGCTTGCGGGGGCGGCTTGCTGGGACTTGTAGTACTACTGGAAAAAACAATATTCAGACATTTTTCTCAAGGCTATCAGCCTCCCATCCGCAGCCCTTGGATGGGGGGGACAGCCTCGGGCTTCACCCCTGGCCCTTGGGTGGGCAGGGGTGACTAGTTGGATATTTAATGCCACGGCCGCAGGGCACTGTATAAAAGTGACCCCCGGCTGTGGCATTATCTGTCCAGCTAGTGGAGCCCGATGCTGGTGTAAAAAATACGGGGGACCCCTACTCGTTTTGTCCCCCGTATTTTTTGCACCAGCATCAGACGCAGAGCCCGGTGCTGGTTTTAAAAATACGGGGGATCCGCTGTCAATTTTGACCCCGGATTTTTAAAACCAGGACCAGCTCGAAGAGCCCGAGGCTGGTTATGCTTTGGAGGGGGGAGCCCACGCCATATTTTTCCGGGTTTTTCCCGTTTTTTCCCGTTTTTTTAATTCGCGGCAAAATCCGGCAAATCGGCCGTTTTTCGCCCGCGGGACTGTCGAATCCGTTTTTCATTGAATATGGTGAATTCCGGCAGCCACCTGCCGGAATTCACCTGTCGAATTGTGTCGAATTAAAAAACGGCGATAATTTGCCGCGATTCGCCGTGAATTGCATATACCTAATAGTCTCCACACACTTTGCTGGCAAGTTACATACACTAAAAAGGTAGAACAAAAGAGTTATTCAGGCTTACAGGATGTGAGGGGATGGGTCAAGGTTAGGACTTAATTTTTGGTATCCAGATGTGCAGTATTCTGAGAGCTACATTCCGGCCGCTATATGCAGTTTATCCCATGTTTCTGCACATAGATATGCACAGAATTGTATTATTCATAAACGACTGTAAATACTGTACTCTTTATATGCGTCGGGAACCCAGTGGTGAACACCTGCAAGCACACCTGGACCAAGGATCGCCCATTCATTCAAACCAACCTATGACCCCCTCATGTACTGTAAATGACCTGCCCCTTGACCTATGGAAGAAGAGCTTACATTTCCCATTGTATTGTGTTTGGACTTATTGTATAAAAGAGAGGTCTCCTGACCCAGGTTTCAGTCCCTATTTCTCTGAGGTCATCTTGCCAAGACTGACTGAGACCTGGATCCAGGAGCACTCACAAACAAACGTATGTACTATTCGTTGTAGCTCTTCTCTGTAATATTGTTGTATCTTTTATCTGTATCTTTTGAGTAAATACTGTTGATGCGTTGGACCACAACATTACATTTAACTACTGGTGTTGCATTCAATTCTTGTTTGGGACAAGGTGTACTCAGCCACATATGTCGCTAAATTGTGTGTAACACGTGTTGGCATGTATACGCAACTTAAAGACATACTTTGGCGGGTGTACGCATATGTTTAGCGGCCGCAGTGGCTATAACCCTAGTGTAATAAGGTATTGCTTTTTCCTATAAATTAATCAAACTTCACACAAGGTATTAGCATGCATAAAACGGGGAATTGATGCGAGGGATGAGAGTGTTATAATCCCATTATATAAATCACTTGTGAGGCCACATCTCGAATACTGTGCACACTGTTGGGCACCATACTACAAAAAGGATATCCTGGAACTAGAAAAGGTTCAGAGACGGTAGACCAAATTGATTAAGCGATGGTGACGCTAGAATACGAGGAAAGCCTTGCTAATCTAGACATGTTTACACTGGAAAAGAGGAGATTAAGAGGGGGCATGATTAACATTTACAAACATATAAGGGGATAATACACAGAGCTTGCTGGGGATTTGTTTTTGGTAAGATCAACACAGAGGATGCGTGGATATCTGCTTAGGTTAGAGGAGAGGAGATTTCGCACAAAGAGACGTAAAGGTTTCTTCATTGTAAGGACAATACATATTTGGAATTCCCTGCCTGAGAGAGTAGTAAATGGTGAACTCGGTCTTTACTTTTAAGAATGGGCTAGATAAATTACCGTATATACTCGAGTATAAGCCGACTTTTTCAGCACCTTTTTTTGTGCTGAAAAAGCCACTTCGGCTTATACTCGAGTCAGTTGTAGGAGGGACACGGAGGGCACAGCGAGCGGCTCTCCTGTGTCCCTCCAGCGTCTCCGGCGGCAGCGGCGTGTATGTGTTAAAGGAAGTGCATGAACTGGCACTTCCTTTAACACACACACACCGCTGACGCCAGAGACGAAGGAGGGACACAGGAGAGCCGCGCGCTGTGCCCTCCGTGTCCCTCCTTCAGAAGACAGCGCGGGAGCGACGGGACAGCGCGGGAGCGACGGGACAGCGCGGGAGCGACGGAGGGTAAGTACCAAACTGGCACTGTGGGGCACATCTGGCAGCATGAGGGCACATCTGGCAGCATGAGGGCACATCTGACAGCATGAGGGCACATCTGGCAGCATGAGGGCACATCTGGCAGCATGCCCTCTGGCAGCATGAGGGCATATCTGGCAGCATGAGGGCATATCTGGCACTGTGGGGTATATCTGGCAGCATGAGGGCATATCTGGCACTGTGGGGCATATCTGGCACTGTGGGGTATATCTGGCACTGTGGGGCATATCTGGCACTGTGGGGCATATCTGGCAGCATGAGGGCATATCTGGCACTGTGGGGGCATATCTGGCAGTATGAGGGCATATCTGGCACTGAGGGCTGTGTACGTCTAGAGCTGCATTTCCCACCCTAGGCTTATACTCGAGTCAATAAGTTTTCCCAGGTTTTTGTGGTAAAATTAGGTGCCTCGGCTTATATTCGGGTCGACTTATACTCGAGTCTATACGGGTACTAATGGATAAGGATATACAGGGTTACAGTGGGTAGATCACGCACTATAGAAAAAAAGAGGAATATACATAACAGCCAACATTCACAACAGATAAAATTGTCCTAAAAATAATACAGTGTAGGAGACCACTAATAGGATGAATTTGATAGACAAATTGTCTTTTTTCAACCTCAGAAACTATGTAACTATACAGTATGTAACTATGGGGCAGATGTATTAATCTGGAGAAGGCATAAGGAAGTGATAAACCAGTGATATGTGCAAGGTGATAAAGGCACCAGCCAATCAGCTCTGATATGTAAATTAACAGTTAGGATCTGATTGGCTGGTGCTTTTATCACCTTGCACTCATCACTGGTTTATCACTTCCTTATGCCTTCTCCAGGTTAATACATCTGCCCCTATATCTCTGAGAGAATATCTGCACAGCAACTGTAAGTACTAGCAGTAGCAAAGCTATTTCATGATAACTACCAACTGTGGAAATGTTAAGTTGAAATGCTGTTGCCTAAAGATGATCTGTAGGAAGTTATAACTAAAGCTAGACCAGAGATTAATAATCAGAAATGGGACAAGTAGAACAGACAAGCATGTGCAACTATAAGCTTAATAGTTGAAGATGACCAGTTCATATAAGACAAGAGAATACTGCAAAGAGCATGTGGGATGTACTGCAAATACTACATAAGTGAACCAGTTTACACAGAAAATTATTTCTTGTAAGAAAACTATACCAGATGGGACTTAGCAAAGGATAGACTATGCAAGTGACATAAGTGAATTGCTGTAAAAAAAAACCTGTAGCACAGCTCAGATCTATCGAAGATAAAAAATGAGACTATATAGTAGCCATACTCCTTTGCAGTCTACCTGACACTTACCAGAGCCGGCCTTAGGCATAGGCAAACTAGGCAAATGCCTAGGGCATTTGGTATGCCTAGGGGCACAAGCAGCTTCTGCTGATTAAAATGATATGTGGCATGCCTATATTCTGTGTGTGACTCCGGCTGTATCTGCATACGAAATGCTACGTTGCAGTGTATTCCTGGAAATCACTGTAATGTAGTATTTCATATGCAGATACAGTCACAGTCGCACACAGAATATAGGCATGCCACATATCATTTTAAACAGCAGAAGCTGCTTGTGCATTCTAGCCACATAGTAATGCAAATAAGATGCATTTTCATAAAAAAGGTGCCCAACGTTAGCAGAGCTGCCAGTTGACTCACGCCAGGCATCTCCTGCTGCATTGCGTATTGAGACAAGATGTATGAGGACACATCTGTATCCAAGCAGAGGCAGAGGTCACAGTGTTAGTGGCCATATTAGTGATGTGTGCGGGTGGGTTGGTTGTGCAGTAGTATGAACAAACGGGTGTGAGTATATGGTATAGTGCGCCAAATTAAACAATGTGCAGCGAGATGTGTAATACACAAATAGGAGTTCTCCTCCAACCTCCACCACAATGTGTAAACAAATAGAAAAAATTGGTATCACTTATCCGGCGCTGTTGTTTGGAGGATGGGATATAGTTTCCAAGTTATACTCCCTCTCAGGAAAAAACAAATATAGCCCAGATGGTATATATATGAGCAAAAGAAAGAAAATTCTTATGGTGAAGTACAGTTACAACATTTTAATAACATGATTTAACACAATCAACTTTAGCCCCACATGCAGTGTAAACAGGGGTTAATCCAGCGACAGGTAATATGAGTGTTATTACCGGAGTTGTATGAACTGATAAATCAGTTCAAAATCAGCATATAAAAGTGAGTCCCGGGCACCTTTGATGGTAAATAATGCTGCAGTTCATCCCCGGTGTCACAGTCACTTATCCGTCCTGGGCAGCCTCTGTTGGTACCTCCGACGCGTTTCCACCCCTGGTCTGGGGTCTTTTTCAAGGAGTCTGTTTTTTCCTGAGAGGGAGTATAACTTGGTTGTGCAGTAGTGTTCGGCATATGTGTATGGGACATTATGTGTGCGAATAAAGTTGCACTAGTGTGTGGCATAATTTGAATTGGGGGTACTATTGTGTGCCCATGCCCCTTCCCAGCAAGAACACAGCCCTTTTGAGCTGTGCGCCAAATGCGCAATGTTCCTATTTAAAATATAGGGGGTAGGAACACCAAAATGAGGACTGCTATGGGTGAGGGGTGATGGTGCTGGGAAAGGGGTGCAGGGGCAGGGCCGGAACTAGCGGCAGTGCTAGGGGGCACCAGCCAAATCTTGCCTAGGGCATCATATTGGTTAGGGCCGGCTCTGACACTTACAGTGCACTGATAAACACTCTGGAAACAAGACCTGAAGCAGAACTCACACTAGATTTGGTGAAAAACAGACTCATAGAGGAGTATCAGCACAGAAATGAATTTACACAGGATAACATGGACAGTGACACAGAAAAAGCTCTCAAAGTTACAGATACCCAGTAGCATAGTTAGTAAGGAAACAAGAGCATGCTTTAGATATAAGAAAGTCAGACATTTAAAGAGAAATTGCTCACTATGGAAGGCAGAACAGCAGAAACTACCTCTGAAAGAATCTAAGCAGAGAGTTAAAACTACACTCACAGACATATACACAAATAAGTGGAGTGGAACTTTTAAAGTGACAGTAACTCATGTAACCAACAGTTGGTACATTAAAGCAATAAGTCACATGAAAAGTGACAGATATTTCTTCACAGAGCTTGACACACTCATGAAAAAAAACAATCTGTCACGCATATGGTACCAGTATCACTGCGGAAGGTAAAGAGTTTGGTAATTCTGTCAGTATCCCATCCCCCATAAGAATCTATGGGGGGTTACAGCTGTAGTCGGGACTGGACGGATCGCAGCAGATATTGGAGATATCTGTTGCGGTCTCTCAATAATACATTTAGGTGATACTAAATATTTGTAGTTACCCCTTAAAAAGGGTGTTTTCAATGAATAAGCGGCACATATTTTTTTTTATAAATGGACTCCTATAAGTGATAAGGAGCCAGGGGTGGATTGGGATGGAAAACCAGCCCAGGAAATTTAAGGAAACAGCCCTAATAGTGGTGCAGTCTGATGAGGGGTGTGGGGTCTGTTGAGGGGGACAGTTGTGTCTGAGACCAGGGGCGGATTGGGAACTAAAAGTGACCCTGTAAAATTTCGTAGAAGTGGCCCGACATGGGCAGCACAAGACGTATAATATACCGTATAGCCATGGCTGCATCACTGGATGGCAGAGTTGATGTACTGCAGAGATGTAATAACAGAATGAATGGGGACAATGCAGTGTACTGAGTGTGGTGGGCTGCTGTCATGTTGGGGGTGAGGCCTCATGAAAACACACAAAACAGGCCCAACAGACACGTCGGACTACCAGGAATCTTCCTTATGAGCCCTATGGCCAATCCGCCCCTGTAAGGAGCCCATACAGTGAAATTCCCTTATCGACAAATTGCATAATTGTTAAGGTGTGTACACACAGTGAGATATTTTTTTGCGATTCTGAGTATATAGTCAAAATTTCAAAGAAAGTTTGTGCAAGTCGAAAGGCTAAAGTCACCTTGCGATCCCAAAACATATTAAACTGTTAGTTTATACACGGAGTTTTAGGTTAGCTACAAGTTGTAGAACTAATATATGTTAAAGTATCTATATACTAACTTGCAAAGTATATTGATATATAGGCTGTCTTGTATTATATGCAGAGTTGCCTACCCTCCCTCATTCTGCAGGAGACTCCCTGAAATAGTAGCAATCTCCCTCACTCCCTGAATAGTCCAGCAATCTCCCTGATTTTACTTTACATTCTTGGGGTAAAAAATAAATCAGAGATACATACTGTACATTCAAAGGAGTTCATCAGCGCCTTGTGGCTGCATTGTTATAAGACACAATGGGGCAGATGTATTAACCTGGAGAAGGCATAAGGAAGTGATAAACCAGTGATATCTGCAAGCTGATAAAAGGCACCAGCCAATCAGATCCAATATGTAAATTAACAATTAGGATCTGATTGGCTGCTGCCTTTATCACCTTGCACATATAACTGGTTTATCACTTCCTTATGCCGTCACCAGGTTAATACATCTGCCCCAATGATCCCTACGGCTACATGCATTTTTTAAATAAGATTTCTTGTGGCCCCTTACAGTATATGGAAGCTCTTGTAAAACACAATACACATTTCCTGAAAAATATCAGTGTCTTTTCTTCAACAAGTAGATCTTACTAACTTTGGGGCTCATTTACATTTGGATGTAAGTCATGTTTATGACACGCCTCTCAGATGTAGCAGTACGCGCCCGCGCTGATAGCTGTTACTTTCACAATCTCCCTGAAATGCTTTTTCAAAAGTAGGCAAGTATGATTATATGTTGTACTAAGTAACCTACCTTATTATAAGGTTGCTGAAGAAGAAACTGCAGCAAAATAAATGTGTGGGTTTTTTATATATTTGTGCAAAGGTATGTGTAAGGAAAAATTTAATTTTACATGCATAGTTTCTATGTTATATTACTGATTTTATATAATTGAGGAATTTACACTTACCATTTATAGGTGTACCCAAGTCCACCACTGGAATAAGTGAAAATAATTCAAGACATGGATGGAGGCACTATAAGTGTAAAATATATAGTTATTGTAGTCTTTTTGGGTAAATACCTGCTACAGATGTATATGTGTCTGTTACATATATGAGAACACAACTTACTCTTGCACCGTCTTCCCTCCCCCGTTTATATTTGCATGCATGAAAAGGAAATGCGTATTTTAGGGGGGGGAAATATGCATATATTCAACACTACATAAATCCTGCTATTTGTGTCTTGTTGACCTACTCCCTAGTTTTGTTTCTGCAGACTATGGGGTATATTCAATTAGGGTCGGATTCATTCCGACATGCATTTGTCGGAATGGATCCGACAACCCCTATTCAATCTCATCTCAATTTGACTTTTAAAAAGTCGAATTGAGACGAGGGACCCAGAGGAGAAGAGGGGGGGGAGCTGCGGGGAGACCAGCGGGGACAGCCGCGGGCAGACGGAGGAGAGCAGCGCTACAGTAGCGCTGCAGGAGGATGTCACACAGCCGCCAGACCTCACGGAAGTGTCCACCCGGCTCCAGCAAGCGTGACCTCACTTGCTGGAGCCGGGTGGATGCTGCCATGAGCGGCGCGGCTGTGAGACATTCTGCTGCAGTGCTGTGCTGTAGCGCTGCTCTCCCCTGTATGCCCACGGCTGCCCCCCCCCCCCCCTCTCTGCGCCTCCCCCCCTCTCCTCCTCTGGGTCCCACATCTCCCGTTTCACTCAAAAGTACGTGAATCGGCAGCTATACCGCCGATTCACGTACTATTCGACAAGTCGAATTCCACGACTTGTCGAATAAAAACTGCTGGGACTGAATAGGTCGAATCACTATTTGACCTTAAAAAGTCAAAAACTGCCGTCTTTTCGACAGATGGCAGTTTTTGACCCTAATTGAATATAATCCTATTTCTCTGGTTCCTGTACTACTGAATTTGGTTTCTGGACAGAAAATCTGCTGTATGGCTTCTGCCAACCTATGCTACAATTCTTATTTTAAGACCTTGTTCTTGGTTTCTTATCCCTTACCTAGTTTTCGGTTTATGTCCTGCTGACCTGGTTCTGTTTTGCTGGGATAGACTCTACTGTAGTTCTGGTAAAAGAAGGCCCAGGTGGGAGTTATGGAAGAAGTGGTGCCGTGACTCATGTCATTGTGTCCCACTACCAGCTGCTCAAAGGTGCAATTGTGACAATCCAGGAGAGCTGCCCAAAATTTAGGAGTATCTTAGATATTCCGGGAGAGCAGGAAATTCTGCTGTACTTTTTATTCTGGTCTAGTATCTGGTCTATGACTGTTGTACTGCTGGTTTGGTCTGTAGTCCCTCCACGGCTCACCTGGTCAATGGTTCCCATTAAGTTGGCCTAGTGCCTTGTTTATCTTTGTTTGTTTGTTTGGCTATGTACCTTTTATGTGGGCCTTGTCCTTAGTTTCCATGGTGCTGATCTGGTCTCTAGTTTCTCTTCTGCTAGTCTGGTTACTAATTTATGACCAGACATAGCCTGACTTGGCCTCTAGTTTGCGACCTGTTCCCCTAAGGCTCCTGCTGGGTTGTGCATATGCTAGAGTTAATAAAATATTCAAATGCATACTGCGCTCACCAATATCGTAACTAGGGTTGGTGCAAATAAAAAATGGTGCTCCTGTAAAGATGATTTTAAAATTGTAGCTGTATTCTTGTATTGAGTATGAGTATTGAGTATGAGTATTCTTGTATTTGCAGTATAAGAAGTGCCCCAATCCTCTACAGGGTTTAGTCCTTTCAAACTCCTCTATAGGATGCAACCTAGAGGGATTTTAGATCTGTTGAAAGACGCGTGGGAACAACAGTCATGCCAAGAACCTAATATCATTCAGTTTATGTCCCAATTGTATGTCCGGTTAAGGCAAATTGCGCCACTCCTGAACAAGCACATGGATAGGGCCCAATGGCGGCAAAAATGTCATTATGATGTGACCGTGGTCAACCGGTCTTTAAAACTGGATGGCAAGGTACCGGTTCTTGTACGGTATCCGGTTGATAGATAGACAGTGTCTAGTTAGACAGTCAATAGATAGACACCATATGTTAGACAGACATTAGGTCGACAGGGTCAAAAGGTCGACAGGGTCAAAAGGTCGACATGAAAATGGTCGACATAAAAAAGATAGGCAATTTAAAAAAAATTAACATGTTTTTGAAATATTTCATACCTTCTCTATCCATGTCGGCATAGAGTTGGTTACAAACCTTGTGGCGAGCGCAGCGAGCCACCGAGCCCAAAGCGTGACGAGCGAAGCGAGCCCTGTGAGGGTATGCCTTTCTACAATTGGGGGTCCCAGATGACAAAACTATCCACACAAACCACAAAAATGCAAAAAACATGGTGTCTACCTTTTTTATGTCGACCATTTCCATGTCGACCTTCTGACCCTGTTGACCTTATGTCTGTCTAACATATGGGGGTAAATTTACTAAGATTCGTAATTTCCGTAAAAAGGTCAAAGTTCAATCACGAATGACATCGACAGTGTAAAACTGCAACTTTTTGAATTGATTACGATGGATTTACTAAGCTGTCGTATTCGGGTTTTTCTTTTCTTCCGATGTCGATGTCATTCGTTTTTTTTTACCTATTTTTACGGCAGTGATTAGCAAAACACTGCCGTTTTTTTTTACAATCAATCTCGGCCGGATCTGTGTGATCCGTGCTGGGGTTCTTATTTTTTTTTTTTTTAATTAAACAATGTAAAATCCCCAAAAAAAATGCGTGGGGTCCCCCCTCCTAAGCATAACCAGCCTCGGGCTCTTTGAGCCGATCCTGGTTGCAGAAATATGGGGAAAAAATTGACAGGGGTTCCCCCATATTTAAGCAACCAGCATCGGGCTCTGCGCCTGGTCCTGGTTCCAAAAATACGGGGGACAAAAAGAGTAGGGGTCCCCCGTATTTTTAAAACCAGCACCGGGCTCCACTAGCTGGACAGATAATGCCACAGCCGGGGGTCACTTTTATACAGTGCCCTGCGGCCGTGGCATCAAAAATCCAACTAGTCACCCCTGGCCGGGGTACCCTGGGGGAGTGGGGACCCCTTCAATCAAGGGGTCCCCCCCCCCCAGCCACCCAAGGGCCAGGGGTGAAGCCCGAGGCTGTCCCCCCCCATCCAATGGGCTGCGGATGGGGAGGCTGATAGCCATTTGTGATAATGAAAAGATATTGTTTTTAGTAGCAGTACTACAAGTCCCAGCAAGCCTCCCCCGCATGCTGGTACTTGGAGAACCACAAGTACCAGCATGCGGCGGAAAAACGGGCCCGCTGGTACCTGTAGTACTACCACTAAAAAAATACCCAAAAAAACACAAGACACACACACCGTGAAAGTATAATTTTATTACATACATACACACATACATACATACTTACCTTATGTTCTCACGCAGGTCGGTCCTCTTCTCCAGTAGAATCCAAGGGTACCTGTTGAAGAAATTCTACTCACCAGATCCATGGGTCCAGGCTCCTCGGCAAATCCAGGGTTAATCCACGTACTTGAATAAATAAAAAAAAACGGTGTCCCGACCACGAACTGAAAGGGGACCCATGTTTGCACATGGGTCACCTTCCCACGAATGCCAGAAACCCACTTTGACTTCTGTCTAAGTGGGTTTCTTCAGCCAATCAGGGAGCGCCACGTTGTAGCACTCTCCTGATCAGCTGTGTGCTCTTGTCCTCACTGACAGGCAGCACGCGGCAGTGTTACAATGTAGCGCCTATGCGCTACATTGTAACCAATGATGGGAACTTTCTGCCCTGCGGTTGACCTAAAGTGACGTCACCGCTGAGCTGAAAGTTCCCATCATTGGTTACAATGTAGCGCATAGGCGCTACATTGTAACACTGCCGTGTGCTGCCTGTCAGTGAGGACAGGAGCACACAGCTGATCAGGAGAGTGCTACAACGTGGCACTCCCTGATTGGCTGAAGAAACCCACTTAGACAGAAGTCAAAGTGGGTTTCTGGCATTCGTGGGAAGGTGACCCATGTGCAAACATGGGTCCCCTTTCAGTTCGTGGTCGGGACACCGTTTTTTTTTATTTATTCAAGTACGTGGATTAACCCTGGATTTGCCGAGGAGCCTGGACCCATGGATCTGGTGAGTAGAATTTCTTCAACAGGTAGCCCTTGGATTCTACTGGAGAAGAGGACCGACCTGCGTGAGAACATAAGGTAAGTATGTATGTATGTGTGTATGTATGTAATAAAATTATACTTTCACGGTGTGTGTGTCTTGTGTTTTTTTGGGTATTTTTTTAGTGGTAGTACTACAGGTACCAGCGGGCCCGTTTTTCCGCCGCATGCTGGTACTTGTGGTTCTCCAAGTACCAGCATGCGGGGGAGGCTTGCAGGGACTTGTAGTACTGCTACTAAAAACAATATCTTTTCATTATCACAAATGGCTATCAGCCTCCCCATCCGCAGCCCATTGGATGGGGGGGGACAGCCTCGGGCTTCACCCCTGGCCCTTGGGTGGCTGGGGGGGGGGACCCCTTGATTGAAGGGGTCCCCACTCCCCCAGGGTACCCCGGCCAGGGGTGACTAGTTGGATTTTTGATGCCACGGCCGCAGGGCACTGTATAAAAGTGACCCCCGGCTGTGGCATTATCTGTCCAGCTAGTGGAGCCCGGAGCTGGTTTTAAAAATACGGGGGACCCCTACTCTTTTTGTCCCCCGTATTTTTGGGACCAGGACCAGGCGCAGAGCCCGATGCTGGTTGCTTAAATATGGGGGAACCCCTGTCATTTTTTTCCCCATATTTCTGCAACCAGGATCGGCTCAAAGAGCCCGAGGCTGGTTATGCTTAGGAGGGGGGACCCCACGCAATTTTTTTGGCAAAAATAAGCACTTTCCCACCCCTTCCCACTGATATACATGCACGGATCTCATGGATCCCTGCATGCATCTCAAATCACGGAAAAAAAAAGCAGGTCTGTTTTTTTTAGGACTTTTTTACGAGTTGTAATTTTTCACGGCAGTGTTTTGTGTTTTTTTGCTTTGCACTTCTTAGTAAATGACCGAGATTCATATCTAAACAGGCGTAATTTGACCGATGGTGTATTCATTCGTAATTTTTTACCTGAACTAGCAAAAAATTACGAATGCCCTCATCACTGCCGTGATTAGTGTTTAGTAAATGACCGAGATTAACCGAGATGACACTTTGAAGAAAAAACGGCATCTCGGTCAAAATCGGGAGCTTAGTAAATATACCCCATGGTGTCTATCTATTGACTGTCTAACTAGACACTGTCTATCTGTTATACCACACCCTTCTTGTACCTGTGAAACCCTACTGGTACTGTTATGTACTTACTTGGGGGTTCTGAATATAGTGTCTCACCCCTTTGCGACTGCTCTCTTCTGTTCCAGCTACAACGTGGGTATGGCATCCGTGACCAGCAGGGCCTCCGAATACACAGGTGCTTAGCACAAAGTACCTGATGGAGGGAATACACATGGACAACAGGTACAGTGCAAGAAAGAAATGTTGGGCGCCAGACCGTCTCGTAATGCAAGAACAAGAAAACTTTATTTACACTCCTCCATATCCTCCAGCACAGTAAGTGTAATGGTTACAAGCTCTACTTCGCCAACTTCCTCCAGCACAATGCTTTCAGCAGATGGTAAATGCTGTATACTTAAATCTTGATGGTTACAAAAGGTTAGATATACAGTAGTTTCCACTCCAAACGAACACCTCCAGCACAGTCTTACGCATATGACACAGCAGTGAAGACAGCACATACCCGATGTTGCTGGGTACAGTAGTTCTACAGCATGTAAATCCAATAATGACACCATACGACATACAGGGGACACCAGATCCGAAATTCATCAGACTCGTCTCAATCCTCATAGGAGACTTCTAACATACGGAAACATCCCAATACACAGGGACCTTCTCTCCTTCTGTCACCGCCATATACACCTTCTTCTGGCATGCTAACGTCCTCTATATTCAAGGACTCTGCCACTAATACATATACCACTATCCAGGGACCTTTCATCTGACATGCTGACAACCTTCACCTTATGCAGGCCTTAAACCCTTCTCTGCTGGGCTCTTCCACTTACGTATACAGTTACTCAGGACTCCCCTCTAGCCTCGCTGCCACTTTGCAACGACCCCTCTCTTACTATGGGGCACTTCTCCAGGGGCTATCAACCAGGGATCCAGTGTTACACATCACATAAACACTCACCCTCTCACGCATGGACGGTCTCTTCACAGGAGATTTTTCATCTTCCACTGTGGCACTCACTGGTCTGCTGCAGGGTTACACTGTACAGGAGGAATACTCTGTACTGCACACATCTCACTGCAGGCACGTAACAGCCAAAAGCACTCCCCTTCTTGTCCTCTGCCAGGGGTCTCTCTCAAACTGCAGGCTCTGTTACTACAGCTGCAGTCACTTGAGTGAGGCGACATCATGCCTCTCTCATGGGCTTCCTCTCCTATCTGGGGGCACCTGGAGGGGGGCCTCTATAATACAGGGCTTTCCCATTCTCTTCGGGTGGTGGGGCACTTAAAAGGGGGCCCCTTATTTATTGGGCTTCGCTGCTTGCATTAACTGTGCCCTTGTGGCAGTGGCACGCACCCCCCTAATGCCAGGGTACAAATAGATGTGGGCGAGGCAGGTAACTTACCTGATAATTTCTTAGCTTCACCAGGGTGGTTGAAGCTAAGGGGTGAGGAGTGTGGCAGGAACAGCGTAATTCCATATGAAGTTAATGTGGAAGGAGGACTGAAGGGTCTAGTCCAGGTGTTGCCTCAATCAATTGTCAGCCTGGAGTTAGGCTTATTAATGAAACTGCTCCTGTGGTCAGTCTTTAAGTATGTGTACAAGGCAGTTCCGGTATGAATGGTCAACCATGTTATGGTCGACAGACATTAAGTAGACCACTATTGGTCGACATTTACATGGTCAACATGGACAAATGGTCGACACATGAAAATGGTCGACATATGAAAGGTCGACACATGAAAAGGTCGACATGAGTTTTTTTTTACTTTTTTGCTGCCGTTTTCTGCGTAAAGTGACGGGGAACCCCAATTAGTGCACCGCGTCCCCTCGCATGGCTCGCTTTGCTCACCATGCTTCGGGCAAGGTACCTCGCTCCGCTACCGCTGCATCGGCACAGATTACCGTTCCCAATCGTAGTCCACATGGATAGTAAAGTATGGAAAAGTTCCACAAAATAATTTCTCTAACGTCCTAGTGGATGCTGGGGACTCCGAAAGGACCATGGGGAATAGCGGCTCCGCAGGAGACTGGGCACAAAGTAAAAGCTTTAGGACTAGCTGGTGTGCACTGGCTCCTCCCCCTATGACCCTCCTCCAAGCCTCAGTTAAGATTTTGTGCCCGAACGAGAAGGGTGCAATCTAGGTGGCTCTCCTGAGCTGCTTAGAGTAAAAGTTTAAATAGGTTTTTTTATTTTCAGTGAGACCTGCTGGCAACAGGCTCACTGCATCGAGGGACTAAGGGGAGAAGAAGCGAACTCACCTGCGTGCAGAGTGGATTGGGCTTCTTAGGCTACTGGACATTAGCTCCAGAGGGACGATCACAGGCCCAGCCATGGATGGGTCCCGGAGCCGCGCCGCCGGCCCCCTTACAGAGCCAGAAGAGTGAAGAGGTCCGGAAAATCGGCGGCAGAAGACGTCCTGTCTTCAATAAGGTAGCGCACAGCACCGCAGCTGTGCACCATTGCTCTCAGCACACTTCACACTCCGGTCACTGAGGGTGCAGGGCGCTGGGGGGGGGGGGGCGCCCTGGGACGCAATGAAAATACCTTAAATGGCTAAAAATACATCACATATAGCTCCTGGGCTATATGGATGTATTTAACCCCTGCCAGTTTTCCACAAAAAAGCGTGAGAAAGGCAGCCGAAAAAGGGGCGGAGCCTATCTCCTCAGCACACAAGCGCCATTTTTTCCTCACAGCTCCGTTGGAGGAAGGCTCCCTGACTCTCCCCTGCAGTCCTGCACTACAGAAACAGGATAAAACAAGAGAGGGGGGGCACTAAATTGGCATATTAATATATACAGCAGCTATATTAGGGAAAAACACTTATATAAGGTTATCCCTGTATATATATAGCGCTCTGGTGTGTGCTGGCAAACTCTCCCTCTGTCTCCCCAAAGGGCTAGTGGGGTCCTGTCCTCTGTCAGAGCATTCCCTGTGTGTGTGCTGTGTGTCGGTACGCTGTGTCGACATGTATGAGGAGGAAAATGGTGTGGAGGCGGAGCAATTGCCTGTGTTAGTGATGTCACCCCCTAGGGAGTCGACACCTGACTGGATGGTCTTATGGAAAGAATTACGTGATAGTGTCGGCACTTTACAAAAGACTGTTGACGACATGAGACAGCCGGCAAATCAGTTAATACCTGTACAGGCGTCTCAAACACCGTCAGGGGCTATAAAACGCCCGTTACCTCAGGTCGATACAGACACTGACACGGACACTGACTCCAGTGTCGACGGTGAGGAAACAAACGTATTTTCCAGTAGGGCCACACGTTACATGATCACGGCAATGAAGGAGGTTTTGAACATTTCTGATACTACAAGTACCACAAAAAAGGGTATTATGTGGGGTGTGAAAAAACTACCCGTAGTTTTTCCTGAATCAGATGAATTAAATGAGGTGTGTGATGAAGCGTGGGTTTCCCCCGATAAAAAACTGCTAATTTCTAAAAAATTATTGGCATTATACCCTTTCCCGCCAGAGGTTAGGGCGCGTTGGGAAACACCCCCTAGCGTAGATAAGGCGCTCACACGCTTATCAAAACAAGTGGCGTTACCGTCTCCTGATACGGCCGCCCTCAAGGAACCAGCTGATAGGAAGCTGGAAAATATCCTTAAAAGTATATACACACATACTGGTATTATACTGCGACCAGCAATCGCCTCAGCCTGGATGTGCAGTGCTGGGGTGGCTTGGTCGGATTCCCTGACTGAAAATATTGATACCCTGGACAGGGACAATATATTATTGACTATAGAGCATTTAAAGGATGCATTTCTATATATGCGAGATGCACAGAGGGATATTTGCACTCTGGCATCAAGAGTAAGTGCGATGTCCATTTCTGCCAGAAGAGGATTATGGACGCGACAGTGGTCAGGGGATGCGGATTCCAAACGGCATATGGAAGTATTGCCGTATAAAGGGGAGGAGTTATTTGGGGTCGGTCTATCGGACCTGGTGGCCACGGCAACGGCTGGAAAATCCACCTTTTTACCCCAAGTCACCTCGCAGCAGAAAAAGATACCGTCTTTTCAGGCTCAGTCCTTTCGTCCCCATAAGGGCAAGCGGGCAAAAGGCCACTCATATCTGCCCCAGGGCAGAGGAAGGGGAAAAAGACTGCAGCAAACAGCCTCTTCCCACGAACAGAAGCCCTCCCCCGCTTCTGCCAAGTCCTCAGCATGACGCTGGGGCCTTACAAGCGGACTCAGGCACGGTGGGGGCCCGTCTCAAGAATTTCAGCGCGCAGTGGGCTCACTCGCAAGTGGACCCCTGGATCCTGCAGGTAGTATCTCAGGGGTACAAATTGGAATTCGAGACGTCTCCCCCTCGCCGGTTCCTGAAGTCTGCTTTACCAACGTCTCCCCCCGACAGGGAGGCGGTATTGGAAGCCATTCACAAGCTGTATTCCCAGTAGGTGATAATCAAGGTACCCCTCCTACAACAGGGAAAGGGGTATTATTCCACGCTGTTTGTGGTACCGAAGCCGGACGGCTCGGTGAGACCCATTTTAAATCTGAAATCCTTGAACACTTACATAAAAAGGTTCAAGTTCAAGATGGAGTCACTCAGAGCAGTGATAGCGAACCTGGAAGAAGGGGACTATATGGTGTCTCTGGACATCAAGGATGCTTACCTCCATGTCCCAATTTGCCCTTCTCACCAAGGGTACCTCAGGTTTGTGGTACAGAACTGTCACTATCAGTTTCAGACGCTGCCGTTTGGATTGTCCACGGCACCCCGGGTCTTTACCAAGGTAATGGCCGAAATTATGATTCTTCTTCGAAGAAAAGGCGTCTTAATTATCCCTTACTTGGACGATCTCCTGATAAGGGCAAGGTCCAGAGAACAGTTAGAGGTCGGAGTAGCACTATCTCAAGTAGTACTACGACAGCACGGATGGATTCTAAATATTCCAAAATCGCAGCTGATTCCGACGACACGTCTGCTGTTCCTAGGGATGATTCTGGACACAGTACAGAAAAAGGTGTTTCTCCCGGAGGAGAAAGCCAAGGAGTTATCCGACCTAGTCAGGAACCTCCTAAGACCAGGCCAAGTGTCAGTACATCAATGCACAAGGGTCCTGGGAAAGATGGTGGCTTCTTACGAAGCGATTCCATTCGGCAGATTCCACGCAAAAACTTTTCAGTGGGATCTGCTGGACAAATGGTCCGGATCGCATCTTCAAATGCATCAGCGGATAACCCTGTCTCCAAGGACAAGGGTGTCTCTCCTGTGGTGGTTACAGAGTGCTCATCTCCTAGAGGGCCGCAGATTCGGCATTCAGGATTGGGTCCTGGTGACCACGGATGCCAGCCTGAGAGGCTGGGGAGCAGTCACACAGGGAAGAAATTTCCAGGGCTTGTGGTCAAGCATGGAAACGTCACTTCACATAAATATCCTGGAACTAAGGGCCATTTACAATGCCCTAAGTCAGGCAAGACCTCTGCTTCAGGGTCAGCCGGTGTTGATCCAGTCGGACAACATCACGGCAGTCGCCCACGTAAACAGACAGGGCGGCACAAGAAGCAGGAGGGCAATGATGGAAGTGGCAAGGATTCTTCGCTGGGCGGAGAATCATGTGATAGCACTGTCAGCAGTGTTCATTCCGGGAGTGGACAACTGGGAAGCAGACTTCCTCAGCAGACACGATCTTCACCCGGGGGAGTGGGGACTTCACCCAGAAGTCTTCCACATGATTGTGAACCATTGGGAAAAACCAAAGGTGGACATGATGGCGTCCCGCCTAAACAAAAAACTGGACAGATATTGCGCCAGGTCAAGGGACCCTCAGGCAATAGCTGTGGACGCTCTGGTAACACCGTGGGTGTACCAGTCAGTGTATGTGTTCCCTCCTCTTCCTCTCATACCAAAAGTACTGAGAATCATAAGAAGGAGAGGAGTAAAGACTATACTCGTGGCTCCGGATTGGCCAAGAAGGACTTGGTACCCGGAAATTCAAGAGATGCTCACAGAAGACCCGTGGCCTCTACCTCTAAGAAAGGACCTGCTCCAGCAGGGACCATGTCTGTTCCAAGACTTACCGCGGCTGCGTTTGACGGCATGGCGGTTGAACGCCGGATCCTGAAGGAAAAAGGCATTCCGGATGAAGTCATCCCTACCCTGATCAAAGCCAGGAAGGATGTAACCATACAACATTATCACCGTATTTGGCGTAAATATGTTGCGTGGTGCGAGGCCAGGAAGGCCCCTACAGAGGAATTTCAACTGGGTCGTTTCCTGCATTTCCTGCAAACAGGACTGTCTATGGGCCTCAAATTAGGGTCCATTAAGGTTCAAATTTCGGCCCTGTCAATATTCTTCCAAAAAGAACTGGCTTCTGTTCCTGAAGTTCAGACGTTTGTCAAGGGAGTACTGCATATACAGCCTCCTTTTGTGCCTCCAGTGGCACCTTGGGATCTCAATGTAGTTTTGGGATTCCTAAAATCACATTGGTTTGAACCACTCACCACTGTGGACTTAAAATATCTCACATGGAAAGTGGTAATGCTGTTAGCCCTGGCTTCAGCCAGGCGTGTCTCAGAATTGGCGGCTTTATCCTATAAAAGCCCTTACCTAATTTTTCATACGGACAGGGCAGAATTGAGGACTCGTCCTCAATTTCTCCCTAAGGTGGTTTCAGCATTTCACTTAAACCAGCCTATTGTGGTGCCTGCGGCTACTAGGGACTTGGAAGATTCCAAGTTGCTGGACGTAGTCAGGGCCCTGAAAATATATGTTTCCAGGACGGCTGGAGTCAGGAAATCTGATTCGCTGTTTATCCTGTATGCACCCAACAAGCTGGGTGCTCCTGCTTCTAAGCAGACGATTGCTCGTTGGATTTGTAGTACAATTCAGCTTGCACATTCTGTGGCAGGCCTGCCACAGCCAAAATCTGTAAAAGCCCGTTCCACAAGGAAGGTGGGCTCATCTTGGGCGGCTGCCCGAGGGGTCTCGGCTTTACAACTTTGCCGAGCAGCTACTTGGTCAGGGGCAAACACGTTTGCTAAATTCTACAAATTTGATACCCTGGCTGAGGAGGACCTGGAGTTCTCTCATTCGGTGCTGCAGAGTCATCCGCACTCTCCCGCCCGTTTGGGAGCTTTGGTATAATCCCCATGGTCCTTTCGGAGTCCCCAGCATCCACTAGGACGTTAGAGAAAATAAGAATTTACTTACCGATAATTCTATTTCTCATAGTCCGTAGTGGATGCTGCGCGCCCATCCCAAGTGCGGATTGTCTGCATTACTTGTACATAGTTATTGTTACAAAAATTGGGTTATTGTTGTTGTGAGCCATCTTTTCAGAGGCTCCTTCTGTTATCATGCTGTTAACTGGGTTCAGATCACAAGTTATACGGTGTGATTGGTGTGGCTGGTATGAGTCTTACCCGGGATTCAAAATCCTTCCTTATTGTGTACGCTCGTCCGGGCACAGTATCCTAACTGAGGCTTGGAGGAGGGTCATAGGGGGAGGAGCCAGTGCACACCAGCTAGTCCTAAAGCTTTTACTTTGTGCCCAGTCTCCTGCGGAGCCGCTATTCCCCATGGTCCTTTCGGAGTCCCCAGCATCCACTACGGACTATGAGAAATAGAATTATCGGTAAGTAAATTCTTATTTTTTTTTTAAACTCATGTCGACATTTTCATGTGTCAACCTTTCATGTGTCGACCATTTTTATGTGTCAACCATGTGTCCATGTCAACCATGTCAATGTCAACCAATAGTGGTCGACCTAATGACTGTTGACCATAACATGGCCGACCATCGAAACAGATGCCGCTCAGGGCACAGGGTCTTGGCTTCTGATAGTGACTTGCATCCAGAAGGGGGTGTGGGATTGTGAGGGCCACTGTACTATACTGTGATATGATCCTGTGCTGCTATGCTGATATGATCATGTACTGCTGTAACATATGCTGTTTGGAAAGGTGCCTAATAACTAGAGATGTGCACTTGAAATTTTTCGGGTTTTGTGTTTTGGTTTTGGGTTCGGTTCCGCGGCCGTGTTTTGGGTTCGACCGCGTTTTGGCAAAACCTCACCAAATTTTTTTTGTCGGATTCGGGTGTGTTTTGGATTCGGGTGTTTTTTTCAAAAAACCCTAAAAAACTGCTTAAATCATAGAATTTGGGGGTCATTTTGATCCCAAAGTATTATTAACCTCAAAAACCATAATTTCCACTCATTTTCAGTCTATTCTGAATACCTCACACCTCACAATATTATTTTTAGTCCTAAAATTTGCACCGAGGTCGCTGGATGACTAAGCTAAGCGACCCTAGTGGCCGACACAAACACCTGGCCCATCTAGGAGTGGCACTGCAGTGTCACGCAGGATGTCCCTTCCAAAAAACACTCCCCAAACAGCACATGACGCAAAGAAGAAAAAAAGAGGCGCAATGAGGTAGCTGTGTGAGTAAGCTAAGCGACCCTAGTGGCCGACACAAACACCTGGCCCATCTAGGAGTGGCACTGCAGTGTCACGCAGGATGTCCCTTCCAAAAAACACTCCCCAAACAGCACATGACGCAAAGAAGAAAAAAAGAGGCGCAATGAGGTAGCTGTGTGAGTAAGCTAAGCGACCCTAGTGGCCGACACAAACACCTGGCCCATCTAGGAGTGGCACTGCAGTGTCACGCAGGATGTCCCTTCCAAAAAACCCTCCCCAAACAGCACATGACGCAAAGAAAAAAAGAGGCGCAATGAGGTAGCTGTGTGAGTAAGATAAGCGACCCTAGTGGCCGACACAAACACCGGGCCCATCTAGGAGTGGCACTGGAGTGTCACGCAGGATGTCCCTTCCAAAAAACCCTCCCCAAACAGCACATGACGCAAAGAAAAAAAGAGGCGCAATGAGGTAGCTGTGTGAGTAAGATAAGCGACCCTAGTGGCCGACACAAACACCGGGCCCATCTAGGAGTGGCACTGCAGTGTCACGCAGGATGTCCCTTCCAAAAAACCCTCCCCAAACAGCACATGACGCAAAGAAAAAAAGAGGCGCAATGAGGTAGCTGTGTGAGTAAGATAAGCGACCCTAGTGGCCGACACAAACACCGGGCCCATCTAGGAGTGGCACTGCAGTGTCACGCAGGATGTCCCTTCCAAAAAACCCTCCCCAAACAGCACATGACGCAAAGAAAAAAAGAGGCGCAATGAGGTAGCTGTGTGACTAAGCTTAGCGACCCTAGTGGCCGACACAAACACCGGGCCCATCTAGGAGTGGCACTGCAGTGTCACGCAGGATGGCCCTTCCAAAAAACACTCCCCAAACAGCACATGACGCAAAGAAGAAAAAAAGAGGCGCAATGAGGTAGCTGTGTGAGTAAGCTAAGCGACCCTAGTGGCCGACACAAACACCTGGCCCATCTAGGAGTGGCACTGCAGTGTCACGCAGGATGTCCCTTCCAAAAAACCCTCCCCAAACAGCACATGACGCAAAGAAAAAAAGAGGCGCAATGAGGTAGCTGTGTGAGTAAGATAAGCGACCCTAGTGGCCGACACAAACACCGGGCCCATCTAGGAGTGGCACTACAGTGTCACGCAGGATGTCCCTTCCAAAAAACCCTCCCCAAACAGCACATGACGCAAAGAAAAAAAGAGGCGCAATGAGGTAGCTGTGTAACTAAGCTTAGCGACCCTAGTGGCCGACACAAACACCGGGCCCATCTAGGAGTGGCACTGCAGTGTCACGCAGGATGGCCCTTCCAAAAAACACTCCCCAAACAGCACATGACGCAAAGAAGAAAAAAAGAGGCGCAATGAGGTAGCTGTGTGAGTAAGCTAAGCGACCCTAGTGGCCGACACAAACACCGGGCCCATCTAGGAGTGGCACTGCAGTGTCACGCAGGATGTCCCTTCCAAAAAACCCACCCCAAACAGCACAAAACGCAAAGAAAAAAAGAGGCGCAATGAGGTAGCTGTGTGAGTAAGATAAGCGACCCTAGTGGCCGACACAAACACCGGGCCCATCTAGGAGTGGCACTGCAGTGTCACGCAGGATGTCCCTTCCAAAAAACACTCCCCAAACAGCACATGACGCAAAGAAGAAAAAAAGAGGCGCAATGAGGTAGCTGTGTGAGTAAGCTAAGCGACCCTAGTGGTCGACACAAACACCTGGCCCATCTAGGAGTGGCACTGCAGTGTCACGCAGGATGTCCCTTCCAAAAAACACTCCCCAAACAGCACATGACGCAAAGAAGAAAAAAAGAGGCGCAATGAGGTAGCTGTGTGAGTAAGCTAAGCGACCCTAGTGGCCGACACAAACACCTGGCCCATCTAGGAGTGGCACTGCAGTGTCACGCAGGATGTCCCTTCCAAAAAACACTCCCCAAACAGCACATGACGCAAAGAAGAAAAAAAGAGGCGCAATGAGGTAGCTGTGTGAGTAAGCTAAGCGACCCTAGTGGCCGACACAAACACCTGGCCCATCTAGGAGTGGCACTGCAGTGTCACGCAGGATGTCCCTTCCAAAAAACCCTCCCCAAACAGCACATGACGCAAAGAAAAAAAGAGGCGCAATGAGGTAGCTGTGTGAGTAAGATAAGCGACCCTAGTGGCCGACACAAACACCGGGCCCATCTAGGAGTGGCACTGCAGTGTCACGCAGGATGTCCCTTCCAAAAAACCCTCCCCAAACAGCACATGACGCAAAGAAAAAAAGAGGCGCAATGAGGTAGCTGTGTGAGTAAGATAAGCGACCCTAGTGGCCGACACAAACACCGGGCTTATCTAGGAGTGGCACTGCAGTGTCACGCAGGATGTCCCTTCCAAAAAACCCTCCCCAAACAGCACATGACGCAAAGAAAAAAAGAGGCGCAATGAGGTAGCTGTGTGAGTAAGATAAGCGACCCTAGTGGCCGACACAAACACCGGGCCCATCTAGGAGTGGCACTGCAGTGTCACGCAGGATGTCCCTTCCAAAAAACCCTCCCCAAACAGCACATGACGCAAAGAAAAAAAGAGGCGCAATGAGGTAGCTGTGTGACTAAGCTTAGCGACCCTAGTGGCCGACATAAACACCGGGCCCATCTAGGAGTGGCACTGCAGTGTCACGCAGGATGGCCCTTCCAAAAAACACTCCCCAAACAGCACATGACGCAAAGAAGAAAAAAAGAGGCGCAATGAGGTAGCTGTGTGAGTAAGATAAGCGACCCTAGTGGCCGACACAAACACCGGGCCCATCTAGGAGTGGCACTACAGTGTCACGCAGGATGTCCCTTCCAAAAAACCCTCCCCAAACAGCACATGACGCAAAGAAAAAAAGAGGCGCAATGAGGTAGCTGTGTAACTAAGCTTAGCGACCCTAGTGGCCGACACAAACACCGGGCCCATCTAGGAGTGGCACTGCAGTGTCACGCAGGATGGCCCTTCCAAAAAACACTCCCCAAACAGCACATGACGCAAAGAAGAAAAAAAGAGGCGCAATGAGGTAGCTGTGTGAGTAAGCTAAGCGACCCTAGTGGCCGACACAAACACCGGGCCCATCTAGGAGTGGCACTGCAGTGTCACGCAGGATGTCCCTTCCAAAAAACCCACCCCAAACAGCACAAAACGCAAAGAAAAAAAGAGGCGCAATGAGGTAGCTGTGTGAGTAAGATAAGCGACCCTAGTGGCCGACACAAACACCGGGCCCATCTAGGAGTGGCACTGCAGTGTCACGCAGGATGTCCCTTCCAAAAAACCCTCCCCAAACAGCACATGACGCAAAGAAAAAAAGAGGCGCAATGAGGTAGCTGTGTGACTAAGCTTAGCGACCCTAGTGGCCGACACAAACACCGGGCCCATCTAGGAGTGGCACTGCAGTGTCTCACGCAGGATGTCCCTTCCAAAAAACCCTCCCCAAACAGCACATGACGCAAAGAAAAAAAGAGGCGCAATGAGGTAGCTGTGTGACTAAGCTTAGCGACCCTAGTGGCCGACACAAACACCGGGCCCATCTAGGAGTGGCACTGCAGTGTCACGCAGGATGGCCCTTCCAAAAAACACTCCCCAAACAGCACATGACGCAAATAAAAATGAAAGAAAAAAGAGGTGCAAGATGGAATTGTCCTTGGGCCCTCCCACCCACCCTTATGTTGTATAAACAGGACATGCACACTTTAACCAACCCATCATTTCAGTGACAGGGTCTGCCACACGACTGTGACTGAAATGACGGGTTGGTTTGGACCCCCACCTAAAAAGAAGCAATTAATCTCTCCTTGCACAAACTGGCTCTACAGAGGCAAGATGTCCACCTCATCATCATCCTCCGATATATCACCGTGTACATCCCCCTCCTCACAGATTATCAATTCGTCCCCACTGGAATCCACCATCTCAGCTCCCTGTGTACTTTGTGGAGGCAATTGCTGCTGGTCAATGTCTCCACGGAGGAATTGATTATAATTCATTTTAATGAACATCATCTTCTCCACATTTTCTGGATGTAACCTCGTACGCCGATTGCTGACAAGGTGAGCGGCGGCACTAAACACTCTTTCGGAGTACACACTTGTGGGAGGGCAACTTAGGTAGAATAAAGCCAGTTTGTGCAAGGGCCTCCAAATTGCCTCTTTTTCCTGCCAGTATAAGTACGGACTGTGTGACGTGCCTACTTGGATGCGGTCACTCATATAATCCTCCACCATTCTTTCAATGGTGAGAGAATCATATGCAGTGACAGTAGACGACATGTCCGTAATCGTTGTCAGGTCCTTCAGTCCGGACCAGATGTCAGCATCAGCAGTCGCTCCAGACTGCCCTGCATCACCGCCAGCGGGTGGGCTCGGAATTCTGAGCCTTTTCCTCGCACCCCCAGTTGCGGGAGAATGTGAAGGAGGAGATGTTGACAGGTCGCGTTCCGCTTGACTTGACAATTTTCTCACCAGCAGGTCTTTGAACCCCAGCAGACTTGTGTCTGCCGGAAAGAGAGATCCAAGGTAGGCTTTAAATCTAGGATCGAGCATGGTGGCCAAAATGTAGTGCTCTGATTTCAACAGATTGACCACCCGTGAATCCTTGTTAAGCGAATTAAAGGCTCCATCCACAAGTCCCACATGCCTAGCGGAATCGCTCTGTGTTAGCTCCTCCTTCAATGTCTCCAGCTTCTTCTGCAAAAGCCTGATGAGGGGAATGACCTGACTCAGGCTGGCAGTGTCTGAACTGACTTCACGTGTGGCAAGTTCAAAGGGCATCAGAACCTTGCACAACGTTGAAATAATTCTCCACTGCGCTTGAGACAGGTGCATTCCACCTCCTATATTGTGCTGAATTGTATAGGCTTGAATGGCCTTTTGCTGCTCCTCCAACCTCTGAAGCATATAGAGGGTTGAATTCCACCTCGTTACCACTTCTTGCTTCAGATGATGGCAGGGCAGGTTCAGTTGTTTTTGGTGGTGCTCCAGTCTTCTGTACGTGGTGCCTGTACGCCGAAAGTGTCCCGCAATTCTTCTGGCCACCGACAGCATCTCTTGCACACCCCTGTCGTTTTTTTAAAAATTCTGCACCACCAAATTCAAGGTATGTGCAAAACATGGGACGTGCTGGAATTTGCCCATATTTAATGCACACACAATATTGCTGGCGTTGTCCGATGCCACAAATCCACAGGAGAGTCCAATTGGGGTAAGCCATTCCGCGATGATCTTCCTCAGTTGCCGTAAGAGGTTTTCAGCTGTGTGCGTATTCTGGAAAGCGGTGATACAAAGCGTAGCCTGCCTAGGAAAGAGTTGGCGTTTGCGAGACGCTGCTACTGGTGCCGCCGCTGCTGTTCTTGCGGCGGGAGTCCATACATCTACCCAGTGGGCTGTCACAGTCATATAGTCCTGACCCTGCCCTGCTCCACTTGTCCACATGTTCGTGGTTAAGTGGACATTGGGTACAACTGCATTTTTTAGGACACTGGTGAGTCTTTTTCTGACGTCCGTGTACATTCTCGGTATCGCCTGCCTAGAGAAGTGGAACCTAGATGGTATTTGGTAACGGGGGCACACTGCCTCAATAAATTGTCTAGTTCCCTGTGAACTAACGGCGGATACCGGACGCACGTCTAACACCAACATAGTTGTCAAGGCCTCAGTTATCCGCTTTGCAGCAGGATGACTGCTGTGATATTTCATCTTCCTCGCAAAGGACTGTTGGACAGTCAATTGCTTACTGAAAGTAGTACAAGTGGTCTTCCGACTTCCCCTCTGGGATGACGATCGACTCCCAGCAGCAACAACAGCAGCGCCAGCAGCAGTAGGCATTACACTCAAGGATGCATCGGAGGAATCCCAGGCAGGAGAGGACTCGTCAGAATTGCCAGTGACATGGCCTGCAGGACTATTGGCATTCCTGGGTAAGGAGGAAATTGACACTGAGGGAGTTGGTGGGGTGGTTTGCGTGAGCTTGGTTACAAAAGGAAGGGATTTACTGGTCAGTGGACTGCTTCCGCTGTCACCCAAAGTTTTTGAACTTGTCACTGACTTATTATGAATGCGCTGCAGGTGACGTATAAGGGAGGATGTTCCGAGGTGGTTAACGTCCTTACCCCTACTTATTACAGCTTGACAAAGGCAACACACGGCTTGACACCTGTTGTCCGCATTTCTGTTGAAATACTTCCACACCGAAGAGCTGATTTTTTTGGTATTTTCACCAGGCATGTCAATGGCCATATTCCTCCCACGGACAACAGGTGTCTCCCCGGGTGCCTGACTTAAACAAACCACCTCACCATCAGAATCCTCCTGGTCAATTTCCTCCCCAGCGCCAGCAACACCCATATCCTCCTCATCCTGGTGTACTTCAACACTGACATCTTCAATCTGACTATCAGGAACTGGACTGCGGGTGCTCCTTCCAGCACTTGCAGGGGGCGTGCACATGGTGGAAGGCGCATGCTCTTCACGTCCAGTGTTGGGAAGGTCAGGCATCGCAACCGACACAATTGGACTCTCCTTGTGGATTTGGGATTTCGAAGAACGCACAGTTCTTTGCGGTGCTTTTGCCAGCTTGAGTCTTTTCATTTTTCTAGCGAGAGGCTGAGTGCTTCCATCCTCATGTGAAGCTGAACCACTAGCCATGAACATAGGCCAGGGCCTCAGCCGTTCCTTGCCACTCCGTGTGGTAAATGGCATATTGGCAAGTTTACGCTTCTCCTCCGACAATTTTATTTTAGGTTTTGGAGTCCTTTTTTTACTGATATTTGGTGTTTTGGATTTGACATGCTCTGTACTATGACATTGGGCATCGGCCTTGGCAGACGACGTTGCTGGCATTTCATCGTCTCGGCCATGACTAGTGGCAGCAGCTTCAGCACGAGGTGGAAGTGGATCTTGATCTTTCCCTAATTTTGGAACCTCAACATTTTTGTTCTCCATATTTTAATAGGGACAACTAAAAGGCACCTCAGGTAAACAATGGAGATGGATGGATAGTAGTATACTTATGGATGGACTGCCGAGTGCCGACACAGAGGTAGCTACAGCCGTGGACTACCGTACTGTGTCTGCTGCTAATATAGACTGGATGATAATGAGATGAAATCAATATATATGTATATATAATATCACTAGTACTGCAGCCGGACAGGTATATATTATATATTTATTATGTAATGACTGATGACGGACCTGCTGGACACTGTCAGCTCAGCAGCACCGCAGACTGCTACAGTAAGCTACTATAGTAGTATGTATAAAGAAGAAAGAAAAAAACAACCACCACGGGTAGGTGGTATACAATTATGGATGGACTGCCGAGTGCCGACACAGAGGTAGCTACAGCCGTGGACTACCGTACTGTGTCTGCTGCTAATATAGACTGGATGATAATGAGATGAAATCAATATATATGTATATATAATATCACTAGTACTGCAGCCGGACAGGTATATATATTTATTATGTAATGACTGATGACGGACCTGCTGGACACTGTCAGCTCAGCAGCACCGCAGACTGCTACAGTAAGCTACTATAGTAGTATGTATAAAGAAGAAAGAAAAAAAACAACAACCACGGGTAGGTGGTATACAATTATGGATGGACTGCCGAGTGCTGACACAGAGGTAGCTACAGCCGTGGACTACCGTACTGTGTCTGCTGCTAATATAGACTGGATGATAATGAGATGAAATCAATATATATGTATATATAATATCACTAGTACTGCAGCCGGACAGGTATATATATTTATTATGTAATGACTGATGACGGACCTGCTGGACACTGTCAGCTCAGCAGCACCGCAGACTGCTACAGTAAGCTACTATAGTAGTATGTATAAAGAAAGAAAAAAACAACAACCACGGGTAGGTGGTATACAATTATGGATGGACTGCCGAGTGCCGACACAGAGGTAGCTACAGCCGTGGACTACCGTACTGTGTCTGCTGCTAATATAGACTGGATGATAATGAGATGAAATCAATATATATGTATATATAATATCACTAGTACTGCAGCCGGACAGGTATATATTTATTATGTAATGACTGATGACGGACCTGCTGGACACTGTCAGCTCAGCAGCACCGCAGACTGCTACAGTAAGCTACTATAGTAGTATGTATAAAGAAGAAAGAAAAAAACAACAACCACGGGTAGGTGGTATACAATTATGGATGGACTGCCGAGTGCCGACACAGAGGTAGCTACAGCCGTGGACTACCGTACTGTGTCTGCTGCTAATATAGACTGGATGATAATGAGATGAAATCAATATATATGTATATATAATATCACTAGTACTGCAGCCGGACAGGTATATATTATATATTTATTATGTAATGACTGATGACGGACCTGCTGGACACTGTCAGCTCAGCAGCACCGCAGACTGCTACAGTAAGCTACTATAGTAGTATGTATAAAGAAGAAAGAAAAAAACAACAACCACGGGTAGGTGGTATACAATTATGGATGGACTGCCGAGTGCCGACACAGAGGTAGCTACAGCCGTGGACTAACGTACTGTGTCTGCTGCTAATATAGACTGGATGATAATGAGATGAAATCAATATATATGTATATATAATATCACTAGTACTGCAGCCGGACAGGTATATATTATATATTTATTATGTAATGACTGATGACGGACCTGCTGGACACTGTCAGCTCAGCAGCACCGCAGACTGCTACAGTAAGCTACTATAGTAGTATGTATAAAGAAGAAAGAAAAAAACAACAACCACGGGTAGGTGGTATACAATTATGGATGGACTGCCGAGTGCCGACACAGAGGTAGCTACAGCCGTGGACTACCGTACTGTGTCTGCTGCTAATATAGACTGGATGATAATGAGATGAAATCAATATATATGTATATATAATATCACTAGTACTGCAGCCGGACAGGTATATATATTTATTATGTAATGACTGATGACGGACCTGCTGGACACTGTCAGCTCAGCAGCACCGCAGACTGCTACAGTAAGCTACTATAGTAGTATGTATAAAGAAGAAAGAAAAAAACAACAACCACGGGTAGGTGGTATACAATTATGGATGGACTGCCGAGTACCGACACAGAGGTAGCTACAGCCGTGGACTACCGTACTGTGTCTGCTGCTAATATAGACTGGATGATAATGAGATGAAATCAATATATATGTATATATAATATCACTAGTACTGCAGCCGGACAGGTATATATTATATATTTATTATGTGATGACTGATGACGGACCTGCTGGACACTGTCAGCTCAGCAGCACCGCAGACTGCTACAGTAAGCTACTATAGTAGTATGTATAAAGAAGAAAGAAAAAAACAACAACCACGGGTAGGTGGTATACAATTATGGATGGACTGCCGAGTGCCGACACAGAGGTAGCTACAGCCGTGGACTACCGTACTGTGTCTGCTGCTAATATAGACTGGATGATAATGAGATGAAATCAATATATATGTATATATAATATCACTAGTACTGCAGCCGGACAGGTATATATTATATATTTATTATGTAATGACTGATGACGGACCTGCTGGACACTGTCAGCTCAGCAGCACCGCAGACTGCTACAGTAAGCTACTATAGTAGTATGTATAAAGAAGAAAGAAAAAAACAACAACCACGGGTAGGTGGTATACAATTATGGATGGACTGCCGAGTGCCGACACAGAGGTAGCTACAGCCGTGGACTAACGTACTGTGTCTGCTGCTAATATAGACTGGATGATAATGAGATGAAATCAATATATATGTATATATAATATCACTAGTACTGCAGCCGGACAGGTATATATTATATATTTATTATGTAATGACTGATGACGGACCTGCTGGACACTGTCAGCTCAGCAGCACCGCAGACTGCTACAGTAAGCTACTATAGTAGTATGTATAAAGAAGAAAGAAAAAAACAACAACCACGGGTAGGTGGTATACAATTATGGATGGACTGCCGAGTGCCGACACAGAGGTAGCTACAGCCGTGGACTAACGTACTGTGTCTGCTGCTAATATAGACTGGATGATAATGAGATGAAATCAATATATATGTATATATAATATCACTAGTACTGCAGCCGGACAGGTATATATTATATATTTATTATGTAATGACTGATGACGGACCTGCTGGACACTGTCAGCTCAGCAGCACCGCAGACTGCTACAGTAAGCTACTATAGTAGTATGTATAAAGAAGAAAGAAAAAAAAAAAAAAACACGGGTAGGTGCTAGGTGGTATACAATATTATATATATATTATATACAATTATATATATATATATATATATAATATATATTAAACTCATAAACTGGTGGTGATTTATTAAACTGGTGGTCAGGTCACTGGTCACACTATCAGCAACTTGCAAGTAGTACTCCTGAGTCCTAAGCAGACAATCACAATATATATTATACTGGTGGTCAGTGTGGTCACAAACAATGGCAGTGTGGCTGGCACTCTGGCAGCAAAAGTGTGCACTGTACGTTATATGTACTCCTGAGTCCTGAGTCCTGCTCTTAGACTCTAACTGCTCCCCACTGTCAGTGTCTCCCCCACAAGTCAGATAATACAGTCGCACTATCTCTCTCTATCACTTCAGCAAGTACTAGTAGTAGTAGTACTCCTCCTAATGCTCCCCAAATTACTACTGTGTCTCTCTCTGTCTCACTCTCTTCTCGAATCTCTATAAACGGAGAGGACGCCAGACACGTCCTCTCCCTATGAATCTCAATGCACGTGTGAAAAATGGCGGCGACGCGCGGCTCCTTATATAGAATCCGAGTCTCGCGATAGAATCCGAGCCTCGCGAGAATCCGACAGCGTTATGATGACGTTCGGGCGCGCTCGGGTTAACCGAGCAAGGCGGGAAGATCCGAGTCGTTCGGACCCGTGTAAAAAAACATGAAGTTCGGGCGGGTTCGGATTCCGAGGAACCGAACCCGCTCATCTCTACTAATAACTTGAACTACAAGCTACAAGCCTGGTGTATAAAGCTGTAACCTGCCTGTGCTGTTAATAAAGATCTTTGGACATTTCATCCTGTATATGTGATTTCTTGTCACAGTATATTATCGAGTAGTTCTGAGGCAGAAACTCATATATTAACCATGAATTAGAGTATGAACTGTTTGCGTTATGCTTCATGTTAAACTTTCCTTACTCTCTCCTTGTTTACTTCATAATGTCATTTTTAAAGACACTTATGCTTCGTGGCTCTCTGTGAACAAGAACCTCAGCCACAATCCTCTTAATTCAGAATTTACTACTTTGGGCGGGGTAATGTCTTCTTTCCAGCTGGTTTAGACAATGCTAATTTTAAGGACTGGAGATCCAAGAGAAGAGAATAGCAGTCATAAAGGCTGTATTTCACCCAGGAGGATTTAATCTGCCCAATATTCAATTTTATATGTGCCTCCAGTAAAAATAGGGACAGTGCACGTCAAAAGCTGGAGCCAAAAATATAGGCAGCTGGCTTCATGGGGAAGGAGCACGGTCACAAAATAGTACCAATTCACATTACACCTCACAGTAGTATGTTATTTACGTAACACCAAACAGTAGTAGCCCTTAGTCATTCTGCAATAAAGAAAATGTTCTGCTGTAGGTACCGATGACAGCGTTAATATGTAAATTGCAATCAGGATCAGTTGTCTTGCAATGTCTCACGGCCAGCCTCGATTGTCTCCACTCCCTGTCCCCACAATTAAACAAACGTGGCAGGCGGCAGTGATGACTGCCCTGTTAGTGCAGTGCTTAACTAACCTTGATTGACGCCGACCAGTTCTGCCTTCGAGCAGCATCACTGGCGTGTGTAGAGTAGCTGTGACAGGCAGCCCGGCCTGTCGTACAAGGAAGCCGTGTCAGGTAACGCGCTGAGGGGGCAATGCCACAGGTGACCAGCGGCTCCATAGACCAATCAGCAGAGGGAGAGGAGGGGCGTGTGTGCTAAGGATAGAAAGAGTCAGAGCGGGTTGGTTGGCCACAGGCACGCCAGGCCCTAGAAAAGGCCCTGGGCACCTTCAAATTATATGGCGCCAACAGGGTGACTGTAGCTGCGCCCTCAGGCCGCAGCGCCCCGGGCAACCACCCTTCTAGGCTGTCCCTAGAACCACCACTGGTGGTAAAGGGGGTTGAAATCCTGTGGGTATCAACGTACCCAGCTTTAACATGACAGTCATAACCAATGCATAGTAAATGCTGTTTTTACAGACTACGACATTGTTACTCTTCAAACCCAGTTGGATTTAAAATTTAAATTTACCCCAAGATTTCTAAAATGAGACACAATGACCCCGGGTACTGTAACAAGAGAATATAGTCACACAAAGTTACTTTATTATTATCATTATTACAAAAAAATATTCTGAGAGTGAATATAGTGAAACAAAGATTTATTAATATAATAGGAGTTAATATATTAGGTCAGTAGTTCTCAGACTGTGTGCCGTGGCACCCTGGGGTGCCTCGGGACACTTGCAGGGGTGCCTTGGATTGGTGGTCCAGGACCAATTAAAATTATTAGCGGTCAATGTAACAGATAAAACCAGTGCTGGTGGCTGCCAATCCTAAAAAATGTGGCCATACAGAAGTGAATCTTGTCCCTCACTACATAACAGACCCTAAGGATGACATATAAACAGGCCCGGCGCTACCCTCTCAGCAAATGGATGCAAAGCAGGTAGGCGACAGGCAGGAGAGATGCTCTCCCTGCTTTGCATCCCTGCTGCGCCAGTGCGCCGCCTGTCTCCTCTGCTGCTGCTGGCTGCTGTGCCTGTCACACTGACAGACAGCAGCACGGCAGCTTGGAGCCTCCTCCTCCCCCCTCCCCTGTGACAGCGGGCAAAAGTGGGGCAGGGCTACATGTTGCTGGTGGGCAGAGCTATGCGGGACCTAAGGGGGTGGAGCTACACAGGAACAGGCTGCTGCAGATCCTGCTGTCTGCCAGCCATACAGCAAGACAGCCAGCCAGACAGATCAGTAAGTGTATGGAAAAGAGTTTGTATGTGTGCGTGTGTGTGTAGTTGTGTGTGTTTGTAGGGGTGTCTGAATGTTTTTAGGTTGGGGGGGGGGGGGGTGGTATAATCTGAGTTTGATGCCCCTAGCTTCCCAACACACTGGGACAGTTGGTGAGATCAGGCCCGGTGGAGGGCACGGGGCTGCAAGCGGCTGGGTTAACATACCCACTTAGACTCTGGGATCTCATTGATAGTGCAGATACATTTAAGTCTCACTGCCCCCCCCCCCCCCCACACACACACATTTGTCACTGTGTAACCCCCCTGTGTTCAATCACAGTGTCACCCCCCCTGTGTCCTGTCAATGTGTCACCCCCCCATGTTCTGTCACTGTGTCATCACCCCGCCCTGTGTTCTGTCACTGTGTCACCCCCCCCGTGTTCTGTCACTGTGTCACCCACTCTCCCGTGTTCTGTCACTGTGTCACCCCCCAGTGTTCTGTAAATATGTCGCACAACCCCCCCCCCGTGTTCTGTCACTGTGTCACCCACTCCTGTCAATATGTCGCATAACCCCCCCGTGCTCTGTCACTGCACCCCCCATGTTCTGTCACTGTCTTACCCCCCTGCATCTGTCACTCTGTCACACCCCCTCTGTGTTCTGTACTTGTCACTGTGTCACCCAGTTATTGAATAAACCCCACCCCCATGTTCTCTCCCAGCCACTGTGCCCCCCTCCCCGCAAAACCATGCACAGGGACAAGCTAGTGCTGTGCCATCGGTGCCTGATGCACAGCGCATATGCACTTTGTGCGCAGAACCGCTGGCAGCAGCCTCAACACTATGGGGGTGAATCAGCATAAACCGCAATGTTGATGAAATCCCTGTAGAGAAATTTCAGCACCTGTACGCATGCGCGCGCGCAGGTGCGTGAATGTGCAAGGTATTAAACTGTGTCCTGACGCATGTCAGTGTAAAGGGTTGTAGGTGTGAAATTTTTCGCACAACTACAACTCATGCTGAATTTTCCCTGTGTATGTCCGTCTGCCGCATGGTACTGTAGCTGCAGCCCCTAGCTACTTGTGACATAGGTAGCCAGGCAGTGCTGCAGATTCCTGTCCTTCATTACAGTACGCCCCTCCTGGCTTCCTCTTGTGTGTCTGCAGCTTCAGCATTTGGGTGGGAGGAGTGAAGTGGTGGAAGCTGGTGCTTCAGAGTAAAACCTAAGTATAATTACAGATAGGCAGGCACGCACGCACGCACGGCCGTTTCTTGGGGCAGGCGAGCATTGCAACCACACTGGGCGCCCGCCGCGGCACTAACTGTGGCTCCCTGCTTCCCCCTCCTATTTCTCCCCGAGTAACCCGCTCGGGGGGCGGAGTTCCACGGAATGACGCAACCCCGTCACTCTGCGAACCCCCCCCCCCCCCTCAAGCGGAGTACAGAAGGGGATCCAAGTTAGGAAGAGGGAAAGGCCGGCGCGAGGAGCGACTGGTGAGACGGGCCGAAGAGCGGTAATCGCCTCTGTAAGTATTCTCTCTCTATCTCAATGTGTAAAATGGGGACACCTGCCGTAATGTGTGAAATGGGGACTCTTGCCTGCCGTAGTGTGGGAATTTAATGTATCAAGGGCATTGCGGTGTGTGGCATAATATGGTGCAGGGGGCATTACTGTGTGGGGCTTAATATGGTAGCATTTTTTTTCTCCTGTGGTGGTCGTGATCTGTTGGTGCAGGGTCAAAAACTATATTGTGAGGTAGTCTTTTCAGACGAGGCCATGACCATTTAAATGAGGCCACACCCATTTAGATGAGGCCACGCCCCCTTGCCAGGTGCGCGCGCAAGGTTTTTTTTTTATCTAGGTGTGTGTGTGTGGGGGGGGGGGGGGTAACGGAGATTTTTTTATGTCATGGGGGGGCGCATTTTGAAATCTCGCACTGGGAGCAATCTGTAAAAGGGACTCTTCCTGGAGTAATGTGTAATGTGTAAAAGAGGTCTCTACCTGGAGTAATGTGTAAAAGGGACTCTACCTGGAGTAATATGTAAAAGGGACTATACCTGGAGCAATGTATATAAGTTGTACTACAATGTGACATAATTTGAATAATGGAGACTACTGAGCGGCGTAATATGAATTGGTATTATATTGTAACCATGCCCCTTCCCCGTGAAGCCATGCCCCTATATTTTTGTCTCACACATTCGGCGCGCATTGTCCCTGTTTTAAATATGGAGGGGAAGGTGGGCACAATTCTCTTTCTGGCACAGGGCGCCAAAATGTCTAGCTCTGACCCTGCCACCTCTTGAATGCAGCCTCCCCATAAATCTGCTCTGCTTACCTGATCCAGTAGCATACCTGCCAACTTTGTCCTGTGCTCCCGAAAAAGGGATGTGGCCTATGAAAAGGGGGCGTGGCTTCACGGGAGGACCCGCGATCGTGAGCCACGCCCCCTTTTAGTCACTGAGGGGGCATGCCCAGCGCTCTGTGAGCCGCTGGCATGCCCCCTCTCCCTCAGACTCCATTTAATAGACGCTGTGCGCAGCGTCTATTCACCGCTGCTTTGCTAAGCAGGGCAGCGAGAGACAGAGCCTCCCAACTGCTCCCCCCCACCGCGGGACACTGCGGCCCGCGGGTGGAACAGCCCCCAAAAAACGGGACTGTCCCGCGAAAATCGGGACAGTTGGGAGGTATGCAGTAGACTAGCTGCAGCAGCTGCAGACACTTCTGGTTCTGTAAAGGTCTCCTCCTGCCAGTCTCCTGCTGGTCACTGATAATCAGTGCGGGTACAGGTGCCTCACCCTTTCCCCCCTCCACGCTGCTTGGGTCCACCTGCCTCTCAGACACTGGCACCGTGTGCAAGTGATGCCTTACACACGCTGTTTCTTTGTGAAATATGAGAGGGCGCCAATTTATAGTTTGCAGGGGGAGAGGGGGGGGGACACCCTAGCACTGGCCCTGCCTATAAATACAATTTACTGCATATAATATTTTTTTCTGAATTTACCGATGAGACTTTGGGCCTACGGCTGCAGCGAAAAAAATTCTGATACTCTAAGGCGCTGTGATTCAAAAAAGTATTGGAACCACTGTATTAGGTGATTAATGCTGAGCTGGCAACGTGTGTAATAACGGTACCACATCAAGATGAACGCGTGCAGCTAGCAGCTGTCTGTATGTATAGATGTGCAGCAGTACAGGGCTCAGCCCGGCAGGCAGCGCTCTTGCTCTCAGTCGATGCCTGTATTATTGATGTGTATCAATATCGGGCTCTGCCGGCAGAGGGCGCTTTCACTCCCAGTCCCTCTACCTTTGTGTAGATGTGCGGCAGTACCAGGCCTGGCCGGCAGAGGTCTCTCCCAGGTAGATGTGTGTGAGGGGGCGGCTCAGGCTGGGTGGGGGATCCCGGTGACGTATGACAGGAGGAGGGACGGTGTGGTCGGAGCGGAGCTGGTGGAGTCGCCGCTGTCAGTGAGAGCTCTCCAGGCAGCACAGTTCAAGCACACAGCCCGGACATGGCCGACGTCTTCCAGCACAACGACTCCACCTCGTCCCAGGACGTGGTCAACCGCTTCGCCCGGAAAGGCGCCCTGAGACAGAAGAACGTCCATGAGGTGAAGAACCATAAATTCATCGCCCGGTTCTTCAAACAACCTACCTTCTGCTCCCACTGCACCGACTTCATCTGGTATGTATCACACTACATGCTATATATACCTACCATGCATGCATATACTGCTCCACTGCACTGACTTCATCTGTTGCTGTATGTGTGTGTCATATGCTACATGTACCATGCATGCACCTCCTGCTCCCACTGAACTGACTTCATCTGTTGCTGTATGTGTCATATACTACATGCTACATGTACCATGCATGCACCTCCTGCTCCCACTGCACTGACTTCATCTGATATGTGTCATATACTACATGCTGTATGTACCTACCATGCATGCATCTATTGCTCCCACTGCATCGACTTCATTTGGTACTGTATGTGTGATATACTACATGCTTTATGTACCATGCATGCACCTTCTGCTCCCACTGCACTGATTTAATCTGTTATGTGTCACACTACATGCTATATCTACCATGCATGCATGCATGCATGCATCTACTGCTGCCGCTGCACCACATTCATCTGCTATTTCTTTCCAATCATTTGCTATTTCTTTCCAATCATCCGGATTGGACAGATAATCTTTAAGTGTGTAGGGCCCTTTTGTGTGATATACTACATGCTATATGTACCATGCATGCATCTACTGCTGCCACTGCACCGACTTCATCTGTTACTGTATGTGTGATATACTACATGCTATGTGTACCATGCATGCACCTTCTGCACCGACTTCAGCTGGTATGTGTCATACTACTTGCTATAGGTAACATATATGCACCTTCTGCACCCACTGTATCAATGTCATCTGGTATGTGTCATATGACATGATAAATACAGTATAACGTGCATGTACCTTCTTCTCCCCCTGCCCCAACTTCATCTGATATGTCTTACTACTGTATATACTTTATATATCCTAACATACACCTTCTGCTCCCAGTGCAATTATGTAATATTGCTTGTGTCATACTACATGCAACATGCTTGCACTTTTTGTCTCCCACTGCATGGACTTCAAGTTTTATGTGTTCTAATATATGCATGCAATTTCTGTTCCCACTGCAATTGCTTTTTTAGGTATGCGTCATACTACATGCTTCATATAACATTCATGTACCTTCTGTTTCCACTGCAATGATTTCATCTAATATGTGCCATACTATATGCTTCATGTAACATACCAGCACTATCCATTGCCACTGCTGAGATTTCATCTGGTATGTCACAAGTATCATGTAACATACATTTATGTTCCGTTCCCATTGTACCAACTTACCCTGGTTCTGTTATGGAACATGAAACACATGTTTATCTGGTATGTGCTCTACTGTGTGTCGCATGTAACCTACAAAGACTGTTTATTATTACACTTCATTTGCTATGTGCTGCACTACATGCTAGTTACTACTATACGCATGTTTTCACCATCTACCAACTTCATTTAGCGTCTGTCTTAAAACATATATAAATCTTCTGTTTCCACTTCACCAATATCTGTTGTGTCGTGTTACATGGATCATGCATGTGTTTTTTCTCACTTGATCTGTTTTATGTCATACATTGTACTACATGTAACAGACATGCATTTTTGGCTCTCATTGTACCAACTAAAGCGCCCTACACACTCAGAGATGCTGCAGGGCGATTTGAACGCTAACGTTCAGAAATGAACGATATTTCGTTCATATCGTTTAGTGTGGAGGTACCGACGATGAACGATGCGCGGACCCACAGTCGTTCATCGTTGGTTTTCCACCGTTTTTCAGCGCAAGTCAATTTGGACGAGATCGATCATTGTCCACATTGCATATGGCGCTGAGTGTGTAGGGCCCTTTAATCTTGTATAGTTCACATGCTACATGTATCATATATATCAGTAGTTCCCACACTTGTTCCTCGAGGTCACCCATCGGTGCATGTTGTCCAGGTCACCTAGCAGGTGTACAGGTGTAGGCATTACTCACTGACACATTATAAAAGATACAGAGGTGGAGCTGTGATTCTGTGAGATCACCTGTTGGGGGTTCCTTGAGGACCGAGTCTGGGAACCACTGATATACTGTACATCATCTTCTTCCAATGCACAAACTTCTTATGTTGTCCAACTTCTTGCAACTTCAATGTGAATTGTTTTTGTTCCCTCTGTAGCAATTTCATGTTACATGTGTACATGTACTATATATACTAATTTGTCACACACTGTAACAACCAGCATGTCATAATATAATACATGTAACATGCTGTTCCAACTGCACAACTTCATCTGGCATCTTCATATTACATACCATATGTTACATACATATATACTACACTGACAGTAAAGAATGTGCAATGCTGAGTGCTTGGTGACAGTAACAGCCACCTGTTTTTCCTCTACTATATTCCATGATACATGCAGCATGAATGTGATTGCACACCATAAGCATTGTACATCCATAACATGAATTCAACATCTACTCATTTTCTGCAGTTTTGTCTTCTCAAAGTATGTAACGCCCATAAACATGTCTCCACTGCTGTCAGCCAGGGTCTGACCACTTAGAGCAGTGATGGCTAACCTTGACACTCCAGCTGTTGTTGAACTACACATCCCAGCATGCCATGCTACAGTTTTGCTATTTGGCCATGCTAAAACTGATGCAGGGCATGCTGGGATGTGTAGTTCAACAACAGCTGGAGTGTCAAGGTTAGCCATCGCTGACTTAGGGTGTGTACACACGGTGAGATTTTTTTCTTCCGATTCTGACTATATAGTCAGAATCGGAAGAAAAATTAGTGCAGATCGCAAGGTGACAGTCACCTTGCGATCCCGATTCGATGCCGATGCGCGGTCGCATCGCAAGCCTAGATAGTCAAAATTGACTTGCCTGCACAGTCTATCTCTATAGAAGAGATAGTCAAAATTGACACTTAGCCAAAATCGCACATAGCCAGTATCGCAAGCACACTCATTATGTGCTTGCAATACTGACTATGTGCCGACCCGGCCCCTGTCGCATAGTGAGAATCGGGCATAGCCCGAATCTCACCGTGTGTACACACCCTTAGAGCAATATGTGTATATTATGCATACAGGTGTGCCGCACATAATATGCTCTGCATTGGAAAGTTGGTGTACTGTACATTATACAGTCTGATTCTATTTCACTTTGATTCTATGTCTGAGATTACCTGGGATTTGTGACCCCTCAGTGGTTGCAAGTGTTTCCCCAGCCCTTATATATACATGCACTTGTTGTTCAGTGTGTGTGTTGTGTTTGTAAGTCATCCGTGTGAATGTTTAAAATGGGATTTCCCTGGGGATTAAATGAGGTCCATTCTTTACTAGGTGTCTGTAGTATAATAACAACAACAATAGTGCTGTCCTTTTGTTTTACTCTGAATTTTTCACTGACATTATAATTGCATGTGTTCATGTTGTGTTGTATGTGTTTGTTTTATGTTAGCCCACATAGTAAGTATATTGATTGCAAGATTAGCAGGTTGGATGTTTTTTATCTGTGACTCATTCACTTGTTTGCACTGTGTCATTAACAATTATTGCGGCATTTTGTAAGGCCACAGAACCACTGTCGTGGTTTAAATATGTTTTACATGCAGTTTTGTAATGTCTGTAGCACATGTACATTCTATATTGGATATAATTATATTGCCATAACCATTGATGTTTTAATTCTGTTGTGGTTGACTTTTTCAAAATGCAGCTTGTTCCGGTTACATAGGTTTCGTTGCAGTCTAAAGCCTATAAGCTAGTAAAAAATACATACCAAACACAAAGCCAATGGAAATATATGCTTCTGATATGCACTTTTACTAACGTTGAAAAATGCAGGTAAACTGCCCTCCTTCCATATAGCTAAAAAATGATATAGCACAATTATTCGGGTTGCTCATGCACACCCTAAGAGCTTGCGCCTATATTCATGGGTAATGGTGACTGGGAAAGGATGTGATAACATGATTTCAAATGAATGAGACCACAGCTACCTTGTCAGCGCATCCCCTGTGTACTGTATGTACCTTGTCAGCGCATCCCCTGTGTACTGTATGTACCTTGACAGCTCATCCCCTGTGTACTGTGTGTACCTTGTCAGCGCATCCCCTGTGTACTGTATGTACCTTGTCAGCGCATCCCCTGTGTACTGTATGTACCTTGTCAGCGCATCCCCTGTGTACTGTGTGTACCTTGTCAGCGCATCCCCTGTGTACTGTGTGTACCTTGTCAGCGCATCCCCTGTGTACTGTATGTACCTTGTCAGCGCATCCCCTGTGTACTGTATGTACCTTGTCAGCGCATCCCCTGTGTACCGTATGTACCTTGTCAGCGCATCCCCTGTGTACTGTATGTACCTTGTCAGCTCATCCCCTGTGTACTGTGTGTACCTTGTCAGCGCATCCCCTGTGTAATGTGTGTACCTTGTCAGCGCATCCCCTGTGTAGTGTGTGTGTGTACCTTGTCAGCGCATCCCCTGTGTACTGTGTGTACCTTGTCAGCGCATCCCCTGTGTACTGTGTGTACCTTGTCAGCGCATCCCCTGTGTACTGTATGTACCTTGTCAGCGCATCCCCTGTGTTCTATATGTACCTTGTCAGCGCATCCCCCTGTGTACTGTGTGTACCTTGTCAGCGCATCCCCTGTGTTCTATATGTACCTTGTCAGCGCATCCCCCTGTGTACTGTGTGTACCTTGTCAGCGCATCCCCTGTGTTCTATATGTACCTTGTCAGCGCATCCCCTGTGTACTGTGTGTACCTTGTCAGCGCATCCCCTGTGTACTGTATGTACCTTGTCAGCGCATCCCCTGTGTTCTATATGTACCTTGTCAGCGCATCCCCTGTGTACTGTATGTACCTTGTCAGCGCATCCCCTGTGTACTGTGTGTACCTTGTCAGCGCATCCCCTGTGTTCTATATGTACCTTGTCAGCGCATCCCCCTGTGTACTGTGTGTACCTTGTCAGCGCATCCCCTGTGTTCTATATGTACCTTGTCAGCGCATCCCCTGTGTACTGTATGTACCTTGTCAACGCATCACCTGTGTACTGTATGTACCTTGTCAGCGCATCACCTGTGTACTGTATGTACCTTGTCAGCTCATCCCCTGTGTACTGTATGTACCTTGTCAGCGCATCCCCTGTGTACTGTGTGTACCTTGTCAGCGCATCCCCTGTGTACTGTATGTACCTTGTCAGCGCATCCCCTGTGTACTGTATGTACCTTGTCAGCTCATCCCCCTGTGTACTGTGTGTACCTTGTCAGCGCATCCCCTGTGTACTGTGTGTACCTTGTCAGCGCATCCCCCTGTGTACTGTGTGTAACTTGTCAGCGCATCCCCCTGTGTACTGTGTGTAACTTGTCAGCGCATCCCCCTGTGTAATGTGTGTACCTTGTCAGCGCATCCCCTGTGTACTGTGTGTACCTTGTCAGCGCATCCCCCTGTGTACTGTGTGTACCTTGTCAGCGCATCCCCTGTGTTCTATATGTACCTTGTCAGCGCATCCCCCTGTGTACTGTGTGTACCTTGTCAGCGCATCCCCTGTGTTCTATATGTACCTTGTCAGCGCATCCCCTGTGTACTGTATGTACCTTGTCAGCGCATCACCTGTGTACTGTATGTACCTTGTCAGCTCATCCCCTGTGTACTGTATGTACCTTGTCAGCGCATCCCCTGTGTACTGTGTGTACCTTGTCAGCGCATCCCCTGTGTACTGTGTGTACCTTGTCAGCGCATCCCCCTGTGTACTGTGTGTAACTTGTCAGCGCATCCCCCTGTGTACTGTGTGTAACTTGTCAGCGCATCCCCCTGTGTACTGTGTGTAACTTGTCAGCGCATCCCCCTGTGTACTGTGTGTAACTTGTCAGCGCATCCCCCTGTGTACTGTGTGTAACTTGTCAGCGCATCCCCCTGTGTACTGTGTGTACCTTGTCAGCGCATCCCCCTGTGTACTGTGTGTACCAGGACTGTGTTTTTGTATGGGCTCAATAGGTAGTTGCCCAAAGGCCCCAGGAGTGTAAGGGCCCTAGATTGATAGCTGAGGGTCCCCTTTTTCCAGTGGTACTAGATTTATGAAAATCGCCCATGGGGAACCAGAGATATCAGACTTCAAAGCAATTGTCCCCATCCCAGCCCGTTAATAGCTCTTCCCAGCCAGGTATCTCAGGTTCTGTCTGGCTGAGTTTTTCTGAGGGTATACTCCAAAAGCTGGGACTTTCCCCTTTCGGTCGACACTGGCAGCTTGTCTCTACTATGCCAAAAACTAGAGATATTGGCCTCCCAGCAGCTGGTCCCTACTCCAGCTCCACACGCCTGATATGCAGTTCTATATTTTCGTTGGTGAATTGTTCTGGCTCCTGAACTCTGGTCCCCAGTACCTCTTGAAAGGCGGGACTCTCTAGTTTGTTATACCATTGAAAGCTAAGAAATCTATTTCCAGGAACTGGAGATATCTGAAGTCAAGCAATCTGCCCTCCCACCGGAAAATGATAAATATTAAGCCCACTCCGCTATCCACCCCTCCCCTGCATATTAAACACCCCTTACCACCCTGGAAGTCATGTACCGGGGCCCCCTTCATTCATCCCAATGCCTCCTTCTACAGTTTAGTGTTCTCCCTGCCACCCCATCTCCCACCATCTGTGCAGTAAAGAAGTAATTAGCAGAAATTACTGCTCCAGGTCCTACATGCTGAGCGGAAGATAGAACACCGCATACCGGCCACAGGACATCAAAGCTGCCGCTGATAGCACCCACCACCCCTACCGCTGGAGGATGGGTAGGGGCCCCAGTACATTACTTTGCCCAGGGGCCTACACTGCTGTTAAGACGGCCCTGGTATGTACCTTGTCAGCGCATCACTTGTGTACTGTATGTACCTTGTCAGCGCATCCCCTGTGTACTGTGTGTACCTTGTCAGCGCATCCCCTGTGTACTGTGTGTACCTTGTCAGCGCATCCCCTGTGTTCTGTGTGTACCTTGTCAGCGCATCCCCTGTGTACTGTATGTACCTTGTCAGCGCATCCCCTGTGTACTGTATGTACCTTGTCAGCGCATCCCCTGTGTACTGTATGTACCTTGTCAGCGCATCCCCTGTGTACTGTATGTACCTTGTCAGCGCATCCCCTGTGTACTGTATGTACCTTGTCAGCGCATCCCCTGTGTACTGTATGTACCTTGTCAGCGCATCCCCTGTGTAGTGTATGTACCTTGTCAGCGCATCCCCTGTGTAGTGTATGTACCTTGTCAGCGCATCCCCTGTGTACTGTATGTACCTTGTCAGCGCATCCCCTGTGTACTGTATGTACCTTGTCAGCGCATCCCCTGTGTACTGTATGTACCTTGTCAGCGCATCCCCTGTGTACTGTATGTACCTTGTCAGCGCATCCCCTGTGTACTGTATGTACCTTGTCTGCGCATCCCCTGTGTTCTGTATGTACCTTGTCTGCGCATCCCCTGTGTTCTGTATGTACCTTGTCAGCGCATCCCCTGTGTACTGTATGTACCTTGTCGGCGTATCACCTGTGTACCATATGCTGTCTGCCATGTACCTAGCCAGTAGAGCAGTGTTTCCCAACCTCGGTCCTCAAGGCACACTAACAGTCCTGGTTTTAGTGAAATCCAGGCTTGAACACAGGTGACTTAATTAGTACCTCAGTTATTTTGATTTAACCATCTGTGCTGAAGCCTGGATATCACTAAAACCTGCACTGTTGGTGTGCCTTGAGGGCCGCGGTTGGGAATGCCTGCAGTAGAGGGAACTTTTTCTCACTTGTAGGAACCTTCCTAAACCGGAAGAAAACTGTGAGGCTTTCCTAGTATTTAGGGGTTTACTTATAATTTCTCATCTCCTCCCTACTGCCAAGCAAGCAGCATTGTAATTGTAAGCACAGGTTAATCTCAGTTAATGCTAGGGTTACATCATTTCTTCTCTGGAATGAACTGTTTGGTTTTCGGTTTTCTTCTCCTTCTTGTTAAACAGTTTGGCTGTGGTCTGACTGTCTGCATAGCAGAGTCATAGAGATGTTGTTTTTGTTGGTAAAAGAGGGGGTTAATAAGGAAAATTCCCTCTTAATCCAGGCGGGTCAGTGTTCTGAGCAGATGTTACCTCCTGTGTACTGTTATACATGTTTCTGTGTTAAGAGCTCTACTCAGCAATAGGCGCTTTGTTTTGAAGTAGAACAGAAGCATGCTGCTTGCGGTGGGTGCTCGGTGAAAGCATGCGTTCTAGCGAGCAGCGGGTGTGTTTTACATTTTCTACTTTATTGCTGCTTGATTAGTTCCTGTAGGAAGTTGGCAGTCGTATGTTTCATTAACCATCCAAGTGCCAGCAGGCATTTTGGGAACTTGTATCTCTGGTACTGAGATATATATATTATTTGCACATTACTACTATTTATTTAGGGAGGTGAGTTTGGGGGGGATTTTGGAGAGTATTTAAAAATCTTATGTTTCATAAATTTACTGGTATATAAACTGTTGTGTGCGGATGAAGTCTGAGTGATAGCTTGGTTGCCAAGAGTGAGCTATAACAATGTAGCTTTCATTACAACATTCTTTGAAAGACTGACACTTGGAAACCTCACTTTTAGAGATGGATTTCATACACTGTCACGTATACAATGGCTAAATGTTTTTTAGTAGCTATGTATGTATTTTGTCATTTTTACATTGGAAAGAAACTGGTAATATTAAAACCTAATGTTGTGTTTGGTAATTGTCAGTTCTGAAGTCTGTTGTTTGTAATTTCTGACTTGGTCCCACATGGCGAGTTTCTTGCGTAACAATCACTTGGTCAGAAGTTGTGTGTGATTTGGTGTGGCTCTCTTACCTGCATCATTAGGAAATAGAAACACTCTCGGATATTTCACTCTTATGTTGTCTCCCAGGCTTTCCGACTGGGGACTCTGTACAGTTACAGTGCACACACAATCCAAGCAATATTGGATTTCTGTTTTGTTTGAGAGAGAAAATAATAATAATAATAAAAATAAATAAATAAATATATATATATATATATATATATATATATATATATATATATATATATATATATTTTTTTTATTTTTTTTGTATTCTATGTTTGTGCCCTTGCTGCATGTTACAGCCAGACCTCAGGTTCTAGCTGATATTCCAACTACTTTTTGACTCATTTAGGATTTTTAAATTTTATTATGTAGATGTTTGGTAAAGACACAATTATTTATTATTATTATTATCCTTTATTTATATTGCGCCACAAGGGATCCACAGCGCCCAATTACAGAGTACATAAATGAAAACTCAAAACGGGACAGTAGTGACTTGAAGACAATATAGGACAAGTACAGGGTAAATAAACATAGCTCTTCAGCAGATGACACTGACATAAGTATCAGGGTGGCCGAGGCCGTGGGATTAGGTACTATCGAGGATGTTTAAGTAAGAGAAGGATAAGTACATGACAATTGCTCAGTCTTCGCCACTAGTGTACACTATCAGGAGCAATGTTTCATTTTACTATACTAGAATGTAACAAAGCCAATCTACACTCCTTCTATCTCTCATTTACATATAGTGCAAGAGAACAACTTTTAGATTTTATTTTTTTATTACACTACTAGAAAGACTTGTGAATCTGTCTCTATGATGGGACTGGTGCACTTGCATCCCAAAGTGCAGGCGCAATTTCCGTTCACTAACAACTATATAAATGCTTGTGTATGTGCAGCTGTAGCTATTGTAAGATGTGTGCAGGTCGGCTTCAGTAGCCTATACATCTGGTTTGCACGAAGCACACGACATGTACACTTACACCCATGTTTATGACCATTTGTTTTATGTACAAAATATGCAATCTTTGTAAGAAATCAATAAAAGTTTTTTTTACATAATAAACAACTCCCTGCTTCATGTCCGAGATATAAACAAAGCATACATTTACTAAAATACACACAATAAAACATAATATATGCCAAGCAATGAAAAAAATAGTTTTTGTAGTGTATTCGCAAACAACTAATAACAAGCCGTTGTCACATGCTGGTCACAATCATTACTATTGCCCCTTCCACCCATAAATAAAATGATTTTCTCAGATGGTTATGCATTTGTGTCCTGGTCTGCATTTGTTTGCAATTACATAAACATGCTCTTACTGTACTTGGTCTACATTGGAACAGCCCTTTCCAACCTCTAACCTTCAGACGCAGGCTGGCGTAAGTGGCAGCATCACACAAATCTGTAGAGCATTTACGTGTGCCCGTTGTTCTGGGCATGCATACTCATGCAAGTTACACTACATAGTCTAGTGCAGTACTCCCTTTCGGAGGAAGTTGGTGGGGGGCAGTATTGAGCCTTGGAGAGTGGTAAAGTGGGGATGATAAAGTACAAGGCAATCCGCTCCCAACTGCCACGTTACAGGCAACTGTCATTGAAATAATGTCAGGAGCTGGTTGTCTGGTAATTTATCTCTCTCCAAGGCTTAGTACATCTGCCCTTCTGTATCAGGTCCCATGTCCATGACCTTCACAAGCAAAGATGAGGATAACAGGTATTTGAAGTGGTACAAGACTAATATACCACCAAGACATTTTGTAACACATAGCTAGCATGAACACTCTACAGTATATTACCCAGCTTTTTAATGAATCAGTGAAGCCATATACCCTGAGCCAGCTGATTACTTTGTCTGTGCTAATGCCTCTCTGTATCCAGCTGCTCACTGACTGTTCTCTGTGAATCTGGGACATAAAAATCTACCAGATGTTTAAGATGCTATTGCGTGGGAAACATTTTCATCCCTGATAGTAAGCAGTAAATAATAGTATTGCTGTCATTATAATGAAAATGATAATTTTTTCATCTGACATGTAAAAGTAAAACATGTTACTTTCTGCTGCTGCTCCTAAATTGTTACTTACCTAGTACTGATTAGAGGCCATTTGCCTTGGTGTGTGCATGGATTACCCACTCAGCCTACTCGCCACTTTTGGGTGATGCATTCACAAAGCAGAAATATGAGAGCAGTGTATGTACTGTGCTTAAGTCCGCAACTCACTACTTTACAAGCACCCCTTTTAGTAATGTTTCTGGTTTTCTCCAAACACACTGCTAGGTTTATCCATATTTATAGATTAAATTGAGCAATGGCGGTGCTGACTTTGTGTAGATGTGCTACACTTTTATGTACTACATTACAAAGGTACTCCTAGAAATGTGCTTTTTTGCCAATTGCTCCCACTTAAAGTATACTGTAGGACAATAAAAACTGCATTTTTTTTGCAGAGTTCAAATAGTTCTTTGCCCCTCAACACAGAAAGGAACACTCCTAAAACGCATATTTTCCACACCCTGGGGTATATTCAATAAAAGTCGGATCCATTTCGACATGCAGTTGTTGGAATGGATCCGACAACCCCTTTAGTGGACTGCCAAATCCGACTGTCGAATTTGGCCGTACACAGGGTCCTGTGCTGCCGCTGCTGTCGGTGGCTGCGGATGAGCCGACAGCAGCGGCCAGGAATGCAGATGTCGGCTGCCGGCAAGGGGATTGTCGACGGGTGTGTTAGAGACGGAAGCAGGGGTAAGCTGGGCGGCGGGGGGAGCAGAGATCGGCGGCCGGCGGGAGGAGCTGGTTGTGGGGAGACATGTCTGCGGCGGGAGGAGGCGCTGCAGGGAGAGAGGTGCCTGGCTGGGTGTACGGCCTGGCACCTCTCTCCCTGCAGCGCCTCCCCCCGCCGCCGCAGACATGTTCCCCCACAGCCAGCTCCTCCTGCCAGTCGCTGATCTCTGCTCCCCCAGTTGCCCGCAGCACCGCTCGTCTTCTCACTTCAATCCGACTTGTTTTCAAGTCGGATTGAGTTTGTCGGAAAGGAGGTCACAACCTGTCGGATTTGGCCCCATTTCCGTCAGAAGCATGCGGAACAGCGGCTATTCCGCTGATCCACGTGTTTTCCCACAAGTTGGGATATCCTGACTTGTCGTAAAAAATCAGCCCCTATGGAATAGGTCAGAACCCCTTCCGACCTATTTCTGTCGGAAGCTGCCGTCTTTCTGACAAGACGGAGCTTTCGACAGTTGTTGAATACACCCTTCTTTCTCATTTTGGTAATCATGCTCCATAAAATGACGTGCATCTATTCGTGTACTTTCCTGGGAATATCCTACCTCCACCAGAATCCTCTCCTGGGGAAACCACTGCTCTCCGAGATACTGTGAGCTCTGGTGTAGATTGAGGAGAGTGCAGGGCCAAGCTTGGTTTCTACAGTGTAGTGGTCGTGTGATGTTTGGTGAATGAACTGTTTCATAAAATACTTGTTAAACTAAGTGTCTCATGTTTTTTTTCAGGGGTTTTGGCAAACAAGGCTTTCAGTGTCAAGGTAAGATGATTAAAAAAAATTCTGTTCATTTAATTATATTTGTTTTAACCCACTTATGTGATAAGTATGTCTGGCGAATATGTAAAGGCTGCTGTCTAACGTGACCCAGTAAGGGTTCCATAAGTATTTATTTGTTGTGTGATACATCCAGTGTCACGTATTCAATATCCCCACTGATTTCTGATTAAGTATTTTCTTTATTGACTTTCTGCTGACTGTAAGTGGGCATGGAGAGAATGAAATCACTCTATTTTCATAAGGATTTTGCTGTTATGTCGCTTTGTGTTCCCCCTCACCCTCCTCTGAGCTCATAATTTATCCATATGTTAGCGAGAAGCTGCTGTTTGTATCCAGCTATGACCCATGTACCATTCTGGTGCTAAAAGTATTTTTAGTCACTTTTTTGTTCTTTAGGAATAAAAGACAATGGGCCTGATTCTGAGGTGGGAGTAAAGCAAACAGGAGCAAGTTAACTGTGCACTTGGCAAGGCCATGCTGCACTGCAGGTGGGGCAGGTGTAACATGTGCAGAGAGTTAGATCTGGGAGGAACGTGTCCAGACTCCGATCTACATTGCAGTGTAACATAAAGCTGTCCACTATTTGTGGCATACTTGCCTGCTTTTGGTAAAGCATTTCAGGGAGATTGTGAAAGCAGTACCTATGAGTGCAGCATTAAAGTGGATGTATACTGCTCCGCCTGAGAGGTGTGTCATAAAATTGACTTGCATATTAATGTAAATGAGCCCCAAAGCAGTTACATAGTTTGGCACATATATTGGCCATAAGGAACCTTATTTGAAAATGCATGTAGCCATAGAGGGGAATTCAATTAACGGCAGTAATTTACTGTGGACTGATTGATCCCCCAGGGCTATTCAAGTAGTCCCAGAAGTTAGCTTACAGGCTGCACCTAATGTGGATCTCTTTTTGCATCTGAAAAGACCCAAATAGAAATCCCTGAGAAATAGCCTGTTTTTGGGCACCCCGAAAACAGATTAATTTCACTGGTGAGAAAAAGGGTCTGTAATTGAATAGCCCCGGGCGTTAAAGCTCAAGGCTACCTTCCTTTTTCACCCACATTAAATTAAAGTGGCTAATTGAATTCCCCCCTTAGGGATCATTGTGCCTTCTAATCAAAGCAAGGAAATGGCTGATGATCCCATTTAAATATATGTATCTTTGGTTTCTGTGGTTTTTCCAAGTATGAAACCACTACGTAAAGGAGGTAAGGTGCAATTAGGAAGAGTTGGCAAGTCTGATTTGTGTACTTTGTGTAAAATCAGCCAGTATTTACCCAGCATGCAAAAAAAAATAAAAAATAAAAAAAATGTATTTGCACCCCTTGCATTGCAACATTTTTTCTTTTCTTTTCTTTACTCCTAGCTCAGAATCCGGACCTTTATCTGCTGTTCTGACAAATTTGATACATTTATGATTGAGGTGTTTCTGTAATGAGCATTTCTCTATCGTCCTAAGTGGATGCTGGGGTTCCTGAAAGGACCATGGGGAATAGCGGCTCCGCAGGAGACAGGGCACAAAAAAGTAAAGCTTTACTAGGTCAGGTGGTGTGCACTGGCTCCTCCCCCCACGACCCCCCCCCAGACTCCAGTTAGATTTTGTGCCCGAACGAGAAGGGTGCAATCTAGGTGGCTCTCCTAAAGAGCTGCTTAGAGAAAGTTTAGTTTAGGTTTTTTTTTCTTTACAGTGAGTCCTGCTGGCAACAGGATCACTGCAACGTGGGACTTAGGGGGAAAGTAGTAAACTCACCTGCATGCAGAGTGGATTTGCTGCTTGGCTACTGGACACCATTAGCTCCAGAGGGATCGAACACAGGCCCAGCCGTGGAGTCCGGTCCCGGAGCCGCGCCGCCGACCCCCTTGCAGATGCTGAAGCGTGAAGAGGTCCGGAAACCGGCGGCTGAAGACTCCTCAGTCTTCATAAGGTAGCGCACAGCACTGCAGCTGTGCGCCATTTTCCTCTCAGCACACTTCACTGGGCAGTCACTGAGGGTGCAGAGCGCTGGGGGGGGGCGCTCTGAGAGGCAAATATAAACCTTATACAAGGCTAAAAATACCTCACATATAGCCCATAGGGGCTATATGGAGATATTTAACCCCTGCCTGACTGGAAAAATAGCGGGAGAAGAACCCGCCGAAAAAGGGGCGGGGCCTATCTCCTCAGCACACGGCGCCATTTTCTGTCACAGCTCCGCTGGTCAGAACGGCTCCCAGGTCTCTCCCCTGCACTGCACTACAGAAACAGGGTAAAACAGAGAGGGGGGGCACATTAATGGCTATATATATATATATATATTAAAGCAGCTATAAGGGAGCACTTAATATAAGGATATCCCTTGTATATATAGCGCTTTGTGGTGTGTGCTGGCAGACTCTCCCTCTGTCTCCCCAAAAGGGCTAGTGGGTCCTGTCTTCATTAGAGCATTCCCTGTGAGTTTGCGGTGTGTGTCGGTACGTGGTGTCGACATGTATGAGGACGATATTGGTGTGGAGGCGGAGCAATTGCCAAATATGCAGATGTCACCCCCCAGGGGGTCGACACCAGAATGGATGCCTTTATTTGTGGAATTACGTGATGGTTTATCTTCCCTTAAACAGTCAGTTGAGGACATGAGGCGGCCGGACAATCAATTAATGCCTGTCCAGGCGCCTCAAACACCGTCAGGGGCTGTAAAACGCCCTTTGCCTCAGTCGGTCGACACAGACCCAGACACGGGCACTGATTCCAGTGACGACGGTAGAAATTCAAACGTATTTTCCAGTAGGGCCACACGTTATATGATTTTGGCAATGAAGGAGACGTTACATTTAGCTGATACTACAGATACCGTAAAACAGGGTATTATGTATGGTGTGAAAAAACTACAAACAGTTTTTCCTGAATCAGAAGAATTAAATGACGTGTGTGATGAAGCGTGGGTTGCTCCTGATAAAAAGTTGATAATTTCAAAAAAGTTATTGGCATTATACCCTTTCCCGCCAGAGGTTAGGGCGCGCTGGGAAACACCCCCTAAGGTGGACAAGGCGCTCACACGCTTATCCAAACAAGTGGCGTTACCCTCTCCTGAGACGGCCGCACTTAAGGATCCATCAGATAGAAAGATGGAAGTTATTCAAAAGAATATATACACACATGCAGGTGTTATACTACGACCAGCTATAGCAACTGCCTGGATGTGCAGTGCTGGAGTAGTTTGGTCAGAATCCCTGATTGAAAATATTGATACCCTAGATAGGGACAATGTTTTACTGTCGTTAGAACAAATAAAGGATGCATTTATCTATATGCGTGATGCACAGAGGGATATTTGCACACTGGCATCTCGGGTGAGTGCTATGTCCATTTCAGCCAGAAGAGCCTTATGGACACGACAGTGGACAGGCGATGCGGATTCAAAACGTCACATGGAGGTTTTGCCGTATAAAGGGGAGGAGTTATTTGGAGTTGGTCTATCAGACTTGGTGGCCACGGCTACTGCCGGGAAATCCACTTTTTTACCTCAAGTCACTCCCCAACAGAGAAAGGCACCGACCTTTCAACCGCAGCCTTTTCGCTCCTACAAAAATAAGAGAGCAAAGGGCTTGTCGTACCTGCCACGAGGCAGAGGAAGAGGGAAGAGACACCAACAGGCAGCTCCTTCCCAGGAACAGAAGCCCTCCCCGGCTCCTGCAAAAACCTCAGCATGACGCTGGGGCCTCTCAAGCGGACTCGGGGACAGTGGGGGGCCGTCTCAAAAATTACAGCGCGCAGTGGGCTCACTCGCAGGTAGACCCCTGGATCCTGCAGATAATATCTCAGGGGTACAGGTTGGAATTAGAGACGGATCCTCCTCATCGTTTCCTGAAGTCTGCCTTACCAACCGTCTCTTCCGAAAGGGAGAGGGTGTTGGAAGCCATTCACAAGCTGTACGCTCAGCAGGTGATAGTCAAAGTACCCCTATTACAACAAGGAAAGGGGTATTATTCCACTCTTTGTGGTACCGAAGCCGGATGGCTCGGTAAGGCCTATTCTAAATCTGAAGTCCTTGAACCTCTACATAAAAAAGTTCAAGTTCAAGATGGAGTCACTCAGAGCAGTGATAGCGAACCTGGAAGAAGGGGACTTTATGGTATCCTTGGACATCAAGGATGCGTATCTACACGTTCCGATTTACCCCGCACACCAGGGGTACCTCAGGTTCATTGTTCAAAACTGTCACTATCAGTTTCAGACGCTGCCGTTCGGATTGTCCACGGCGCCTCGGGTCTTTACCAAGGTAATGGCCGAGATGATGATTCTTCTTCGAAGAAAAGGCGTATTAGTTATCCCATACTTGGACGATCTCCTAATAAGGGCAAGGTCCAGAGAACAGCTGGAGACAGCTTTAGCACTATCTCAAGAGGTGCTAAGACAACACGGGTGGATTCTGAATATTCCAAAATCCCATTTAATCCCGACAACTCGTCTGCTGTTCCTAGGAATGATTCTGGACACGGTTCAGAAAAAGGTTTTCCTTCCAGAGGAAAAAGCCAAGGAGTTATCCGATCTGGTCAGGAACCTCCTAAAACCAGGAAAAGTGTCAGTACATCAATGCACAAGAGTCCTGGGAAAAATGGTGGCTTCTTACGAAGCAATTCCATTCGGCAGATTCCATGCAAGAATATTCCAAAGGGATCTGTTGGACAAATGGTCAGGGTCGCATCTGCAGATGCACCTGCGAATAACCCTGTCACCAAAGACAAGGGTGTCACTTCTGTGGTGGTTGCAGAAGGCTCACCTATTAGAAGGCCGCAGATTCGGCATTCAGGATTGGATCCTGGTGACCACGGACGCCAGCCTGAGAGGCTGGGGAGCAGTCACACAAGGAAGAAACTTCCAGGGAGTATGGACGAGTCTGGAAAAGTCTCTTCACATAAACATTCTGGAACTAAGAGCAATCTACAATGCTCTAAGCCAGGCGGAACTTCTCCTGCAAGGAAAGCCGGTGTTGATTCAGTCGGACAACATCACGGCGGTCGCCCATGTAAACAGGCAGGGCGGCACAAGAAGCAGGAGTGCAATGGCAGAAGCTGCCAAGATTCTTCGCTGGGCGGAGAATCACGTGATAGCACTGTCAGCAGTGTTCATCCCGGGCGTGGACAACTGGGAAGCAGACTTCCTCAGCAGACACGATCTTCATCCGGGAGAGTGGGGTCTACATCCAGAAGTCTTCAACATGTTAATAGACCGTTGGGAAAGACCAATTGTAGACATGATGGCGTCTCGCCTCAACAAGAAACTGGACAAATATTGCGCCAGGTCAAGAGATCCACAGGCAATAGCTGTGGACGCACTGGTAACTCCTTGGGTGTACCAGTCAGTGTATGTGTTTCCTCCTCTGCCGCTCATACCAAAGGTATTGAAGATCATACGGCAAAGAAGAGTAAGAACAATACTAGTGGTTCCGGATTGGCCGAGAAGGACTTGGTATCCGGAACTTCAAGAGATGCTCACGGACGAACCGTGGCCTCTACCTCTGAGAAGGGACCTGCTACAGCAGGGTCCCTGTCTTTTTCAAGACTTACCGCGGCTGCGTTTGACGGCATGGCGGTTGAACGCCAGATCCTAAAAGGGAAAGGCATTCCAGAAGAAGTCATTCCTACCTTGATTAAGGCACGGAAGGAAGTCACCGTGAAACATTATCACCGCATTTGGCGAAAATATGTAGCGTGGTGCGAGGATCGGAGGGTTCCGACGGAGGAATTCCAACTGGGTCGTTTCCTACATTTCCTGCAATCAGGATTATCTATGGGTCTCAAATTGGGATCCATTAAGGTTCAAATTTCGGCCCTGTCAATATTCTTCCAAAAAGAATTGGCCTCTGTCCCTGAGGTCCAGACTTTTGTCAAGGGAGTACTGCATATACAGCCTCCTGTGGTGCCTCCGGTGGCACCGTGGGATCTAAATGTAGTTTTAGATTTCCTCAAATCCCATTGGTTTGAACCATTGAAAAAGGTGGATTTGAAATATCTCACATTGAAAGTGACTATGTTACTAGCCCTGGCCTCTGCCAGGAGAGTATCTGAATTGGCGGCTTTATCTTATAAAAGTCCTTATCTAATCTTCCATTCGGATAGGGCAGAACTGCGGACTCGTCCGCATTTTCTCCCTAAAGTGGTATCAGCATTTCATCTGAACCAACCTATTGTGGTGCCTGCGGCCACTAGCGACTTGGAGGACTCCAAGTTGTTGGACGTTGTCAGAGCCTTAAAAATATACATTGCAAGGACGGCTGGAGTCAGAAAATCTGACTCGCTGTTTATATTGTATGCACCCAACAAGTTGGGCGCACCTGCTTCTAAGCAGTCGATTGCTCGTTGGATTTGTAACACAATTCAACTTGCACATTCTGTGGCAGGCCTGCCACAGCCTAAAACTGTAAAAGCCCACTCCACAAGGAAGGTGGGCTCATCTTGGGCGGCTGCCCGAGGGGTCTCGGCATTACAACTCTGCCGAGCAGCTACGTGGTCGGGGAAGAACACGTTTGTAAAATTTTACAAATTTGATACCCTGGCAAAGGAGGACCTGGAGTTCTCTCATTCGGTGCTGCAGAGTCATCCGCACTCTCCCGCCCGTTTGGGAGCTTTGGTATAATCCCCATGGTCCTTTCAGGAACCCCAGCATCCACTTAGGACGATAGAGAAAATAAGAATTTACTTACCGATAATTCTATTTCTCGGAGTCCGTAGTGGATGCTGGGCGCCCATCCCAAGTGCGGATTATCTGCAATACTTGTACATAGTTATTGTTAACTAATTCGGGTTATTGTTAAGGAGCCATCTTTAAGAGGCCCTTTCTGTTGTCATACTGTTAACTGGGTTTAGATCACAAGTTGTACGGTGTGATTGGTGTGGCTGGTATGAGTCTTACCCGGGATTCAAAATGCCTCCCTTATTGTGTATGCTCGTCCGGGCACAGTACCTAACTGGAGTCTGGGGGGGGGTCGTGGGGGGAGGAGCCAGTGCACACCACCTGACCTAGTAAAGCTTTACTTTTTTGTGCCCTGTCTCCTGCGGAGCCGCTATTCCCCATGGTCCTTTCAGGAACCCCAGCATCCACTACGGACTCCGAGAAATAGAATTATCGGTAAGTAAATTCTTATTTTTTTTTTCTTCTGGAAAATGGGGAACTGCCAGTGTAGCTCGGTGTGACTGCCCTTTACAGTACAGATGTTCAGTCGCTGTTGTGAACTTTCCACAGACTTTTCTTTGAATTTTCATACGTAGCAGCCAGGGACCTCTCAGGCGCCATAAACCTCCAGTGCAGCACGTGGGACCTTTCAACAGTTATAGTGAAGTAATCTTTTGGGACACGTAGGTTTAGTGTTTGTCTTCTGCCTGTAACCAGGTCACTATTGCATATGATGTTTCCAATATATACTTCAAGAAGGAAGTGGCACTCAGTGTATTCCTGGCAATGTATGTAAATAAATAATTAAACAAATTCTGAAGGTGCAAGCCCATGGGAGTATACCTTAGAAATGGTTTTATGTTTTGTTTGCTACTTACATTCTTTTGGTTTAATTATAAGTAGGGCATAGAGCTGCAGTTATCATTGTGCAGTAAAACGGTTAGTGACTGTATACTTATCAAAGACTGTTCAGAAGACACCCTTGAGGAAATCTTTAATTTGACATATTGTAATTATGAATTGACAATTCTACAATATGCCTAAAAGCCCCCCAAAATAATGGTGACTAATAATTATGAACTTCAAAATGAAAGTGTTGTGGTAGCAATATCCAGTTAACATGATCCAGCCTGTCTCCTCATTCTTGCTGCACATCTGGGACCTCTGTCTGTGCTCCCACTGCCTGCTTGTACAATGGAATGCAGTAGAAATTGGAGCACATGTAAGTAATTGTCTGGGATGGGGTTACTATTATCCGTGCTGTCCACAAGAATGAAATGCTCTATTGCAAATTTGCATTAGTTCAGCTTCGGTACCACAACAGGGTAGATGGGCCCTAGGCAGTGTCGGACTGGAGCATGAAGGGCTCATGCAGTGGTAGGGGCCCATGATTAGAGGTGTGGCCAGCCTCCAGAGGGGGTGTGGCCAGCCACCACAGAGGTTTGGCTAACCATTATAGAGTACCTGGTCTGGACTCCTTGATAATTTCTATAGTAATTAATGCTAGTGCATGCATGATAATGTGCCAGATTAATGACAGCAATGTACTCTAGAGAATACATCATAATCCTGTGCAGTATAAGGTAACATGTATAATATATAATTCAAGTGCACAGTGTGGAACCTGATCCCTAGAGGAGGAGGGCCCCCCAGGCAGTGGGGCCTACCGGTGGTTTCCCCTGTACCCCATGGGCCAGTCCGAGCCTGGCCCTAGGCAAGAGCGTACGTTTCATAGTGGATGATCTGGCGCTGGGATTGACATAATGAGTGCCCATAAGGCAGTGCCGTAACTAGGTATGTGCCTCGCAATCTACTCTCAGGTGATAAGTAACTGTCAGCTCAGCCTCCCCCTGCCCCAAAGCCGGAGCTAGCAGTACAGCTCATGAAGCCGCGAGTAATGCCCGCCCCCCGCCAACACAGAGCCGCTATGATCTCCGCCTCCTCCCCCAGCCAAGCCGGAGCTTATAGTGCTGCAACGGGTGAAGCTGCAATGTCCGTCCTCCATCCATCCGCCTCCTCTCGCAGCCAAGCCGCTGCCATCCGCCCGCTGAAGCCGCCGCCCGCGCACCTGTGTCCCGCTGAAGCCGCCGCCGCTGCTGAGGTCCTCCAGCACTGCGGCTGAGTTCTGCCTGTGAAGTGTACTCTGTGAGGAGCCGGTAACAGCGCTGGAAGAGCGTACACATCACATAAGTGCCTACACAGGCACTACACTACACTACAGTATATTACACTACACTTCACTACAGTACACTATATTACACAACAGTACACTTCACTACACTACACTACTCTCTAAGGGTGGTGGTGGGGGGGTGTAAGGGGGAATCTGCCTATCGTACTGTGTTAAAGGGGGACTCTGCCTTCCATAATGTGTAAAAGGGGGACCTATCCTGCTGTAACGTGTAAAAGGGGGACTATGCCTGCCGTAATGTGTAAAAGGGGGACTCTGCCTGCCGTAATGTGTAAAAGGGGGACTCTGCCTGCCATAACGTGTAAAAAGGGGGCGCTGTCTGCCGTAATGTGTAAAAAAGGGGACGCTGTCTGCCGTAATGTGTAAAAAAAAAGGGGACGCTGTCTGCCGTAATGTGTAAAAAAATGGACGCTGTCTGCCGTAATGTGTAAAAAAAGGGGACGCTGTCTGCCGTAATGTGTAAAAAAGGGGACGCTGTCTGCCGTAATGTGTAAAAAAAAAAAGGGACGCTGTCTGTCGTAATGTGTAAAAAAGGGGACGCTGTCTGCTGTAATGTGTAAAAAGGGGACGCTGTCTGCCGTAATGTGTAAAAAGGGGCACTACCTGGTGTAGTGGCGCTACTGTGCGGCGTAATTTGAATAATGGAGACTTCTGTGCACCATTGTATGAATTGGTATTATTTTGTGGCCACACCCCTTTCCCGAGAAGCCACGGCCCTATATTTTTTGCGCGCGCCTATGGCGCGCACTGCCGCCGGTTTACGTTAAGGGGGGCCGCCAATGACGTTTCTTGCACACAGCGCTAAAATGTCTAGTTACGGCACCGCCATAAAGGAAACGCTTCCACAGGTGAAAGGGGTCAAGAAAGGATGAAAAATTACAGAAAGGCCATTCATGCTACTTTTCTTATCACAGGCCCCTCTCTACTTGGGAGGAGAGTTTAATAAATGTAATTCTTTTATCTGTGATTCATTTATTACTAGTGTCTGGTAGCTGAGATCAGTGGTGATTAGCGTATGATTGATTTCTATTCAAGCTTATTGTGAATGTAGAAACACACTGTGACGTAATCCTAAAATGTATCGCCTCGTCTGAATGGGAACATGGGATTTAAATGGCCTCTCACTCGTGGTTTTAGGGGCTCATTTACAGGTGGACTCGGTTCACACAGCAGCTGCGTCTTTTGCACTCCAACATCGGCCCCTCCTCCAAACAGCCGCAATGTGTCAATTATGCTGTGGCTTAGGGGGCACTAGGACCGTCGCCGCATCCACTGATCTGCGCAAGCGCAGTGCTAATCCTGCGCAGGTCAGTAACCATCTGGTATGCATACATCTCTGAATCAGGCCCTTAGTCCCTATATTTTCTACATGGGACATTCATATTGTATTAGGAACAGTGAATAATGTGTCATAAATATATAGGAGACTGAAGGACATTTATAAAACCATGAAAGATGGAACTGTAAGATACCAACATGCTAAACATTCTGCTACATATAAGGCTGACTGTCAGTATACCTCATGGGTATTGAACAGTGTTATAGGTTGACAGTATCTTGCGGTCATGGTCGGATTGGCCCACAACGGTACAGGGGAAACCATCGGTGGGCCCCACTGCCTGGGGCCCCACTCCTTCCTCCAGGGATCAGGTTCCATACTGTGCACTTGTATTATACATGGTAGATATGTTGCATTACACTGCAAAAGTCTATTGTGTATTTCAAGCCTCTGTAGGGGTTGGTCACACCTCCTATGTAGGCTGACCACACCCCTAAGTATGGGCCCCTATCACTGCATTCCCCCGGTGGGCCCTTCATGCCCCAGTCCGACACTGCTTGCTGTGGTTTCCTTTTAAGAGTTCATGCAAGAAAATGTAGTATTACAGACAAAGACCAATTTTCTATGACGGTTTTGTATATCGGAAAATAAGTTCCGGCAGAAACATTGCACCACAGGGAAAAGCACAAAGGTAGAGGTGCATTATATTATGCTGACTGTGACATATCGACACAGTGATGACATTGACAGAACACTTGTTGATATGTTCAGCATGTCAACACTGATGGCAATAATGCTGACAGTCTCCCTAAACCTAACATTAAACCTAATTTTAATGTCTTCATTTCTGCAGCGGAGTACACTGGTATTCCACAGGGAATAACATTGGGGTGTAGAGTTGGATCTTGATCTGAGGCACCAACAGGCTAAAGCTTTGACTGTTCCCAGGATGCACTGCACCGCCTCCTCTATAGCCCCGCCTCCAGGCACTGGAGCTCAGTTTGTAAGTTGGTGCCTGGCAGCTAACAGGGGGGGCTGTGCTAGGCAGCACTGAAAAGAGCTTTTTTAGAAACTTCAAGGGCTGTAGCACTTTATATGTCATTCTGACATACTGTGCTGCGGCTTCATCACCTCCCTCAGCGGCGCTGCATACTCCAGCATCCTGGTTCCCGGGTACTTGCAGTGAGGACGCATCGGTTTCTAGGCACACCACCGCTGCTAATCTCCAGGACCGTGTGGCTGCAACGACAGGGAGGAGGTAAGAGTGTCCCCCAGGTGGGACCCGCCAGTAAAATCGCGACCCAGTTGCGGTCCTAGGAGACGGGCCGCGACGCTGGCATGGACACTGTACTGTTCAGGGACCCCACTATATCCACCAGGGCAGGGAGCACAGGTCCAATTTATTAAAATCTGTTTGTTATAGGCTCCACAGTACCCGGTGGTGAAGTCCAGCAGAGGGGATAAGGCGCTGACCTGTAGCCCTTCCTCCAGCTCCAGGCGCAATCTACTGCTGGTGTTCCCACCCTGGAGCTGCATTTCTCTCTCTCTCTCCCTTACTCCTTGTCAGCGTTTGGGCGCCATTTCACAGAGCTGCGCTGATCCTGGGACTGCTGGGCACTGTCTCCTCTCTAAAACCGCCTGCCTCATCAGCGCTGTGTAATTACAGGACACTTAAGTACTCTACATGTCATTCTAGACAGTGTTAGTTAAGAACAAGTGTACTGCCATATGAATATTTAGTACAAGTATTCTGTGATATACATCCAGTGTTTACTGTGTATTGTTATATCTGTATACATACACATTCATATGTATATTTACTAGTCCAGTGCAGTCTTATTGTTTATATGTAATATATGTAATCATTTCTGCATTGTACCTGTGATTGTGTCTGCCTATAGCTGCTGTGTGGTTTCTATTCTGTGTATCACACATACTGTATTGCTATCACTATATTCTGTACCCTGGGTGGCTAAGTGTGTCAGGGTCTCATATACCATATAATGTTCCACAGAATATACTGTTTTGTATTTTTCACTGTGTGTTTCAGTCACCTCACACCGCTTAAATCCTCTGTTTGTTCATTTTACGGTCACATAACACAGGTTTTTTTTTTTGCTGGTATTGTATTTGTCTGGCTATATTGTACTGTTACGCCCTAAGGCTACATTCCCAATGTCTGCTACACAGGGCGGGAAATCCGCAGACGTTCCTGCATCATGCAGTGCTGTCGCCACGGATTTCCCTGAGGAAAAGATTTCAGCTGATGGTTCAGGTACTGGGTGCCCTGCACCTTCCAGTCATCCCACGGCACCTGTGGCAAATCAAGATCCACCTTGTGCTGCATTTTCAAATATGCTGACTACGCTTGTAACACGATTTATGCCCCCTGTAGGACCTCCTGTGCCATTACAGCCACATGTTGTCCCTGTAGTTAATCCACCATGGTCGGATACTTTGTCAACCCAGTTACAGCAATTATATCAGTCCTTGGTTAAACAAAAACCTAACCCTCGCCCTGCTGGGACCAAAGGGTCATCTAAGCGGGCCATTTCTTCCTCACAATCCACTAATATTTTGGATGATTCTTCCGATGAGGATGGAGATTACACTGATCTGTCAGACACTGATACAGTTGTTTCTGATGAGGAATCTACAACTCAAGTTGATGATCCTGAAATAGTGGAGGCTATCAAGCTGATTCCCTCCCCCCCCCCCCCCCCCCCCCAGATTGATGATGAGATTGAACCTCCTGCTACATCTAAGAAACCTGATAAGTTCAAACGTAGTAGTTTTACCTCATTCTAACCTCTTAATTGACATACGTCAGGAATCCTGGTCGTCTCCAGGAAAGACATTTTCCCTGTCTAAAAGAATGTTAGCTCGTTATCCTATCCCTGCGGAGTTGAGTAACAAGTGGGAAACTCCACCACCAGTGGACTCTCATGTCACCCGTCTAGTGGTGTCTTCTACTCTGCCTGTCACCACCGTCACTTCTCTGAAGGAACAGACGGATAAACGTGTGGAGGGATGCCTGAAGTCTATTTACACACTTACCAGTGCTGTGCATAGACCCGCTATGGCAGCCTCTTGGGCTGCAAATGCTATTGAAGCATAGGTTCAGGCAATTGAGGATGAGCTAACTCTAAATTTTTCTGACACTGCCAGGCAATATCTGTCGTCTATTACCACAGCCTCTCACTATATTCAGGAGGCGGCCACTGATGCAGGCATAATGGTGGACAAGGCGTCTACTACGTCTATCCTGGCTTGCCGGGTTTTGTGGTTAAGGTCCTGGAAAGTGGACCTGGACTCCAAAAAGACCTTGGAGGTTCTCCCTTTTAAGGGAGACATACTATTTGGGGAGGATCAGAACAAGATCGTGACTGACTTGGCAACAGCAAAGACTGCATTTCTCCCAAGTACTAATACTTCTGCTCCGAAGGCTAAGAGTATCACTTTTCGTTCCTTTCGACCTCCAGGTAAAGCAAAAAAGGGTCAGGCATACCCGAGACAGGCTCGTACGTCCAAAACCTCCAAGCCCAAGTCTAAGCAATCTTGGGCTGCCCGTCAGCCTGCTACCAAACAAGACCAGCCTGACGGGGCGGGCCTTCCCCTGGTCCGCACAGGCCTGGTTAAAGACCACTTCAGACGCCTGGGTGCGGGAGGTTGTCTCTCACGGGTACGCGATCTTTCAAGAGACGTCCCCGTCACCAGTTCTGCTTGACGGTTATCCCTTCGGATCCACTGAAAGCACAGACCTTACACTTGATTGTTGTACAGATACTGGAGTAATTGTGCCGGTATATCCTTCTCAAAGAGGCAGGGTCTACTATTCGTCCCTGTTTCTAGTCCCGAAACAAAAAAGGGGTCCTCCCGGCCTATACTCAGCCTCAAATATTTGAACAAATTTGTGAGGGTATCCAAATTCCGTATGGAAACTCTGCCCTCTATTGTACTGGCCATAGAACCCAACGACTATATGGTATCCCTGGATATACAGGATGCTTACCTGCACATTCCTATTGCCATGTCGCATCAGCAATATCTGTGGTTTGCTATTGTCAACCTACATTATCAATTCCAGGCCTTGCCTTTCGGACTGACCACGGCTCCTCGGATCTTCACCAAGGTCATGGCAGTCATGACGGCTCTTCTCCGCCGTCAGTGTGTCGGGTTCATGCTGTATATTGACGACTTGCTGATCCTGGCGAACTCCCCAGAGGTTCTCCTCAGTCATCTGGAACTGACGGTCCAATTCCTACAAGCCCCCATGGGTGGCTCATCAAATGGAAGAAGTCCTCGCTGGTCCCTGCTCAGAGCATGGTGCACCTGGAGGCATTGTTGGACACATACAACTAACGATTGTTCTTGTCTCCAGAGAAGGTCCTGAAACTTCACGACAGGATCAGATACTTCCTCTCTCGCCAGAGAGTATCAATACACTCGGCGATACAAGTACTAGGCCTCATGGTGTCTGATTTCAACATGGTAGAGTACACTCAATTTCATTCCGCCCTCTGCATAGGTTAATCCTTTCCAAATGGTACGTGCTGCCTCGCCGGATCAGGTCTCAAATGATATCCTTGACACCGGAGGTTCTCCTGTCACTGAGCTGGTGGCTACAGGACCAGAAGTTGAGCAGGGGCCATCCCTTCTGGATCTCCAACTGGGTCCTCCTGACAACGGAAGCCAGTCTGCGAGGTTGGGGTGCGGTGTTGAAGCAACACTCTCTCCAGGGTCGGTGGACCAGGGAGGAATATCTCCTCCCGATAAACATTCTTGAATTGCGGGCAGTGTTCAATGCGTTGACACTGGCCCTGCCTCTAGTACAGAACAGGCCTGTTCAAGTACAATCAGACTCCACCACAGTGGCGTACATAAATCATAAAGGCGGCGCTCGAAGCCGCATGGCAATGGTGGAAGTGTCAAAAATCCTCCAATGGGCGGAACGCCATCTGCCAGCAATATTGGCAGTGTTCATTCCAGGAGTCCTCAACTGGGAAGTGGACTTCCTCAATCGTCAGGACGTGCACACCAGAGAGTGGACCCTTCATCCAGAAGTCTTTCAACTCCTAGTGGACAAGTGGGGCCTACCAGATGTAGACCTGATGGCATTTCGACACAATTACAAGGTTCCGGTCTTCGGAGCAAGGACAAGGGATCCTCAAGCAGCGTTTGTGGACGCACTGGCAATTCCATGGAACTTTCAGCTGCCCTACGTGTTTCCTCCAGTGTCACTCCTGCCCTGGGTAATACGGAAGTTCAAGCAAGAAGGAGGATTACCACTTCTAGTCGCTCCAGCGTGGCCCAGATGCCATTGGTTCTCAGACCTGCAGGGTCTTTCGATAGAGCGTCCTCTTCTACTTCCTCAATGCCCAGACATCCTCGTTCAGGGCCCTTGTGTCTACCCGGACCTGGCCAGACTGGCTTTGACAGCGTGGCTCTTGAAGCATCACTCCTGAGAGCCAAAGGTTTTTCTGAGGCGGTCATTCAAACTATTTTGAAAGCCTGTAAACCGGCTTCGGCTCGGATTTATTACAGGGTCTGGATTTCTTACTTCACCTGGTGTGCCAGTAAGAACTGTGATGCATATATTTTCAGAACTTCCAGACTTTTGGCTTTTCTTCAACACGGTCTGGATTTGGGCCTTTGTTTAGACTCCTTCAAGGTTCATATTTCTGCCTTGTCTGTATGGTTTCAGCGCAAAATGAGTCTCTTCCTGACGTTCATACTTTCACTCAGGGTGTTTTACGGATTCAGCCTTCCTATGGCCCTCATTCCGAGTTGTTCGCTCTGTAATTTTCTTCGCATCGCAGCGATTTTCCGCTAATTGCGCATGCGCAATGTTCGCACTGCGACTGCGCCAAGTAAATTTGCTAAGAAGTTTGGTATTTTACTCACGGCATTACAAGGTTTTTCTTCGTTCTGGTGATCGTAGTGTGATTGACAGGAAGTGGGTGTTTCTGGGCAGAAACTGGCCGTTTTATGGGAGTGTGTGAAAAAACGCTGCCGTTTCTTGGAAAAACGCGGGAGTGGCTGAAGAAACGGGGGAGTGTCTGGGTGAACGCTGGGTGTGTTTGTGACGTCAAACCAGGAACGACAAGCACTGAACTGATCGCACTGGAAGAGTAAGTCTCGAGCTACTCAGAAACTGCACAGAAAAATCTTTTCGCAATATTGCGAATACTTCGTTCGCAATTCTGCTAAGCTAAGATACACTCCCAGAGGGCGGCGGCTTAGCGTGTGTACTGCTGCGAAAAGCGGCTAGCGAGCGAACAACTCGGAATGAGGGCCTATGTTCCCCCTGTTTCTATGGGATCTGTCTGTGGTTCTGAATGCCCTTCAAGAGTCTCCGTTTGAACCTCTTACACTTAAGGTCGTTTTTCTGTAGTCTATTGCCTCTGCCAGGCAGTTCTGTCCTGTCGTCCACCCTTTCTGATTTTTCATCGTGACCGGCAGTTCTTAGGACTCGCCCAGTTTATTTGCCTAAGGTAGTATCATATTTTCACCTTAATCAGGAGATTGTGGTTCCGGCCTTTGTCTCTTCTGGTTTATCTTCCATAGAGCGATCTTTGGATGTGGTACGGGCTCTCCGTATATATGTGGAAAGAACTGCCTCTATCAGGAGGTCCGATTTCCTTTTTGTACTTTGTGGTTTTCACAAACGTGGCTGGCCTGTGAATAAGCAAACCTTGGCCAGATGGATAAGAGTGGTGATTGCACAAGCTTATGCGCAGGCTGGACTCCCAGCTCCTGCTGCTATCAAGGCCCATTCTACTCATAGAAACATAGAAACATAGAATTTGACGGCAGATGATAACCACTTGGCCCATCTAGTCTGCTCCTTTTTTGTCCTTTAGGTAATCTCAACCCTCTTTGAACCTTAATTCTTTGTAAGGATATTCATATACTCTGTCTGTTGGACATTCTTGGGTCCGCTGAACAATTGTGCAAGGCGGCTACGTGGTCTTCAGTGAACACATTCATCAGGTTCTATGCCTTTGATACTTCCGCCTCCCAGGATGCTTCCTTTGGACGACGGGTTCTTGTGCCCACTACAGTGCGTCCCCACCTTTTAGGAACTGCTTTAGGACATCCCTGATGTTAGTCCCTGTGGAATACCAGTGTACCCCGCTGCAGAACAGGAGATTTATGGTAAGACTTACCATTGTTAAATCTCTTTCTCCGAGGTACATTGGATTCCACAGGGCGCCCACCCTGACGCACTTAGCTTCTTTGGGTTTGTATGGCATTAGCCGCTAGTCACTTCTCCTGTCGTGAGAATGTGGTCTATGTGACTAGCATCTACCGTCTTTCTTACCTGCTACTGTATTGGACTGGTTAACGAAACTGAGCTCCAGTGCCTGGAGGCGAGGCTATAGAGCAGGCGGTGCAGTGCATCCTGGGAACAGTCAAAGCTTTAGCCTGTTGGTGCCTTGGATCAAGATCTAACTCTACACCCCAATGTTATTCCCTGTGGAATCCAGTATACCTCGCAGAAAGAGATTTAACAATGGTAAGTCTACCATAAATCTCCTTTCTTAGCATATTGACATGTTAGATGTCAGCATTATGAAGGCCGACATACTGACTGCATACCCAAATGTTGCTATAACCTAAAAAGTTTAATCTGTTTTTATAAATGTCCCTGAGTATTTTCTGTTATGTGCCTCTATCAGATAATTTTATTTTTGTTGTGTTTAAAAAAACAAACAAACAAAAAACCACCTTTCAATGTTTGCCATTAGCAGTTATGTTGTTGCTCAGGAGGGAATGGTGTAATTGGTTGTTGGGATGTGAATTTGTAAAGTAATCTACGTAATTCACTGGTTTCAAGTTGGAGGCACTGGGCGGGATGGAAGGTAACATTACAGAAAAAATCTTTTGCTGTATATCTTCTCATTTTTTATTAAATGGGTTTTCTTACTAAAACGTTCTACTTTACTACGTTTTCTTAAATTGGTCATGGATTAGTGTTTGAAGCTTGTCATGTTACGTCATATCCTTATTGTTGGGTTGGTTTGACTCCCTGTTGAGATGATATGATGTGGGTATATACTGTAGCAGTTGAGCTACTGACTGTTGGGATTGTATGATGTGAGGAGATGGGATTACTGCTCCTGTCTGTTGGCATGGTATGCTGTTAGTATATGGCAGTATAGCTACTGCCTGTTTCTCTAACGTCCTAGAGGATGCTGGGGACTTCGTAAGGACCATGGGGATAGACTGGCTCCACAGGAGACATGGGCACTTTAAGAAAGAATTTAGTTCCTGGTGTGCACTGGCTCCTCCCTCTATGCCCCTCCTCCAGACCTCGGTTTGATACTGTGCCCAGTGGAGACTGGGTGCTTTCAGGGAGCTCTCCTGAGTTTCCTGTCAGAAAGTATTTTAGTTAGGTTTTTTATTTTCAGGGAGCCTGCTGGCAACTGACTCCCTGCATCGAGGGACTGAGGAGAGAGAAACAGACCTACTTCTCTGAGTTTCAAGGCTCTGTTTCTTAGGCTACTGGACACCATTAGCTCCAGAGGGATTGGTACGCAGGTCTCACCATCGCCGTCCGTCCCAGAGCCGCGCCGCCGTCCTCCTCGCAGAGCCTGAAGATAGAAGCCGGGTGAGTATGAGAAGAAAAGAAGACTTCAGAGGCGGCAGAAGACATCATGATCTTCATAGAGGTAACGCACAGCAGTGAAGCTGTGCGCCACTGCTCCCATTCACCTCACACACATCTGTCACTGTAAGGGCGCAGGGGGGGCGCCCTGGGCAGCAATATAAACCTCTCCTGTGGCAAAAGTACATATATACATGTACAGCTGGGCACTGTACATGTATATAAAGAGCCCCCGCCATGTTTTTAAGAATTTTGAGTGGGACAGAAGCCCACCGCCGATGGGGCGGGGCTTCTCCCTCAGCACTCACCAGCGCCATTTTCTCCACAGCACAGCGCTGAGAGGAAGCTCCCCGGACTCTCCCCTGCTTACTCACGGTGACAGAGGGTTTTCAAGGGGGGGGGGGGGGGGGGGCACATAATTGGCGCATATACATACATAAAGGCGCTACTGGGTAAACATTCTGTGTTTTTCCTGGGTCATATAGCGCTGGGGTGTGTGCTGGCATACTCTCTCTCTGTCTCTCCAAAGGGCCTGGTGGGGAACCTGTCTTCAGAAAAGAGCTTCCCTGTGTGTGTGTGGTGTGTCGGTACGCGTGTGTCGACATGTCTGAGGTTGAAGGCTCACCTAAGGAGGAGGGGGAGTGTATGAATGTGAGGTCTCCGTCGGCAGCGCCGACACCTGACTGGATGGATATGTGGAATGTCTTAAGTGCTAATGTAAATTTATTGCACAAAAGATTAGACAAAGCTGAGGCTAGGGAACAGTCAGGGAGTCGAACCATGTCTGTCCCAATGTCTCCGGGACCTTCGGGGTCTCAGAAGCGCACACTATCCCAAATAGTTGACACAGATACCGACACGGATTCAGACTCCAGTGTCGACTACGATGATGCAAAATTACAGCCAAAAGTGGCTAAATGTATTCGATATATGATTACTGCAATAAAAGATGTTTTGCATATCACAGAGGAACACGAGGGTACACACGTATAAAGGAAAGAAGCCTGAGGTCACCTTTCCATCCTCACATGAGCTGAACGAATTATGCGAAAAAGCATGGGAAACTCCAGACAAAAAACTGCAGATTCCCAAAAGGATTCTTATGGCGTATCCTTTCCCGCCAAAGGACAGAATACGGTGGGAATCCTCCCCTAGGGTAGACAAAGCATTGACACGCTTATCAAAAAAGATAGCGCTGCCATCCCAAGATACGGCTACCCTCAAGGATCCTGCTGTCCGCAAGCAGGAGGTTACCTTGAAGTCCATTTACACACATTCTGGTACGATACTCAGACCGGCAATTGCGTCGGCCTGGGTTTGTAGTGCTGTAGCAGCATGGACAGATTCCTTATCAGCGGAAATTGAGACCCTAGATAAGGATACCATTTTAATGACCCTAGGGCATATAAAAGATGCTGTCTTATATATGAGGGATGCTCAAAGAGACATTAGTTTACTGGGTTCCAGAATAAACGCTATGTCTATTTCTGCTAGGCGAGTCTTATGGACCCGACAGTGGACAGGTGATGCCGACTCAAAGAGGCATATGGAGTTTTTACCTTACAAGGGTGAGGAATTATTTGGAGAAGGCCTCTCTGACCTCGTCTCCACAGCTACGGCAGGTAAATCAAATTTTTTGCCTTATGTTCCCTCACAACCTAAGAAAGCGCCTCATTATAAAATGCAGTCCTTTCGTTCAAATAAAAGCAAAAGAGTACGTGGATCGTCCTTTCTTGCCAGAGGTAAGGGCAGAGGGAAAAAGCTGCACAACACAGCTAGTTCCCAGGAACAGAAGTCCTCCCCGGCCTCTGCAAAATACACCGCATGACGCTGGGGCTCCCCTGAGGGAGTCCGCTCCAGTGGGGGCACGTCTTTGACTTTTCAGCCACATCTGGGTTCACTCACAGGTGGATCCCTGGGCAATAAAAATTGATTCTCTAGGATACGAGCTGGAATTCGAAGAGGTGCCCCCTCGCCGGTTTTTCAAATCGGCGCTACCGACTTCTCCCCTAGAAAGGGAGATAGTGTTATATGCGATTCACAAATTGTGTCTTCAACAAGTGGTGGTCGAGGTTCCGCTGCTTCAAAGAGGGAAGGGATACTACTCAACTCTGTTTGTGGTCCCGAAACCGGACGGTTCGGTCAGACCCATTTTGAATTTAAAATTCCTGAACCTTTACTTAAAACGGTTCAAGTTCAAAATGGAATCGCTCAGAGCGGTCATCGCCAGACTGGAAGGGGGAGATTTTATGGTATCTCTGGACATAAAGGATGTATACCTGCAAGTTCCCATATATTCTCCTCATCAGGCGTACCTGAGATTTGCGGTACAGGATTGTCATTACCAATTTCAGACGTTGCCGTTTGGGCTTTCCACGGCCCTGAGGATTTTCACCAAGGTAATGGCGAAAATGATGGTGCTCTTGCGCAAGCAGGGTGTCACAATTATCCCATACTTGGACGATCTCCTCATAAAAGCGAGATCTCGGGAGAAGTTGCTGAACAGCGTATCACTTTCACTGAAGGTGTTACAGCAACACGGCTGGATTCTCAATATTCCAAAGTCGCAGCTGAATCCTACGTCTCGTTTGACCTTCTTGGGCATGATTCTGGACACAGACGAGAAAAGGGTTTTTCTTCCGATAGAAAAAGCTCAAGAACTCATGACTCTGGTCAGGAACTTATTGAAGCCAAAACAGGTGTCAGTGCATCACTGCACTCGAGTCCTGGGAAAGATGGTGGCATCATATGAAGCCATTCCCTTCGGCAGGTTCCATGCGAGGACTTTCCAATGGGACCTACTGGACAAGTGGACCGGGTCACATCTACAAATTCATCAGCGGATAACCCTGTCCCCCAGAGCCAGGGTATCTCTCCTGTGGTGGCTGCAGAGTGCTCACCTCCTAGAAGGCCGCAGGTTCGGCATTCAGGACTGGATCCTGGTGACCACGGACGCGAGCCTCCGAGGTTGGGGAGCAGTCACACAGGGAAGAATTTTCCAAGGTCTTTGGTCAAGTCAAGAGACTTGTCTCCACATCAACATCCTGGAACTGAGGGCCATATACAACGCCCTACGTCAAGCGGAGGCATTACTTAGCGACCAACCACTTCTGATCCAGTCAGAAAACGTCACCGCAGTAGCTCATGTAAACCGCCAAGGCGGCACAAGGAGCAGAGTGGCGATGGCGGCAGCCACCAGAATTCTTCGCTGGGCGGAGAATCATGTAAGCGCACTGTCAGCAGTGTTCATTCCGGGAGTGTGCAACTGGGAAGCAGACTTCCTCAGCAGACACGACCTACATCCGGGAGAGTGGGGACTTTATCAGGAAGTCTTCGCGCAGATTGCAAGTCAGTGGGGACTGCCCCAAATAGACATGATGGCGTCCCATCTCAACAAAAAGCTACAGAGGTATTGCGCCAGGTCAAGAGACCCTCAGGCGGTAGCTGTGGACGCACTAGTGACACCGTGGGTGTTCCGGTCGGTCTATGTATTTCCTCCTCTTCCTCTCATACCCAAGGTGTTGAGAATAATAAGAAAAAGAGGAGTGAGAACAATCCTCATTGTTCCAGATTGGCCACGAAGGACCTGGTATCCGGATCTGCAGGAGATGCTCACAGAAGATCCGTGGCCTCTTCCTCTAAGACAGGACCTGTTGCAACAGGGGCCCTATCTGTTCCAAGACTTACCGCGGCTGCGTTTGACGGCATGGCGGTTGAACGCCGGATCCTGGCGGAAAAAGGTATTCCGGATGAGGTCATTCCTACACTAATAAAGGCCAGGAAGGACGTGACATCAAAACATTATCACCGAATATGGCGAAAATATGTTTCTTGGTGTGAGGCCAGGAATGCTCCTACGGAAGAATTCCATCTGGGCTGTTTTCTTCACTTCCTACAAACTGGAGTGAATTTGGGCCTAAAATTAGGATCTATTAAGGTTCAGATTTCGGCTTAACCATTTTCTTTCAAAAGGAATTGGCCTCTCTCCCAGAAGTATAGACGTTTGTGAAGGGAATACTGCATATTCAGCCCCCTTTTGTACCTCCGGTGGCGCCTTGGGACCTTAACGTTGTGTTAAGTTTCCTTAAGTCACATTGGTTTGAACCACTTAAAATGGTGGAGTTGAAATATCTTACTTGGAAGGTGGTCTTGTTGTTGGCCTTGGCTTCGGCTAGGCGAGTTTCGGAATTGGCGGCTTTATCACATGAAAGCCCCTATCTGGTTTTCCATATGGATAGGGCGGAATTGTGGACCCGTCCTCAATTCCTACCTAAAGTGGTCTAATCTTTTCATATGAACCAAGCTGTTGTCGTGCCTGTGGCTACGCGTGACTTGGAGGATTCCGAGTCCCTTGATGTGGTCAGGGCTTTGAAAATTTACGTGGCCAGAACGGCTAGAGTCAGGAAGACAGAAGCACTGTTTGTCCTGTATGCAGCCAACAAGGTTGGCGCTCCCGCTTCAAAGCAGACTATTGCTCGCTGGATCTGTAACATGATTCAGCAGGCGCATTCTACGGCAGGATTGCAGTGTCCAAAATCGGTCATTCCACTAGGAAGGTGGGCTCTTCTTGGGTGGCTGCCCGAGGGGTCTCTGCACTACAGCTGTGCCGAGCTGCTACTTGGTCGGGGTCAAACACCTTTGCAAAGTTCTATAAGTTTGATACCCTGGCTGAGGAGGACCTCCTGTTTGCTCATTCGGTGCTGCAGAGTTATCCGCACTCTCCCGCCCGTTTGGGAGCTTTGGTATAATCCCCATGGTCCTTAAGGAGTCCCCAGCATCCTCTAGGACGTTAGAGAAAATAAGATTTTAAACCTACCGGTAAATCTTTTTCTCGTAGTCCGTAGAGGATGCTAGGCGCCCGTCCCAAGTGCGGACTACTTCTGCAAGACTTGTATATAGTTATTGCTTACATAAGGGTTATGTTATAGTTTCATCGGTTTTGGACCGATGCTATGTTTTTTCATACTGTTAACTAGATAGTATATCACAAGTTATACGGTGTGATTGGTGTAGCTGGTATGAATCTTGCCCTTGGATTAACTAAAATCCTTTCCTCGTACTGTCCGTCGCCTCTGGGCACAGTTTCTCTAACTGAGGCCTGGAGGGGGGGCATAGAGGGAGGAGCCAGTGCACACCCAGATCCAAAGTCTTTCTTAAAGTGCCCATGTCTCCTGCAGAGCCCGTCTATCCCCATGGTCCTTACGGAGTCCCCAGCATCCTCTACGGACTACGAGAAAAAGATTTACTGGTAGGTTTAAAATCTTATTTTTGATGGTATGATGAGATAATATGGCCGTGCAGCCAGGGGCAGTAAGGGGGGTGACCTAAATAGGGGGCATGTCTACACCCCTTAAATATTTAATCAAAGGCCCTGTGCGCTCCACAGTGGGCGCCATTTATTCGGGGGCATGGGGGGGGGGGGCACGCGCTTCCTACATTGCTTGATCTGAAGCAGATCCCTCCTCGGCCGGCAGCGCCATCTTCCCAGTGACATCTGGGAAATTGGCACATGTGCACTGGAGAGCAAAGACTCTGGCACAGGCACGTAAGCGGTTGTGGCCTTAATAGGGGTCATGTCTACACCCTGAAATAAATAATTTATCAAAGGCCCTGCGAGCTCCACAGGGGGTGCCATTTATTCAAGGGATGCCAAGTAGGGTGCGAGGCAGGGCACCTACTTCCTACCTTGCTTGATCAGAAGCGGGTCCCTCCTCCACGACCGGAGGCGCCATAGTCCTAATGATATCTGGGAAGATGGTGGATGTGCACTAGAGAGCAAAGACTCTGGCACAGTTCCAGAGTCTTTACTTTCAATGTGCAACGACCATCTTCATGAAGTTGTCACTGTGAAGATGGCGCCGCCCATCACCAGCCAGGAGTAAGTATATTCGTGGAGTGGGGGGAGGTGGATCTGGGCCTCTGTTGGGCTCCTTCGGCCCCGTTTCCCCCTCTCGGAGCCACTGAGTGCAGCTACTGTCTGTTGGGAAGGTATAATGTGAGGATATGGCAGCACAGCTCCCGCCTGTTGGGATGGTATGATGTGAGGATACGGCAGCACAGTTCTCGCCTGTTGGGATGATATGATGTGAGGATATGGCAGCACAGCTCCTGCCTTTTGGGATGGTATGACAGGTGCATTATTCCCTATACATTGTATGCTCACACTAAATCTGTTTCAAAATATTGACTGCTTACAAGGAAATCAGAAAAGTGTTTTGCTAGTTTAATATAGAAAACAAAAAACCCCACATACTAAAATCTGATAAGGACACTAAAATACTGTATTTGAATGCAGAACTGGTATTTTACACTGAATCGGATACAGTATATGCATTATATGCAGTTGGAAAAAGTTCAAAGGAGAATGTAATTATAAAAAGGAAAGGGGTCTGTCACTGCCTCTGAACATTTTTTGTATTTGCATATTTTTATACTACTAAAACTGCAGTACAGTACCATCTTTATTTTTTATATTAACAAAACGGCATCTTTCTTTTTATACCACAAAACGAATCTGTGTTCTATGGGGGGGGGGGGGGGGATTCAGTTGTTATCCCCCCCGATCTCCCGTCTAAAGTGATGGGAGATCGCAGGGGCGATATTCATTTGATGTACCCTATTGCGCTGATCGCACCCATTAGTGTCGGGTTTAGCCACGTGAAGCTGGTAAACCTGACTAAACTAATGGGCACGATCGGGAAAAGTGCTATTTCGGTGTCCAAACAGGTCACTTTTCTAACATTTCAGCTCGCAACCTTCTGAGGCTGCGAGCTGAAATGTCGGTGTCTGCAGCCATCGTGCCCGAACGGAGCTACAATTGAATAGCTCCGTCAGACGCCATCTAGTGGCCGCCGGAGCGACCAGCATTTGAATCTCGCCCTATATCTCAGCATACAAATTAATGTGAGGGAGTAGCTATTGATAAACAATAAAAAAAAATTAAAAACAAATTGCGAGCTTGGTGTAGGATTTTTTTCCAGTTTTGTCAGTCTAAGTTAGGGGCTCCAGGTGTACTTGGTGAAAGTTGCTTACATAGTGCCATCTACAACAAGTTATTGCTATTTATACCTTAGTTTGGGAAGGAAATCGAGTATGCTATGATTAGTTATAGTCAACACAGTCTGAAAACCAGGAAATATATACAGTATATTAAGTCACTGGAGGGAAATGGGAGTATTTTTGCATGGCAATGTCTGAGTGACTTATGTGCATGATGAACTGCAGACCCTGAATATTGTATACTGGCCATCGTGGTTACATCAGCTGAGCTGCCTGTGAAGCACATACCCTGTAACCAGTATATATTTCCTGCATGGCTGTTTGTGTGCGGTATGAGCCTTAAAACGGAGGAGATTAGCCTAATTGGTCAGGCATTTAAGATTTTGGAAAGAATGAAATATATTCCACCCACACACTTCCCATAATTTGGATATCTCATTGGTATATATAATGATGATGCATTCATGCTAATTAGTACATTTAATAGAAAAAAGTATTAGGCTCATGGGCAAAACATGTCTAATAACGCTCTCAAAAAGAAATAAAGCACAGTCCAGAGGTTTATATTCCAGTGCACATTGTATTTGTCTTCTTACTTGTTAAATACAGTGTTACAGTCCTTTCAGGCATTGCATGGGTCACTACTCTGCTTTCTGTGTCCAAGCTGTATATTATTAAAATGTATATTCTTTTCATCTGGCCTTTCCCAAGTGTATATCAATGTGTACATAAATATGTATATGAATGCTGCTTACCATATCAAACAGCAAATCATGCCAGAGCTGGCTGTCTTCCCAAACATTGGGGTCGATTCAATTCACCGACCGTTGAATAGCGCTGGGAATTAGCTCCCGGCGCTATTCAGTACAGCGCCAAGTGACATGAATTGTCGGGAATTCTTCTCTCACCCCTGGGGGATGAGAGAGGAAATCTGACAAAAGTGCTGCTGCGCGGCCGGCGCGAGGCTGATTCTGTCTGGAATCAGCATCGCGGCGGGGAGTTAAGTCGGAGAATGCCCGTTCTCCTGACAAATCAACCTGTTAAGACTGGGAGAGCGGGCATTCGCCGACTTAACTTGAGCTTAATTGAATAGCGCCGAGAGCTAATTCCCGGTTCTATTCAACTGTCGGTGAATTGAATCGACCCCATTGTTAGTAGATGTGAGACTGTTATTATAGGCCAGACTTTCCTTTTGTACTGTGTAAATTATTATTATTACCAGTTATTTATATAGCGCACACATATTCCGCAGCGCTTTATAGAGACTATTTGGCCATTCACATCAGCCCCTGCTCCAGTGGAGTTTACAATCTATATTCCCTACCACTCGGGGGTACCCAAAAGAAACAGGAATCGTGTTCTGGAGGGCGGGGCGTTTGTAGTACGGGCCTTCGTCACTAGGTGAATGTTTACGGAACTCTTTCCGAGCCAGTATCCCTGCTGATGTTGCGCGGGAAGGTAGCATTTGACTGCAGTGACTTTTTTTTCTCTCCAACGAGTTATTCACTCTTTCGCCTATTTTCCTATTTTTAGTGGTCAAATGTGAAAACAATGCTCATTTGTTTCTTTAATGTGGGTGGGATTGTGCACTCAGAATTTGTACCCCAGGGTCAAAAGTACTAAAAGGATTTAACGGAGATCAGTTTAAATAATGTCTTCTAGCAATGATAAAAAAACGTTTGGACAACTGGATTGATTCAAGTGGAGAGTACTTTGAGGGTCACTGAAGATTCAAAATGCACAAATAATAAATCATTAATTCCTGTTTATTGTAGGTACCCCCTCGTACCTGCACATACATTCACGCTAGGGTTAATTTTGTTGGGACCCAGTTAACCTACCACTATATTTTTGGGTTGTGGGAGGAAACCAGAGTACCTGGAGGAAGCCCCTGCAAGAAAAGGGAGAATATACTAACTCCACACAGGGGGTAATTCAGACCTGATCGTAGCAGCATATTTGTTAGCAGTTGGGCAAAACCATGTGCACTGCAGGGGGGGCAGATATAACATGTGCAGAGAGAGTTATCGGCCCTACACACTGGGCAATATTACTGAAATATATGAACGATCTCGTTCATTAATGAACGAGATACCATTCAGATCTTTCAGTGTGCAGGCAGCAACGATGAACGATGTGCGGCCCTGTGCTCGTTCATCGCTGGTGCCCAGTCGCTTGTGCATGCAGGCCAATATGGATGATCTCGTCCATATTTGCCTACACTGCTATGGAGCCTAGTGACGGGGGGAGTGAAAACATCACTCCTCCCGTCACTGCCCCCCCTCCCTCCCCCACGCAACCAGGTCGCCCGTCGGCTGTATCCGCCATCGGGCAGCTCGCATAGTGTGTAGGGCTCTTAAGATTTGGGTGGGTTGTTTTGTTTCTGTGCAGGGTAAATACTGGCTGCTTTATTTTTACACTGCAATTTAGATTTCAGTTTGAACACACTCCACCAAAATCTAACTCTGCACATGTTATATCTGTCCCCCCTTCTGCAGTGCACATGGTTTTGCCCAACTGATAACAAATTTTGCTGCTACAATCAGGTTTGAATTACCCCCACAGTTGAGGCCATGGTAGGAATGGAACCCATGACCTCAGTGCTGTGAGGCACTAATGCTAACCATTAGACCATCTGTGCTGCCCTATATAATAGTAAATGCATGAACTATGCACCTTAAAAATGTTTTAAAAATAGATAGTAATGTTAGGGTGTTCTCTGGCCCCTTCATTTACGTATTGGTAAGTGATTCCTTTCAAAACTTAACTGAAACTTTCATGCAGAGTTTCAGATAGACACAGCAGTGTAAGGGCCTGTCCCTACATTTCCTTTTTAATCACGTTGCAAGAACCTGTAGGTGTCCTCCGTTTCAGCTTTAAAGAGACCTCTGTCTGATAGAGACTCAGATGAGGAACTCGAAGTGTGGTGTAAGTTCTCACATATGTGCGTGACAGATGTTAAAACACCAATAACTGTAAAAGTGGCATCAAAGTCTTTTTAAATGTGGAAATACTGTGTGTATATATATATATATATATATATATATATATATATATATTTAAGAAAAGAACAAATAATTACATTCCTGTAGTTGTGTACATTTAGATATAGAAATATTGTTTTTATCATGAACAGTTTTTTATTAAGTTTATGCAATGTAAGAAAACGCTAAACATATAAACAACACATGCATGGGAAGGGATAAAGAAAATAACAAAGTGCGGGGGGAAATCACATATCACAAATGGCATAAAAATTTACATTCTTCATACAAAACACACGATTCTCAGGGAACACAAAACCCCCCATAAAACTAAAGATTATGAAGGCGCATCAGTGCGTGCCATTACCATCAGTAAGTGATCACCATCAGAACAGATTTGTGACACTTAAACCATTTCGCTTATGGGGAGGAGGGTTTCCATTTGAAAAGCAAACTTAATTTTTTGTAGAATTTTCTATTAAGACTGCCCCCCCCCCCCCCCCCCCCGCCCCAGTCTTTATAGAAAATTCTACAGAAAATTAATGTTTGATGGGTACTTCCAATGCTGCGCAGTTTCAGCTCTGGTAGCAATCTGAATATGTCCCAAGAGATATCTGTCTGATTCAGGGAGGATGAAGGGTAGAAGTGAAGGAGGTTGACTTCTGAAAAAGAACATTAAGAATCTTGTGAGCTAACGAGAATATATCACACCACAATGGTTGGATCTTGGGACATCACAAAAAACATAATAAAAATCTCCCACTTGTGAGCAATTCTGCCAACAATATTTAGACTGAGAGGGCAATATCGTATGTAACTTGGCTGGGATAAAGTATAATCTATGAAGCATCCTAATCTGCATCTCTAAGTGATTTTACATTTTTTTTGAAACATTGATGAGAGATGTAACAAATAGAGACTACCATTATTGGGCTGTAAATGTTACTTGGAGGTACAATTCCAACTGCAGCTGTGGTACTTCTCATGCTTACAGGCAAAATGTGTACCAGAAATGTATAGCCTCCCTGGAGTTACCAGTGGAAATTTGGTGTGTGGGTGTATAAGAACCCCTAAACTTCAGCACTCCAGACATCCAGTGACTAATACGGCAATATGTGACTAATTCCCCAGAAGGTAGGTGGAAATGTCTGCAGGTGGGAAAAGGGAAACATAGATATATTACATAAAATATCAGCATTTTTAGTAATCCCCAATGCCTGCCTCTCAGGGATTAAATGAGCAAGAGCTGCCATAGAGAGGTTACTAGTCGGTAATACTTTATTTATTTTTTTAGCAGAAAGTATGATATCCCAGGTTCTCAAGGAATCCGATATTGCTCTTGGAGTATTGTGCAATAGAGGGCAGAATTACTTAGGTGTCCAAACCAACTTGGAAAAAGGGAAATGCGGTACCAGGACTCATTCCATGTCTATCCAAGGTTTTGACACCGGGGGTAAGGTCCAGTTGTTAATTTGGGCTATCAAGCGTACAGAGTGGTATAAGGATAAGTTAGGGATGGCTAGGCCTCCCTGCGCTTAGAACACATTAATCTATGATAGGCTATCTGGGGTCTTGCCTTTCCAGTTATAGGCCAGAATTTGCTTATGAATCAGAACAAAATATCTCTTGAGGACCTGATACGGGATGGTGCGAAACAAATACGTACATTTTGGTAGGATCGTCATGTTAAATGCTGCTAATCTATTCAGCCTGGAGATATCATAGCCAAGCCAACTCTTTAGTAATGTGACCTAAAATGGGGTTATAATTAATCTCTGCAAAAGTGGATTCACTATTCGGGATTTTTATGCCTAGATAAAGCAGAAAGTCAGTCTTCCAGTTGTACTTATAGAGAGATTTAATGCGATTTAAGGCTATCTCTGGGATATAAAAGGGTAATGCTTCTGTTTTAGTGGTATTCAGCTTGTACATGGAGACTGCACTAAAACTGTCTATAACTGCATGTAAAGCAGGAAAAAAGGACTCTGGGCTGGAAACATAATAGAACATCATCAGCGAATAAACATAACCTATGTACTGATGATACAACAGAGACACCAGGAAAGGCAGCTAGACTACATATAGAAACAGCAAGGGACTCGATACCAAATATGTACATTAAGGGGGTAATTCCAAGTTGATCGCAGCAGGATTTTTGATAGCAATTGGGCAAAACCATGTGCACTGCAGGGGAGGCAGATATAACATGTGCAGAAAGAGTTAGATTTGGGTGGGTTATTTTATTTCTGTGCAGGGTAAATACTGGCTGCTTTATTTTTACACTGCAAATTAGATTGCAGATTGAACACACCCCACCCAAATCTAACTCTTTCTGCACATGTTATATCTGCCTCCCCTGCAGTGCACATGGTTTTGCCCAATTGCTAATAAAAATCCTGCTGCGATCAACTTGGAATTACACCCTAAGAGGGAGAGAGGACAACCCTGTCTCATGCCATTCGAGATTGGGAAAGGTGAGGAAAGAAAGCCATTGCTCAACACTTCAGCAGAGGGGTTACTACTGTATATAGTGCTGAAATTGAGGAGAAAATTGCCCCGTGGATCCTAAAGGATGTTAAAGTGGAAGCAAGGAACTTCCAATGAAGGCGATCTAATGCCTTCTTAGGGGTATGTTCAATACGAGTCGGATCTATTCCGACATGCAGTTGTCGGAATGGATCTGACAACCCCTATTCAATGGACTGCCAAATCCGACTGTCTGATTTGGCTGTACACAGGGTCCTGTCAGGCCACTGCTGTCAGCGGCTGCGGATGCGCTGACAGCAGCGGCCAGGGGAGCAGAGATCGGCGGCCGTGAGCGGTAGGGGCTGGCTGCGGGGGAGATGTGTGGAGTGGCAGGGGGAGGCGCTGCAGGAAGAGAGGTGCGGCGGGGGGAGCAGAGATCGGCGGTGGCAAAATGAAATAAAGAAACAAGCGTGGGAGCAATATTGGGAGTGAAATGTTTCTAAAAGGATTTAGTAAATTGATCCTGACCAGGAGCTTTCCCCAAGGGTAGTGATTGGACAGCAGCAAGAATCTCATCCTCTGTCCCTGGGACATTAAGGGCTGCTACATCATCAGAGTGTAATTTAGGTAGTTGAAAAAATTGAAGAAATAAGGAAATTAAGGCATTTGTGGGCTGTGGGGTATTAGCATCTTTGGGCAAATTGTATTATTTTTTCATAGTAGTACTCAGTCATCCGCTATAGCAGATCGGTCTAGCAGCCTTTGCCCATCTCGAGAGTGAATGGCTTTAATCCTATTTCTGGCCTGTCGCATGCGCGGTTTACATGGCAATAATTTACCTAAGTTATTACCAAGTAAATATAACTTCAGCTGCATTGTTGGCAGTGACTCCGCATGCATGCCATAAAAAGGGCTTGAAGCTGATTACGAATGGACAATAATTCCCGCGGGAAGTGGCGAGAAGGCCTAGCTCCGTTAATGAATTCTACATGTGTAATTGTAATTCTAAGACAGTCAGATGTCTGCAATCTGGTTCCTGTCTGAATAACCACCCATCGTAGCACAGCTTAAAGGGCGCACCGATTTGTAGGGATTGATGTATCAGCAGAGGAATTAGTAGCCTTATAGGTGGAAAGAGCATCTGTTAGTGCATTAGCTGCATGAGGGGAACATAGCAGGTACTTGGGGAATTGCCACGGTCTCAGAGGAATCTGTGAATTGGAGCAGGCCTAAGTCCATGGTAGATGCTAGAATCAAGTGGGCTAAGGGACCTTTTCCGTAAGGGGGAGGAGTTACGACGCAAGGGGGAGGAGCTAGGCCAGCGGGATAGTTCCTCTACTATCCACGCCACCAACTATTACCTTTAGTAATTAGGTGGTGAGCGGAGCGAGCCACCGTGCCCGAAGCGTGGCGAGCGAAGCGAGCCCGCGAGGGTACTTTTCGGGTACCCTGTTCGCCCGTAGCTCCTCCCCCTGGTGATGTAGCTCCTCCCCTCAATACGTCACAAGGTCCCTTCAGCCCCTCCGATATAGAACCAACCCTAAGTCCATGTCACAGCCTCATGGCCAGACCATGCTACCGGAATGATGCTGGACTGGCGGGTGTTTTGGAGTGACCATTTATCCAAAAGAATCAAACCTGTTCGTGAATAGGAGTTGTTAACATGGAAAAAGTACGTGTAGTCTTTAACCATAGGAGATCTGATTCTCAGACATCATAAAGGTCAAACTCTGTGAGTAAGTTACGAAAGGATGCAGAGGAGTCCAAACCAGCCTTGGCGTCCCTAGAAAAGGATGACTTATCAAGCTTAGGAAAAGTGGCCACATTAAAATCTCCCATGAAGACCACATGCCCTTTTTGAACTTTCTGTACTGCTGAAAACACCCTTCTAAGAAACCGTATCTGGCGTTAGTTGGGAGCGTCAATTTTACTCACAAGAATCGAGTCTCTACCATCTCTATCAGTTACCTTAAGTATAAGTTCAAACTGAATTGAGCGATGAAACAAAAGTGCCACTCCATTCCACTTGAAAAGGCCATTGGTATAATAGGCTACTTGGTATCTAGTGTATAACTATTGTTTTGTTCTCATAGAAGATACTCTAGTTCAGGCCTGACCAACATGTGGCTCTCCAGCTGTTGTGAAACTACACCTCTCCAGCTGTTGTGAAACTACACCTCCCAGCATGCCCTAATAGCAAAACTGCGGCAGGGCATGGTGGGACTTGTAGTTTCACAACAGCTGGAGAGCCACAGGTTGACCAGGCCTGCTCTAGTTGTTCCGTGTTATCAATCTAACGCAGCCACCAAGTTACAAAGCATTTCTGTCTTCCACTCAGAACTGCCATGCTATATGTGGAAAGCAGTCTGCTCATAGATTAGGGATCTGAGACCTCACGCTTTTGTTTCACTGACATCTCTGAGTAGTTGCATATGCAATGATGTTCATGAATTGAGAAGCTTTCTTTCAGAGCCAGTTTTAAGGTTTGTTGTGAGGAGCTCCATGTCCTGCGTGTTGTGGGACAGACTAACCAGTGTCCGTGTTGTGCTAGTCACCACCAGAATGCACAGTGTCTGATCTAGTGTGGTGTGTACCAAGCAAGGGAAGTCCAAACCTGAACCTGTAGTGTATTAATAGGTTGCATTCAGGTGAATATTGTGTAGTCTGTAAACATAGTATATAGGTGATCTTTAATGGAAATCAGTGGCTCCAAATACACAAATTAGAGTACTTGTGTATGTGTCCAGGCAGTGCATGTGGCAGAGTCTCATACAACAGTTTCCTCTTCAAATGTCCTGCGTTTTGGAGACGGAGAGGAGCCAAAGCAATATAGGTGGTAGCTAGTACTTCTAACCTGACATGGGACACCCATTGTTCTGCTAGCTGGAGGCTGGTGGCTGGTGTCTAATACATTTTGTGATGGGTATTTCCTTTAAGTTGGGATGATGGCATCTTGCATAGTACATAACAGGATTCATGTCGTATGAATTATTCTTGAATATGTCTGTGACTGCATCTATATTCTCCAAATAAAAAGTTTACATATTGGGGGGTTATTCCGAGTTGATCGTAGCTAAATTTAGCACAGCTACGATCACGTTCCCAGACATGCGGGGGCACGCCCAGCACAGGGCTATCCCGCCCCGCTTGTCTGCCCCCCCCCCCCCCCCCCCCCGCACAAGTACAAAAGCATCGCACAGAAGTGATGCTCTTGTACTTGTTGAGTACCTCCCGACCAGCGCAGCACCTGCGGCTGACCGGGAGTTGCTCGTCGCTGCCCCTGGTCGCAGCGGCTGTGTGTGATGTCACGCAGCCACTGCGGCCCGCCCCCCGCACGGTCTGGCCACGCCTGCTTTGGCCGGACCGTGCCCCCAAAACGGCTGAATTACAATGTAATGGTTCCCAGTGGGAAATATTTATTACACTAATTAAACTTACAAATTTGTATTATGCAGAATTTTATTACAGTAGGTCTACTATTAAAGCTGTTGAATGAACATTATTTTAGAATAAGATATTCGGACCCCTAAAAGACCATCAATGGCCATATATTGGAACCCAAAAATAGTAAGTACATAGAGGGAGATGTATGATCCGTCTGACTTTGGGTGTTTTTGGTGAAGCAGGTCCTGCTACTGGCTGCATGTATTAATGTTGCTGTTTTTGAAGTGGGAGGGCATTAGATCACCTGTTAGTTCATCTGTGCTCTCCTGTCGGCGTCTGAGTTGGACTGCGCAGGTGGCGCCTCTTCTCCCAGCACCACCCGCTCCTTTGTTTATTTATTATTATTTTTTTTGTGTAAGCATGGTCCCTGGTTGCATATTCTGGTAACCAGTGACAGGTCCGTGGTGGGGCAACAACAGTTGCAGCTGTCAAAATGATCAGTGCCACTGACTGTTCTTGCTGTACATTGCCTCACTTCGGTGCCCTATCAATGTATATTGGCACCCCTGTCATATATCGCACTGCATTTTCTTCATACATGGGATAGAAGCGGTATCAGCGCTGTTATGTGTGCTGATAATGCTTCTCTCCCATGTATGAAGAAAATGAAGTGTGATATATGACAGGGGCTTTTTCCCCATAGCAACCCTTAATACATCTACCCCATAGTTTCATAGAATAGTATTTGTTGTATGTTGCATTACAGAAAAGCATTCAGTAGATGTTCTCTGTGATCACTCTTTCTGATGGCTGTTAGAATTGTGATTACTATACAGCTTCCCACAGGATACAGTGTGTAATTAGAATTAAGCTTCAGCATTGTACCCTGTTGCGGCTTGCGCTGTTATGCTGGTTTAGTATTGTAGTGTCGCTGTAATTATCATAAAACTTGTTAACAGAAGGTCCTATATACCAGGAAATGATGGAACCCTTACTCTGCTCCCACACATTATGGAAAACATTTATAAAACTCATGACTGCAGAATAACATTGTTCCTTCATCCCACCCGCTATGTGCTGTTCTGATCATTTCCCATTTTTAGAGCTCCCCGAGAAGGAGGTGTCGGAACCAGACAGCCGTTGACTGTGCTATTGGAGTGCAGTTTTAACTGTGCTATTGGAGTGCAGTTTTGACTGTGCTATTGGAGTGCAGTTTTAAACAAAAGAGACCACTTTATGCACAGCACAATCTGTTTTCCTTTATGTATGAGGGCCTAAATCAGACCTGATCGTAGATGTGCGAAGAAAACGCACATCTACGATCAAAATCTTAGGCATGCGGGGAGACGCCCAGCACAGGGCTAGTCCGCCCCGCATTCCAGTCCCTACCACCCCCCGCTTTTCGCACCTGCTGAGTAGCTCCTTGCCTACGCAGCTTAGCTGTGAAGGCAGGCGGCTACCTGCCATGTTTTTGACCACAGCGGCTGCGTGTAATGTCACAGAGCTGCAGCGGCCGTCCCGCAAACGGGCCGGATACGCCTGCGTTGTCTGGACTGGGCCCACACCAACGCCGCCGCAATGCCGTCCCAGCGCTGCCGACGCGCCTGACCGCCCCTTAACCGCCTCTTCCTGTCAATCAGGCAGAGGCAATCGCACAAGTGAGATGCCTTCGCATCTCACTGTGTGCACACACGCAGTGCGGCTGCTGCACGTGCACAAAAGGCATAGGGCTTCACCCTGCGATCACTGCCGCTGCAGCAACCAGGTCTGAATTAGGCCCAAAGACACTCTGGCAGGACTAACTGAATAAAGGAAAGCCTTAAAACTAATTTGATAAAAACAATGACTGGAATGGCTATCTCAGAACTTCTTAAACATTAATTTAAACATTAAATTGACATATTCAAGACACCTTTCATTTGAATATTCATGATAAAGCAATGAAAAAGTACAGTATTCAGCAACATCAGAATTTCCAGCTTATGGAGTTCATGTGAATACATCCCTTTGAAGTCCTAGACAAACCTGAATTTAGAGGCTTCTATAGGCGTAAGCAACCTGATACACTTCATGGGCCGAAATTGGGGGACATCTAATCTTCAAAGGGGCTGGGCATTACCATCAATCTCCGTAATAGGTTTAAACAATACATTTAATAAAAAAACAAAAACACTTACCTGTAATACATAGCTAGTCAGTCCCACAAGCCTAAAGTAAAGGACCATACAACCTAATGGCTGCTTTCCCAGTGAGATTAGACCCCCAAGTCTGGGTTGGGTACAAAATACTGGCAGTCAGGTGACCATCGGCGGGATTCTGATGATCGGAATCACGACATATCCTGGTAAGTATTTTTACCCTACCCCTAATCTTAACCCTAACACACCTCCCCCCTTACCGCAGCCCAACCCTAACCCCTCCCCCCCTTTCCGGTGTCGTAACTCTCCCCCTATTGCCTAACCCTAACTCCAACTCCTGTACTTACCTCCGAGATATGTCTGTTTTCTGGCTGTTGGGATCCCGCTGTCTGTCCTCCAACTGTCAGGTGTCCAACTGCTGATGTTTTTGACCGAATCCTTAACTTTGTGATCTAGGTGGGCGCCACAAGATTAATCTCACTCTAATGTTTCTGGTGTGTTTGTTTCCCTTTTTTCCCTGGGGTGCCACACCCTAGGTATTCACATACAAACTTTGGCTACCCAATTTTAGAAACTCTGACTTCACTTTAGTTGCTGTGGGTGTTGCCATATAAAGCCACTGATTGCCCAAGCCTCTATATATATTAAGTGGAATTGATGTTAGGAGCCACTGAGCCTAGATAATTTCATTGTAAAAGTGACAATTATTTATTAACATTTATTTGTATTGCGCCAGCAAATTCCAGTGCAATTTACTATTGGATTAGATCATAGGTTCTCAAACTTGGTCCTCAGGACCCCACACAGTGCATGTTTTGCAGGTCTCCTCACAGAATCACAAGTGAGATAATTAGCTCCACCTGCGGACCTTTTGAAATATGTCTGTGAGTTATTAATACACCTGTGCACCTGCTGGATTACCTGCAAAACATGCACTGTGTGGAGTAATGAGGACCGAGTTTGAGAACCTGTGGATTAGATAAATGATAGTACTCTGGGTAAAAAGACTTTTGTGGGACTGTCTGACTAATTCTTAAAAGGCTCCGTGTCACTAAGGACTTAAAGGGATGTGTTCACATAAGCTCTGGGTTACTAAGCTGGAATTTATGGCAAATACTGAATACTCCTCTAGGAATGTTGGATTGGAAGTGTGTGTCATTTTAACTAATGATTGAAATGTTTTATACTTCTAGAACAGTCATTGTTAAAATAAACTTGGCTGTAATCCTATACTTTGTTCAGGTAATTGTGCCATTGAGACCTTTTATGAGGATCATCATATAGAGCTGTTCATAATGTGGTGTTATTTATTTCTGGTAACATTTCTATTGAAGGTGATGGGAGAAAATGAGTTGCTTGGATTAATATCTTTTTTTTTTTCAAAGGCGCAACTATTGTTCCATAGCATGGCACATAGGCAACTGAACACTATAGACGGATGCAGTCAATAAATAAATTGACATAGATACATAATTACAACATGCAGAATGCATAATTACATAACAAAACATGTGAGAGGGCCCTGCTCGCAAGAGCTTACATTCTAAAGGTTAGTGGAGGGACCACAAGAGAATGTGTGGTTAGCAGAGAAGTGAGGTGCAAAATTTATACAGTTAAAGATAAACCTGATGCTTTTGGTCACGACAAGAATGAAAATTTAATGGATGCCCAAAACATCCAAATTGCTTCGTCGGGCACCCATTAATTATCACCACCCAAAAAACAATTTATTTGCCCCCTTAGGAGGAGGTGTTGTAGGTTTAAAGGAAAAGTGAGTATTTGTAATAGTTTTTATATTGATATAGGGGTATATTCAATTGGGGTCGAAAGCTGCCGTCTGTCGAAAAGACGGCAGTTTTTGATTTTTGAAGGTTGAATTGTGATTCGACCTGTTCAGTCCCCGCTATTTTTATTCGACAAGTTGTGGAATTCGACTTGTGGAATAGTACGTGAATCGGCGGTATAGCTACCGATTCACGTACTTTTGAGGGAAACGGGGCCAAATTCAACAGGATTTGTCCCCATTTCCGACCATCTCAGTCCGACATAAAAAAATGTCAGACTGAGGTGAGGGACCTTAGAGGAGGAGAGGAAGGAGAGCCGCGGGAAGATGGGGGAGAGCAGAGCTACAGCACAGTGCAGGAGGATGTGTCACAGCTGCACCGCTCACGACAGTGTCCACCTGGCTGCAGCAAGTGAGGTCACGCTTGCTGGAGCCGGGTGGGCACTGCCGTGAGGTCTGGCACTGTGAGACATCCGTCTGCAGCGCTGCTCTCCTCTGTCTGCCCGCGGCTCGCTCTCCTCGCTGGCCTCCTCCCCCCCCCCCCTCCGCTCACAGGTCTCATGTCAGTTCGACTTTTTTTAAAGTTGATTTGAGATGGGATTGAATAGCAGTTGTCAGATCTGACCCTAATTGAATATACCCCATAATCTGTGTAGAGCACAATACATATGGTAATAAGGAACCCTATAATTATTCACACTTGCGTTTACTAAATAAGAACTCCACTTAAACATTATATAATCACAGCCTCCCCTACAGGCAGAACAGATCAGTAAAAATAAGAATTTACTTACCGATAATTCTATTTCTCGGAGTCCGTAGTGGATGCTGGGGTTCCTGAAAGGACCATGGGGAACAGCGGCTCCGCAGGAGACAGGGCACAAAAAGTAAAGCTTTCCGATCAGGTGGTGTGCACTGGCTCCTCCCCCTATGACCCTCCTCCAGACTCCAGTTAGGTACTGTGCCCGGACGAGCGTACACAATAAGGGAGGAATTTTGAATCCCGGGTAAGACTCATACCAGCCACACCAATCACACTGTACAACCTGTGATCTGAACCCAGTTAACAGTATGATAACAGCGGAGCCTCTGAAAAGATGGCTCACAACAACAATAACCCGATTTAGTTAGCAATAACTATGTACAAGTATTGCAGATAATCCGCACTTGGGATGGGCGCCCAGCATCCACTACGGACTCCGAGAAATAGAATTATCGGTAAGTAAATTCTTATTTTCTCTATCGTCCTTGTGGATGCTGGGGTTCCTGAAAGGACCATGGGGATTATACCAAAGCTCCCAAACGGGCGGGAGAGTGCGGATGACTCTGCAGCACCGAATGAGAGAACTCCAGGTCCTCTTTTGCCAGGGTATCAAATTTGTAGAATTTTACAAACGTGTTCTCCCCCGACCACGTAGCTGCTCGGCAAAGTTGTAATGCCGAGACCCCTCGGGCAGCCGCCCAAGATGAGCCCACCTTCCTTGTGGAATGGGCCTTAACAGATTTAGACTGTGGCAGGCCTGCCACAGAATGTGCAAGTTGAATTGTGCTACCAATCCCACGAGCAATCGACTGCTTAGAAGCAGAAGCACCCAGCATTGTTGGGTGCATACAGGATAAACAGCAAGTCAGATTTCCTGACTCCAGCCAACCTGGAAACTATATTTTCAGGGCCCTGATAACATCCAGCAACTTGGAGTCCTCCAAGTCCCTAGTAGCCGCAGGTACCACAATAAGCTGGTTCAGGTGAAACGCTGACACCACCTTAAGGAGAAACTGGGGACGAGTCCGCAGCTTTGCTCTGTCCGAATGGACAATCAGATATGGCTTTGTGAGATAAAGCCGCCAATTCTGACACTCGCCTGGCCGAGGCCAGGACCAACAGCATGGTCATTTTCCATGTGAGATATATCAAATCCACAGATTTGAGTTGTTTAAACCAATGTGATTTTTTAGGAATCCCAAAACTACGTTGAGATCGCCCAGTGCCACTGGAGACATCAAAGGGGCTGTATATGCAGTACTCCCTTAACAACTTCTGGACTTCAGGAACTGAAGCCAATTTCTTTCTGGAAGAAAATCAACAGGCCGAAATTTGAACCTTAATGGACCCAATTTGAGACCCATAGACACTCCTGTTTGCAGGAAATGTAGAAATTAACCTAGTTGAAATTCTTCCGTGGAGCCTTCCTGGACTCGCACCCTGGCACATATTTTCACCTAAGTGGTGATAATGTTGTGCGGTCACCTCCTTCCTGGCTCTGACCAGGGTAGGGATGACCTCTTCCGGAATGCCTCTTTCCCTTAGGATCCGGCGTTCACCCGCCTTGGCGTCAACGCAGCTGCGGTAAGTCCCGGAACAGACACGGTTCTTGCCGAATCAAGACCCTTCTTAGTATCTCTTTAAGTTCCGGGAACCAAGTCCTTCTTGGCCAAACCGGAGCCACGAGTATAGTTCTTACTCCTCTCCTTCCTATCATTTTCAATACATTGGGTATGAAAAGCAGAGGATGGAACACATACACCGACTGGTACACCGACGGTGTTACCAGAGCGTCCCAGCTATTGCCTGAGTGTCTCTTGACCTGGCGCTTCAGGTGGGACGCCATCATAACCACCTTTGGTCTTTCCCAACGGTTTACAATCATGTGGAAACTTCCAGATTAAGTTTCCACTTTTCCGGGTGGAATTCATTTATGCTGAGGAAATCTTCCCAGTTGCCCACTCCCGGAATGAACACTGCTGACAGTGTTATCACATGATTTTCCGCCCAGCGAAGAATCCTTGCTGTCATTGCCCTCCTGCTTCTTGTGTCGCCCCGTCTGATAACGTGGGCGACCGCCATGATGATGTCCTACTGGATCAGCACCGGTTGACTTTGAAGCAGGAGTCTTCCTAGGCTCAGAGCATTGTAAATTGCCCTGAGCTCCAGTATATTCATGTGGAGAGAAGTCTCCAGACTTGACCACACTTCCTTGGAAATTTTTTCCCTGTGTGACTACTCCCCAGCCTCTCAGGCTGGTATCCGTGGTCCCCAGAACACAGTCCTGAATGCTGAGTGTGCTGCCCTCTAAAAGATGAGCACTCTGCAGCCCCCACAGAAGAGACACCCTTGTCCTTGGAGACAGGATTATCCGCTGATGCATCTGAAAATGCGATCCGGACCATTCGTCCAGCAAATCCCCTGAGATCTGCCGAATGGAATCGCTTCGTAAGAAGCCACCATTTTTCCCAGGACTCCTGTGCATTGATGCACTGATACTTGGCCTGGTTTTAGGAGGTTTCTGACTAGGTCGAATAACTCCTTGGCTTTTTCCTCCCGGAGGAACACCTTTTTCTGGACTATGCCCAGAATCATTCCTAGGAACAGCAGACGTATCGTCGGAAAACAGCTGCGATTCTTGGAATATTTAGAATCCAGTCGTGCTGTCGTAGAACTACTTTAGATAGTGCTCTTCCGACCTCCAACTGTTCTCTGGAACTTGCCCTTTTCAGGATATCGTCCAAGTAAGGGATAATTTAGATGCCTTTTTTCTTTGAAGAAACATCTTTTCGGCCATTACCTTGGTAAAAGGCCCGGGGTGCCGTGGATAATTCAAACGGCATCGTCTGAAACTGATATTGACAGTTCTGTACCACGAACCAGAGGTACCCTTGTTGAGAAGGGCAAATTTGGACATGGAGGTAATCCTTGATGTCCAGGGACACCATATAGTCCCCTTTTTTCCGGTTCGCTATCACTGCTCTGAGTGACTCCATCTCGATTTGAACCTTTTATGTAAGTGTTCAAAGATTTCAGTTTAGACTATGTCTCACCAAGCCGTCTGGCGTCAGTACCACAATATAGTGTGGAAAAATAATACCCTTTTCCTTGTTGTAGGAGGGGTACTTTGATTATCACCTGCTGGATATACAGCTTGTGAATTGTTTCCAATGCTGCCTCCCTGTCGGAGGGAGCCGTTGGTAAAGCAGACTTCAGAAACCTGCGAGGAGAAGATGTCTCGACTCTCCAATCTGTACCCCTGGGATAATACTTGTACTATCTAGGGGTCAACCTGCGAGTGATCCCACTGCGCGCTGAGACTCTTGAGACTACCCCCCCACCTTGAGTCCGCTTGCATGGCCCCAGCGTCATGCTGAGGACTTGGCAGACGCGGTGGAGGGCTTCTTTTCCTGGGAAGGGGCTGCCTGCTGCAGTCTACTTCCCTTACCTCTATGTCTGGGCAGATATGACTGGCCTTTTGCCTGCATGCCCTCATGGGAAAGGAAGGATTGAGGCTGAAAAGACGGTGTCTTTTTCAGCTGAGATGTAACTTGGGGTAAAAAGGTTGGATTTCCCAGCTGTTGCCGTGGTCCCCAGGTCCGATGGACCGACCCCAACTAACGCCTTCCCTTTATACGGCAATACTTCCATGTGCCGTATGGGATCTGTATCACCTGACCACTGTCGTGTCCATGACATCTTCTGGGTGATATGGACAACGTACTTATCTTGATGCCAGAGAGCAAATATCCCTCTGTGCATCTAACGTACATATATATAGAATGCATCCTATTAAATGCTCTATATGAATAAAATATTTTCAGTCAGGGAATCCGACCAAGCCAACCCAGCACTGCATCTCCAGGCTGATGGCGATCGCTGGTCGCAGTATAACCACCGTATGTGTATATACTTTTTAGGATATCTTTCCAGCTTCCTATCAGCTGGCTCCTTGAGGGCGGCCGTATCTGGAGACGGTAACGCCACTTGATAAGCGTGTGAGCGCCTTATCACCCTAAGGGGTGTTTCCCAACGCGCCCTAATTTCTGGCGGGAAAGGGTATAACGCCAATATTTGCTATCGGGGTAACCCCACGCATCATCACACACTTCATTTTATTTTATCTGATTCAGGAAAAACTACAGGTAGTTTTTTCACTCCCACATAATACCCTTTTTTGTGGTACTTGTAGTATCAGAAATATGCAACACCTCCTTCATTGCCCTTAACGTGTGGCCCTAATGAGAAATACGTTTGTTTATTCACCGTCGACACTGGATTCAGTGTCCGTGTCTGTGTCTGTGTCGACCGACTGAGGTAAATGGGCGTTTTTAACGCCCCTGACGGTGTTTCTGAGACGCCTGGACCGGTACTAATAGTTTGTCGGCCGTCTCACGTCGTCAACCGACCTTGCAGCGTGTTGACATTCTCACGTAATTCCCTAAATAAGCCATCCATTCCGGTGTCGACTCCCTAGAGAGTGACATCACCATTACAGGCAATTTCTCCGCCTCCTCACCAACATCGTCCTCATACATGTCGACACACACGTACCGACACACAGCACACACACCGGGAATGCTCTGACAGAGGACAGGACCCACACTAGCCCTTTGGGGAGACAGAGGGAGAGTTTGCCAGCACACACCAAAACGCTATAATTATATAGGGACAACCTTATATAAGTGTTTTCCCTTATAGCATCTTTATATATATCTCAATATCGCCAAAATCAGTGCCCCCCCTCTCTGTTTTAACCCTGTTTCTGTAGTGCAGTGCAGGGGAGAGCCTGGGAGCCTTCTCTCCAGGCTTTCTGTGAGAGAAAATGGCGCTGTGTGCTGAGGAGATAGGCCCCGCCCCTTTTTCGGCGGGCTCGTCTCCCGCTATTTAGTGAATCTTGGCAGGGGTTAAATATCTCCATATAGCCTCTGGGGGCTATATGTGAGGTATTTTTCGCCAAAAAAGGTTTTCATTTGCCTCCCAGGGCGCCCCCCTCCCAGCGCCCTGCACCCTCAGTGACTGCCGTGTGAAGTGTGCTGAGAGGAAAATGGCGCACAGCTGCAGTGCTGTGCGCTACCTTTAGAAGACTGCAGGAGTCTTCAGCCGCCGATTCTGGACCTCTTCTTACTTCAGCATCTGCAAGGGGGCCGGCGGCGCGGCTCCGGTGACCATCCAGGCTGTACCTGTGATCGTCCCTCTGGAGCTGATGTCCAGTAGCCAAGAAGCCAATCCATCCTGCACGCAGGTGAGTTCACTCCTTCTCCCCTAAGTCCCTCGTTGCAGTGATCCTGTTGCCAGCAGGACTCACTGTAAAATAAAAAACCTAAGCTAAACTTTCTCTAAGCAGCTCTTTAGGAGAGCCACCTAGATTGCACCCTTCTCGGCCGGGCACAAAAATCTAACTGGAGTCTGGAGGAGGGTCATAGGGGGAGGAGCCAGTGCACACCACCTGATCGGAAAGCTTTACTTTTTGTGCCCTGTCTCCTGCGGAGCCGCTGTTCCCCATGGTCCTTTCAGGAACCCCAGCATCCACAAGGACGATAGAGAAATGAAGGCACTGAAAATCCATTAGTGTAGGTAATTGGACAAGCTGCAGTAGCAGCAGCCGCCTGTCATCAGCGACCATTAGCTTTCACAGTTCTTCCTGGATGTATTACACCGACAACAATAAATACTGCTCAGTGGTTTGTGGGGAGATGCACCAGACAGGGGATGAAGCTGCCCTCTGCAAGCATTCTACCTATCATCTCATCATGGGTGTTAGATAAAGGATAGCTAATTTGTTACTACTGAAAACTTCTCCACTTATCCTCTTTAGAAGGTTTCATACATTTTCTCCTTGGACATTTAAAACTACTATTTGTTTTCCAGGTGCTCGATGCTAAGTGTATTTCTTTAAACAGCTTAATGAAAGGCAAAAAAAACCCAATCAAAAGCTACATGTGACGTTAAATAATTATTTCACTAGTGAGGGCGTTAATTACCATTTAATAGGTGGTTGCATCCTGACTTGTATGTCGTACACAGGTCAAAAACTGTATGTTTGTGTCTTTTAACATGGAGAGGTATTATTACACTTTGAACTCTGTATAACTCTATACAAATATTCCATTATGTCGCTATATGTCTTTATATTGCCACCCTCCCTAGAATTTCTGTTTTATTAAACCAGTGTTGTAAAGAGGGAGCACTATATTCTGTATTTGTGTTGTCATTTTCCTGTCATGTGCAAAGCTAACGCAGGCCATCAGAACCATCTTAAGCTGACATACATCTAGCAGTCCAGCATGACAGGTAACACAGCATCTTCTTCTTACACCTAGCAGTCCAGCATGACAGGTAACACAGCATCTTCTTCTTACACCTAGCACGCCAGCATGACAAATAACACAGCATCTTCTTCTTACACCTAGCAGTCCAGCATGACATGTAACACAGCATCATCTTCTTAATTCACTCATACTACTGTATGTCATCTGCTTATCTCAATGTGTTTGCGTGTTAAACTGGGGTCCCTATACTGAGGTCTGTGTACTTTGCGTGTGTCAGCATGTATTGAAGCCCTCAGAAATGCAATTTATTAGTGAAGCGGTTATATACATGTGTAGATGAAGCTGTTATACTGAGCAGGCCTGTGTCTCACATTACTATGTCATCAGCCCACGTGTTCTACACATCAAGCTTCTGGAATCCTGGAATCATTCTTTCCTGCTTGGCAGCAGTGCAAATTTGTGTAAATTCTGACCTTTAACAACTATTTGCCTTTCCACTTTATTTATATTTAGCCTGGCTTTGAGAAGTTTAGAAACTTTCAGACTCTCCCACATAGGGAGGATGGGGTGTAATATATACATATATAATATTGTGTGTAGCTCTGTAAAAGTGAAACTATGAATCTGTCCCCACAAAGAAAACTTGTCCAGGAGACATCACGGCTTGTTATTTTGGCATTTGAAAATGTCTTGGTTCCAACCCACATAGAGGATGCTTTATGCAGTGTGCAAAATAAAGGTGTGGGTGGTAGGGTCTGTTGGTAAAGCATTGCTGGTCAGAAGTAGTGCTGACTAAATTCCACCCCCTAAACACTGATATGTTCTCACACATAAATCATTTTGGTGCGTTTACATATGTAAGTTCAAATGCATTTGACCTGCGGTTTATTAACTTTTTTTTACTGGCTTTTGGGAGGTCACTCCATTGACCGTAATGCATTTAGATTACATTAAATGTGTTACATAGTTTCAGAAGCAACAATAATCCTGAGTAACTTTGCAAATGGTTATTGGGTCATGGAAATGTAATCAGGCAATTTCAACTCCTGATATTGACACAAATGCATAAATGTGCAGCTTTGCTAATTTGTGTCACTAAAGGGGGGTACTCACGGAGCGATATTCTAAGCAATCTGACTAGATTGCTTAGAATTTCAGCATGATTGCTCCGTGTGTAGCCCCCTCAGCGATAGCGATGCGCGGCCCCGCACATCGCTATCGCTGCTGCTAGATTGGCCAATCTAGCGGGTTGCTCACATCACCCGCTGGGTGAAGTGAGCGCCCCCCCCCCCCAGTCTCCCCCCCCCACGCTCAGCACTCTCCTGCATCGGCCCGTCTATATGGGCCTTTAGTGCACAACAGTTTTATCTCTAGTTTTCTGATCGTTAGTCCTACACTCATTTTAATAAATTATGTGAGCTGAATCATCTTGAGATCTATGCATGGAAATCTTCTAGTATCCGTTAGTAGTAATGTAGCACAAGGGAAGTAAGGGATAATTGTGGCTCTATTGGCTGGATGCACTGCAAACTACCTCTTTTTGGTACCAAAGTAACGGCTCTCTGACTCTTGAAGTTAAGCCCTTTTTGAAGTGCAAAGTACCCTAAATTAATTTTTATGGTATAGACTCAGAGTGAATAGCTCCATTCATTATTATCATCTGATTATGATTCCCATGCACAGTGTGGCCCACTAAGTTCAACCAGTGCTATCTGTCTCCAGAACCACGCACAATAGCGTAGGGCAGAGGTTTCCAAACTCTGTCCTCAGGGCACCCTAACGGTACAGGTTTTAAGGCTATCAGTGGCTGAGCACAGATGGTTAGATCAAATTGATTGAGGTACTAATTAAGTCACCTGTACCAAAGCTTGGTTATCCTTAAAACCTGGACAGTTAGGGTGCCTAGAGCAGGCATGTCCAAACTGCGGCCCTCCAGCTATTGTGAAACTACATATCCCAGCATGCCCTGACACAGTTTTGCTGTCAGACAATGCTAAAGCTGTGTCAGGGCATACTGGGATGTGTAGTTTCTCAACAGCTGGAGGGACACCGTTTGGACATGCCTGGCTTAGAGGACCGAATTTGGAAACCTGTGGCGTAGGGCCTGAACATTAACTGCATTAAGAGATATTGGCATCAGCTGTGAAGTGTTACTGAAATGATTCATTGATTTTCTCGGGCGTAATGTTGGTTAAGACCACAGACTCGCAATCAAGATGCGTAGCTCTAAACTCACTGCTACTTTACTCATTTGTGGACCACATTTCAAGTCTATAAAAAAAACATAGCATAGTATGTTATGAAAATTAGTCGAAACCAAAAAAATTAAATAGTGCAGTATGTTATATAAATACACTTACTGGTCTTTGTCAGTTCTTTTCCTAGCCAACATATTTTTTGAAAGTCAGTCTGTTGCTGAGCTGAGTGTTCTGCACATGTATAGTGTACGGTATATTTGAAGTGGTTATTTTTGTCTATGTCATTGGATCACTGGCTGTTTCTGTGACAGGTGATCCTTACACATTCCCGAACACAAACCGCTGGGGCTTACGGTCCTGCATTGCCTGAGCTCTGGGCAATCTCACTTTCTTTTCAAATCCTACACACCACACTAATGAGAATATGACCAAAGGGAAACTATTACTTTCTAATTTTTCCAAGCTCAAGCTTTCAAATGAGGGCATCCCCCCCCCCCCCCCCCGCACATAATGCAAGCAATAAGATATCTGCAAAAAATAATTTTCAGAATCAAGTATTTTCTGTATAATCATTAACAGCAGGTTTACATGTGTGTTAGACATTTGCCGCTGTGAAGGGTAAAGAAAATGATTGTCTTGGAGACTGCCCCGCACTCTGGAGTCTGGAGATGACACTAATGAAGATGAAACATGTAGATGGTAGCTTAAAGCTATTTCATAATTTCAAACTTGTTTATAGTAATACATTTGCTATAACCATTACCTGGATTGTGAGGACACTTCCGTGACCCATTCACATATATGGGTTGGGGTTGGCCTCTACAAAAGAGGTCCATGTTTGCAGGGCGGTTTCATTAGTCACTTTTGAACACTTAGGGGTATATTCAATTAGGGTTGGATCCATTTCGACATGCATTTGTTAGAATGGATCCGACAACCCCTATTCAATCCCGTCTCAATTCGACTTTAAAAAAAGTCAAATTGAGATGAGACCTGTGAGCGGAGGAGAGGGGGGGAGAGCTCCGGGCAGACGGAGGAGAGCAGCGCTACAGCAGCTCTGCAGAAGGATGTCTCACAGCCGCCAGACCTCATGGCAGTGTCCACCCGGCTCCAGCAAGCGTGACCTCACTTGCTGGAGCCGGGTGGACGATGCCGTGAGCGGCGCGGCTGCGACACATCCGCCGGCAGCGCGAATTGAGATGGCTCGGAAACGGGGCCAAATCCTGTCGAATTTGGCCCCCGTTTTCCTCAGAAGTACCGCCGATTCATGTACTATTCGACAAGTTGAATTCCCCGACTTGTCGAATAAAAAGAGCGGGGACTGAATAGGTCGAATCACGATTCAACCATAAAAAGTCGAAAACTGCCGTCTTTTAGACAGACGGCAGCTTTCGACCCTAATTGAATATACCCAGGGGTTAAAGTGAGCCGGAACGGGACAGAACTGCGTTCCGTCAGTTCCACTTGGAGACGGAACGCAGTTCCGCCTCCTCTGGCTCACCTAACCCGCTGTGTGCAGCGCGATGCCGGGCGCCCGCTGAGATTGCGTTACCAGCGGGCGCCCGGCGGCAGCCAGAGGCAGTAGCTCAGTACTGAGCTCCGGCTTCCAGCGCCGCCACTGTGCGCTATGGGAGAGACGTCATGACGTCTCTCCCATAATGGCGAGGAGCGGGCGGCGAGAGAGGACTGCAGCAGTCTGGGAGCGAGGCTTGGTAAGTATTGATTGTTTTCTTCCTTAGCAACACATCTACTGGGGGGCAAACTACTGGGGGGGGGGGCATCTACAGGGGGCAAACTACTGGGGGGATCTACTGGGGGCAAACTACTGGGGGGCATCTACTGGCGGCATTATTACTGGAGGGGCATCTACTGGGGGACATTATTACTGGGAGCCAAATACAAGGGGGCAAGCTGCTGGGGGCAAACTACAAGAGGGCAAGCTTCTGGGGGCAAACTATAAAGGGGCTAACTACTGGGGGCAAACTACAGGAGGGCATTACTACGGGGGGCACACTACAGGAGGGCATTACTACTGGGGGCGTAACTACAGGAGGGCATTACTACTGGGGGCGTAACTACAGGGGCTAAACTACTGGGGGCATTACTACTGGGGCTAAACTACTGGGAGCATTACTACTGGGGCTAAACTACTGGGAGCATCACTACTGGGGCTAAACTGCAAGGGGGCAAACTACATGGGGGCATTATTGCTGGGGGCTAAACTACAAGCAGGCAAACTACAGGGGGCATTACCACTGGGAGGCTAAACTATGGGGGGGAGGGGGGGTAAACTACTGGGGTCATCACTGCAGGGGCACAACTACTAGGGCTGAACTACAGGAGGCTAAACGACTGGGGGCATTACTACAGGCAACATTACTACGGGGGGCAATACTACACAGGGGCATTACCATTAAGGGCATTACTACTGGGGGCCTTTCTAATGAGGGCATTGTAAAGAGGGAACTTCATAAGGGGCATCACTCCTGGGGACATAAAGGGCACTACTATTGCGGGCATTGCATAAGGGGCACCACTATTATGGGGTCTATATAAGGGGCACTACCCCTGTGGGCACTAGCAGTACAGTGGACATTGCATAAGGAGCACTACTACTGTGGGCATTGTATAAGAAGCGCTACTGCGGTGGGCATTATGTGTATTACGGGGTGCTACTACTGTGGGCATTATTACTAGTCTGTGACCACGCCCCTTTCTTTTTGAGACCGCGACCATTTTTTTTGCAGCGCGCCCCTACGGCGCGCGCAGTACCTTTTTGTTTCATGTGCGCTGTGGGGTGGGGGGTGAGTTCCACCACCTCTGTAGGACCACTTTAAGCACTGAATATACCCATTAATTACATTCTAGCTTCTGGCAACCCAGAGATGTAGGCTGACCAATAACGGCCTAGCTCAATCATTGCAGCTAGATCTTTTGTTTAGCTTCTAGAAATCATGTTACTTCCTTCTGTTTCTTTTCATCCTATTTGCTTTTAGCATTAACATCCAGACTAAGGGGAACATGTACTAAGCAGTGATAAAAGTGGAGAAGTGAGCCAGTGGAGAAGTTGCCCATGGCAACCAATCAGTATTGACATAACATTTAGAATTTGCATACTATAAACGTATACAGAGCAGCTGATTGGTTGCCATGGGCAGCTTCTCCAGTGGCTCACTTCTCCACTCTTATCACTGCCTAGTAAATGTCCCCCTAAATCTGTGTAACAGCACGTATCATGTGTTTTCATTGTTAATATCGTTTTGCTTACTGTGCATATCCGTGTATATTTTTACAATATAGCCACTGTGTAGTGTCTGTCCATCTTACTCTGTTACTAGCAGTATTTTTGTGCGTTTTATTTATAAATGCATTGCCTATAATGCTCTGTACTACTGTGAATCTTATTCTCCACTCTGCAATGTCTTGGCACACAGGTGGCATTGAAATTACAGTCTTGCAGGCAACAGTTATAAAAATGAAGTGTGTTTTCTTCGTACAGTTGTAAACTGGAACATTTTGACAAAACTGTAGAAAAACAAGTCTGTGCTAACAAAGAAGTATTGTGGGGATCATGGGGGAGCCATCTCAAAATTGACTGGCTCATTGTTCAACAGACTGGCTCAGTACTGCTGGGGCCAGGAGATTACTGTGCAAAATGTAAGAAATGTACTGTATGATTGGCTACCTCCCACCACACTCACAAATGCTGATCAGGAGGAAAAATCCCAAATGCCAAGTGGTTTTATAAGACACATTTCATCGCTTTCTGTATTAATGTCATGTGAGTCATACAGCTAACGCTAAACTTGCCATGTATGTATATACACTTCTTGGTGTATTTTAAAAATGTACCTGTAACTGCAGAGTGGATGTAACAGATATCTTAACCAGATTCTATTGCTTTGTTTCTAACCAACTTTTAAGTACTGTAGTGCAGATTATGTTGTTGTTGTTGGTTTTTATGCAGGCTTCGCGTGTTATTAATGTTGTAGCAATCATAGGGGCCGATTCAATTGTGGCGCAGGAATGCGCATCTATCGGAGCTATTCAGTTGTTTCTCCAGTAGACAGCCATTAGCCGCAGCAGTCACATTTTTCCACATAAGCCCCGGAGGTGCGAGTCCATAGTTTGGGCGCCGAAACCTGCACTTTGTATGCCCATTTAGGCTTTTTAGACTGGTTTAGCTGCCTTGTGCGGCTAAACCCGGAACTGACTGAGGCCTTAGCTGGCAATGAGCATTTGATCGGAGCAACAGTTGAATAGTGCTGTATTGGGTGAATTCAATTGTTTTGGGCGTCTAATGTTCCTGTCTAAGTAGGACTGTTTAGACGCTCAAACAATTGTCACTATTCAGTTGTTGTTTGTTTGGGAGCACATGCATAATCGCGCATGTCACTCCGAGTCAAGGTTTAGCCGCGGAAAACTGCTAAACCCGTTTAATGTCCTGCTTTGGGCTTCCAAAGTGCAGAGTTTTCACACATTTTTTCGCACACCTCAAGAGGCTGTGAGAAAAAATGTGACCTCCATAGCTGTTGGGTGCCCGAATGGCAGAACAATTTAGTTGCTGCTGTTGGGCGCCATCTAGTTGCAGCTGTGATAAAAACAATTGAATTCCCCCGTATGATTTGGACATTCTCACACAAGCATGAGACAATAGTGTGATGTTATTAATCTCTTACTCCAGATAGAGGAATCTACTTGTACAGTGCACAGATAAAATGTAGGCGTTGTCTGTGTAAGGGAAATCTATACATTAGATGCCAATGTTCACATTGCAGGGTTCCTCAAAGAACTTACTCAAGTTATAGGTTAAGGATGAAGTTCATTCTTCTTATCATAGACCACATCTTGTCCTGTCTCTGTTTAGCAATAAATGACAGAGGCCAACGGATTGCAATCCTTTCTACAAAGTGATTATAGTTGGAATTGGTTCCAGAGGGCAACATTCCTTCTTCAGTTTATGGCTGGAGGATTGATCATGGATTGTATTGTGGCTCTCCAATGCTGTCTTACTACAATAAACATTGGGGCAGATGTATTAACCTGGAGAAGGCATAAGGAAGGGATAAACCAGTGATATGTGCAAGGTGATAAAGGCACCAGCCAATCAGCTCCAATATGTAAATGAACAGTTAGGGTCTGATTGGCTGGTGCCTTTATCACCTTGCACATATCACTGGTTTATCACTTCCTTATGGCACAGGTTCTCAAACTCGGTCCTCAGGACCCCACACAGTGCATGTTTTGAAGGTAACCCAGCAGGTGCACAGGTGTCTTTATTAATCACTGACACATTTTAAAAGGTCCACAGGTGAGCTAATTATTTCACTTGTGATTCTGTGAGGAGACCTGCAAAACATGCACCGTGTGGGGTCCTAAAGACCGAGTTTGAGAACCTGTGCCTTATGCCTTCTCCAGGTTAATACATCTGCCCCCTTGTTTGGTGATTGTTTTTCCCTATTTCACAAAAATACTGCAGTATGTTAACTAAACTCACTGGCATTTTTAGTTTTTCCAGTGTTCCTGTTTTTTATGTTCTTTTAAATAATTACATAATACGATTTTCTCAGTTTAGCAATTTGTATTGTAATCCTCTGGAATATTAAATGGGTACAATGCATTTTACATTTTTATTTATTAAGGAACAACTAATTTCTTCACAAGTGTAATATAAAATCCATCCAGGAATTGAATACAAGCTCTTGCACGTTTCTAACACTCGGGGGAATTTAATTGTTATTCAAATGTTTCTGCTGGTGTGTGTAAAATCTTTATTTCAGCTTGCTACCTCCGGGGGTGGCGAGCTAAAATGCACAAATATTTACACATCTGGGCGGCCAAACTGGACTTTTTGTGATAAAGGTGGAAAATATAATCTTGCCCTGCGATCTTCCATCACTTGAGACGGGAGATTGGGCACAATTAGACAAATGACATCACACGCTGCCGCTGCGATCAGAAAGGTGGCAGCTACTTTCTGCGATCAAGCAGAAATTGCGGTGCTATCGCAATTTCTGCTTGGTCAACATGCTGGGCGGCTTTGCCCTGCGATGGGCGGCACACAGCATGCGATTACAAGGATTGCAAATTCTGCTACTTAGCAGAGTTTGCAATCCTTACTGAATTAGGCTAATTTTGTCCGCTTTGAGAATTGTGTATACATTTTTAGCCGTTATTGTAGTCAAAATTCTGTATCCCATAATTGTTTAATTGTATCCCATAATTATTTGGATATCTGGAATTTTTTAGATTATTTGGTTGGAATTGCATTTCAAAATCTCTGTGGTGCAATTCACAGAGTACTTTGTACAAGTAAATCTAGGCTATCTGTTTAGGAGTGATTGAATTATACCTCTGATGTGTTTGTTATGGATCCACCACTTGTAGCTCCCCTCTGGCAGTGGTAGAGAAACACGACACTGGCAGCTAGTACCTATAATTGGAAAGTAGTCTCTCACCTCAGTTACACACAGAATATAGACTCAAGGTCAGGTTATGACACTAGGATTGACTTCTGTTGGATGGCAGCACTATGTTTTAGATTTGTACAGCATTCTCTGAACACATAACTTCAGGTCAACAGAAAAAAGCCTTTACTTTAACTTCAGCCTCAGTATGTTGATGGCATTGGGCCCTGAGTTGGATGTAAATGTCGTAGGCAAATGCAGGGGGATTTTCTGGTTGCCCGGAAACCCCCCTCCTCTTGGCAAGTGGCTCAATTTATGACAACAACAGCAGTGGTTCTGTATAGAGGCCCTCATTCAGCTTGGACCACAAATCACCGTAAATCGCAAACAAGCACTCTCAATCAGTGCACTGGACCAGAGAGTAGCTACCAGGAAGAAGAGACAGAAGCGTTACCATAATGTTGGAGAATGTGTGCTTAGAAAGTGCAGTACTGGTTCTATTATATTTGTGGATTTATTATGGTATGTTTAACCTTTTCCTGACCAATTATTTATATTCTTTAAATATGTTTGATACGGCCTATACTATAGACAATATATAGTGTAAAATATTAATACTGTATTCAAAACAGTATCCAGTGTATAAAAAGACCATTGTTTACATTAATGTCCAGGGTTGGTACTAGGTTCTTCTATAGCCCCTCCCTCCCCCACCCCAGACTCCTGCACTTGATCCAATGTGCCGCAAAGTGGGAGATTGTGGACTGCATTTGGAAAACCCCCTCTAGAAATCCTGCGTTTGTCACTGAATGCAATGACAAAATGCTTTTTTTTTTTTTTTAAAGTTGCATTTTAGTGAAATCTATTCATAGTTGATCGGAAATGCAAGTCTGCAACTGTGGCTCACTCCCTTCACGTACCTGTCAGATGCGGCAGGAATCCGACTGGATGTGTGCTTCCCTGAGTTAAAATTGTAAAAACAATAACCGTACACAATGAAAACACATTGCAGTGAATGGCCGCATAATGAAAATAGTAAGTACCCAAAGTGGTTTTGTGCATCTGAAATGCGAAGCAACCAGAAGTTATATCCCACTACAGTGTGAAGCATTATTATATAAAACAAGTGTTCAGTACAGTGTAAAGTCATTACTAAGTGTTCAAGCAGTTTTACGGTCTTTTCATAAATGGGCGTGTGGTGCTTTTATTTCTTTTTTTTACTTTTGCAACAAATCAGACAAAGTCATCATTGTGTAACGTATACCACGGTTGTAGCAGTAATAAGTCAGACACCTTCAGGCAGCTGTTTGCTCCTGCACGCCCACACCGTGCGCTTACTGTATCTTGGCTGCCACTACACACTCCTTTTCCAGACACATCCTGGTCCCCTAGTTGTACACAGTTGCAAGTCTGATGTACACATAAAAAGACTAGCATGCGCACTAAAAAAAAAAGTGCAAGTACTTGCATTTACATCTGACTGTACATAATGCTTTTATGGGTGACTATACTGCAATCTGAGGTCTTCCTGGTTTCATTTAGATATATGGTATTTCTTCTAAAGCTATTGTCCAAACTAGTAAATGAATATTGTCAGCGGGTGGAACTCCCTTTTTAAGATGTGTTGGCAGTATCTGGCCATGGAGATAAAGTTACTTAGGGGAAATGGCATGTCTGCTCCATATTAGGCAAACTACAGTTTACGTTTTGGACCCCTGGTAAATGCTGTTTGGGAGCTTGTGATAAAACAGATGTCTTTTCATGAGCTTCCATGTCCGTCATGTTACAGTCAATTCATGCAGAAGTGATAGGGGGAAATGAGTCAACTGAGGTCATCAAGAATTTCTAGACATGAGCTAAGACTAGAACACGCCTTCTCCTTGATAATAGGCCAGATTTCGGAATCATCGTCTCTCTCCAATTAAACCTTGAATGTTTGAGTCTACTAAACCTTCTAGATGTGCACATTAGATATTCAGCATGAATATTCTCTTGATGTTTCAAATCCTTCTTGCCAACAAGAAAAGTTTTATTTTCTCAGTTGCAGAGCCCCCCTCCCTGCCGGGCAGATCCAGCCCGGAAGTTTAGGAAGATTGTATCCCTCCCAGATTATAGTTACATGAGCACAGTGATCTTGGAAATAATTGACTTCAGGCTGTGCAGAATTTTATTCTTAAAGTTACGTACTTCTTACACGGCACCTGTTAAGTGGCACGTGGCGTTGTCTCTGTGTTGTTGTATGTTGTGGCTGTTAGATAGTGTTCTTCCTATTTTAGGAGGGGTTGTGGGTAAAACAAGTAGTAATCCAAACAAAGCTGCAATGTGTTCCCTAATAAGGAGATATATATTATTTTTCTTATAAACATGCTCTAAAAAATTGGTTATTCTACACTGCTGATGTCTAGCTAACTCCGTTCATATAATGTAATTCTAATGCTTCATGTATTTGTATAGAATTTAATTAGAACTTTGTAACAATGTATTAAGGACATACTAAAAAATGTGGTGTATTTATAAGGTATTTTACACAGAAGAAATACATGGATAACATATATGAATGGTACTGCCATGTTGATTGAAGATTGATTTATTGCCTGTGTTAATGTGGCCATTGGGAGTCACTTCCATTAAAGTATTTAGTTGTCATTTTAATAATTCATGTAGACTGTGGTTCTAATACTGTAACACCCATATCTGAATAAATAAAATCATGCTCCTGAAAAGGCAAAGTTACGTTGGGGCTAATGGTGGTTTCTGTAGATTATGAGCCTGCTTCTAAGTGGCACGCAAAGTGGCGAATAGCGTCAGAAGCCTGATTTACTGTATTATGCTATTGTGAGATTACTTTTAACTAATGCGGACCTCATGCCGCCTATTGATTTTACTCCAGCTGCATCAGCCGTTACCATTCATATCTGCGCTTACTCTAACTCCATGCTAGCTGCAATATATAAGTCGGAGATGGGCTTGCCTTCCCATACACACGTGATATGTTTGGTATCCCAGCAGATGGGATGCTGGCGGTCAGGTGTCTGATGCTGGAATCCCGACTTAGCTCAGAAGACCGGTGCCGGGACACTTAACAGCCGTCATCTCGCCGGTAAGTAACAGGGTGGGTTTTAGGGTTAGGCCCAGGGGGGAGGGGGAGGGTTAGCCATTATAGGGGGGCTAGGGTTAGGCACTAGGGAGGTGGTTAGCTGTAACTGCCACCCCCTGAAATTTAGCCATAGCCGCCACCCCCCTATATTTAGCCCTACCTGCCATCAGGTCAGGGTTAGGGGTGGTGGGGGTTAGGGTAGTTTACCTCAAAACCTGTCTGCATTCTACTGTTCGGGATGCTGGGCTCGGTTATGTGACCGCGGCATGCCGAACGTCAGGTAAACGTATCACACCCCTACACATCATATATCCCCATGACACTGCCACAAGTAACATGAATTCCCATGACACTTCCACAAGTGAGGGTAGTAATGTACCTTTGCATCGTCACCCCCTCAATTCCTGGCCTGAAACATACATTTTTGTGTGTGCGTGTTTTTATGTATATAGATATAAGTTTTAGGCAGGTGTGGAAAAAAATGCTGCCAAGCAAAGAATGCTTTCAGAAATAGAAGTGTTCATTGTTTATTTTTTTTAATCAATTAACAAAATGCAAAGTGAATAAAGAGAAGAGAAATCTAAATCAAATCAATATTTTGTGTGGCCACCCTTTGCCTTCAAAACAGCATCAGTTCTTCTAGGTACACTTGCACACTGTTTATGAAGGAACTTGGTGGGAACGTTGCTCCAAACATCTTGGAGAACTAACCACAGATCTTCTGTGGATTTAGGCTTGCTCAAATTCTTCTTTCTTCATGTAATCCCAGACAGACTTGATGATGTTGAGACCAGGGCAATGTGGGGGCCATAAAATCACTTCCAGAACTCTTTACGCTAAAGATAGCTCATAATGACATTGGCTGTATATTTGGGGTCGTTGTCCTGCTGCAGAATACATTTTGAGCCAATCAGATGCCTCCCTGATGGTATTGCATGGTGGATAAGCACCTGCCTGTATTTCTCAGCATTGAAGTACAAAAAAAAGGGGCAACATTGAGGATCATAGACGCAGTGGTCGGCCAAGGAAACTTAGTGCATTAGATGAAAGACACATCAGGTTTACTTCCCTTTGAAATCAGAAGCTGTCCAGGAGTGCCATCAGCTCAGAACTGGCAGAAACCAGTGTGACCCATCTACTGTTCGTCCAGAAATGGTATTTATTTAAGAATTGTGTCCAGAAAGTCATACGTTTAACAGGGATGCAACTAGGGCGCCGGAAGTGAGGGGGACGCAGAGACGGTCCCAAGCTCAAATGCACACGCAGGGCAGGGGGAGATGTAGTGGAGCACAGGCAGCTGGACTGTGTAAAGACTGCCTGAGCGTGGTGAGCTGTGTGTGTGTGTGTGTGTGTGTGTGTGTGTGTGATTTGCTATGTAGATATGCAATGTGTGTGTGTGGTGTGCAATGTATGTGTATGCAATGTGTATAGTGTGCTATGTATGTGTATGCAATGTGTGTGGTCTGCTATGTATGTGTATGATGTGCTATGTATGTGTGTGGTGTGCTATGTATATGTGTGCAATATGGACCCTCGCCTCCATCCCAAGTAAATCCAGCGTTTTCCCCTGGTATCTACTACCCTCCGCATGCTGATGAGCAGGGATCCTCGGCCAGACCAACGCTCCCCTTATACAGGAGGCCAGGCAGGATCTGATCTATTATCATAGACCACGCAAGCTCCCGCGGTCAGGACCGTGACAGACAGTTATTGCGGAGTGGTAACCACGAGCTGGGTGAGTAGAACGTTGAGAGCCGTATCACCCATCTAGCTGCACATTCTCCAAGTTCCCATGCCGCAAGATTTCATAGAGCACAAACTCTCCCATATATAGGCAAGTGTGAACATTGATTCCACATAGGGTTACCTTTCTCTGTATACACAAACTGACATATATATTTATTTTTCTGGGTGGAAAGGGGGAGGAGGAAAGGCTAGGTCACTAAGCTTTACAGTTGTCAACGTTCGAGCCTCGCAGGGCCCTTTATAATGACCAGACAACCAGAGTGAAAATGGTGCTCCATTTTCACTCTGGTTGTCTAGTCTGGATAAAGGGCCCTGTGAGGCTCGAAACGTCGACAGTTGTATAGCTTTGTGATTTAGCCTTGTATAGCTTAGCGACCTGGCCTTGCCTCCTCCACCCATCTACCAAAAAATAAATATAAACACACACACACACACACACACACACACACACACACACACACACACACACACACACACTATATTATGTGTATATACACAGTGTGTGTGTGTGTATGTATGTACATAGGCGTGCGCAGCTAATTGTATTAGGGGGTGCACCGCAGGAGGGGCGTGTCTAGCACCGCCTTTTGGGGCGTATCTAGAACCACACAGGGACATGTTTAGAACCTTTTTACATTCTTGCAGTAAAATCACATGGCTTAATCTAATTTCTCTCTTTCCTAATAATAAAGTAGATATAATACACCCCAGAGAAATAAAAAAAAAACATAATGGTGCGACCGCCGGCTGGTACTGGCTGTCCGGGTACGGCATATCCCTGAGTCCTAGCTGCTGCTGCACCCTATTGCTGCTTACACTTCCCCAATCTATCCCTGACCCAGTGGCTTAACTAGAGAGTGGTGGGCCTAGGTGCATGTGCATTCCCCTCCCCACGCACCCTACCCCTCGTAACCCTCCCAGCACCTACACCCCGATGTTGAGTGGACCACTCTGAAAAATATGGCATATTTAGGGGGCTGAACATTTCAGCTTTAATATAACACAAGTAAGGTTTATAATTTACATGTGTGCAATTAGAGCTACATCTGCCTCTTTCTATGCCATCAGACCCCTCCTCTGCAGGACACCAGCATTTGTCACATGTCTCCATGCTCACCAGCTACTGACAGTAGTGCCCCTTATTCAGATTATGCCACATGATATGAGCCGAAATTCACATTGCGCCGCACAGTATGAGCCGAAATTCACATTACGCCACACAGTATGAGCCAAAATTTACATTACGCCCCACAGCATGAGACGAAATTCACATTACGCCACACAGTATGATCCAAAATTCTCATTACACCACACAGTATGAGCTGAAATTCACATTACACCACACAGTATGAGCTGAAATTCACATTACACCACACAGTATGAGTTGAAATTCACATTACACCACACAGTATGAGCCAAAATTTACATTACGCCCCACAGCATGAGACGAAATTCACATTACGCCACACAGTATGATCCAAAATTCTCATTACACCACACAGTATGAGCTGAAATTCACATTACACCACACAGTATGAGCCGAAATTCACATTACACCACACAGTATGAGCCGAAATTCACATTACACCACACAGTATGATCCAAAATTCTCATTACACCACACAGTATGAGCTGAAATTCACAATACACCACACAGTATGAGCCGAAATTCACATTACACCACACAGTATGAGCCGAAATTCACATTACACCACACAGTATGAGCCGAAAGTCACATTACACCACACAGTATGAGCCGAAAGTCACATTACACCACACAGTATGAGCTGAAATTCACATTACACCACACAGTATGAGTTGAAATTCACATTACACCACACAGTATGAGTTGAAATTGACATTACACTACACACTATGAGCTTAAATTCGCATTACACCACACGGTACGAGCTTTCAGTTTTATAAACTTTTGCCAAGCTACACGTTGCTAGAACAGAGAGTATCTGTATTTCTTTCCGGAAACCTGAGTGATGCAGCCGCACCGCTGGTCATATATATATATATATATATATAAAATGTATGTATTTGTACATTGAAACGTTGACAGTACCACAAGGCTCCTGTCTTGTTTCATCGCCGTGAGTGCCGCCCCACAGATGATTTTTATATGGGGAAGGGAAACGTCTTTTCTCCATTTGGAAGGCACCGGCTTTTTTTTGATTACCTTGATGAAGTGGAGTGCCGCCTGATATGTTGCTATATATATATATATATATATATATATATATTTATATTTATATACAGGTTGAGTATCCCTTATCCAAAATGCTTGGGACCAGAGAAATTTTGGATATCGGATTTTTCCGTATTTTGGAATAATTTCATACCATAATGAGATATTATGGTGATGGGACCTAAATCTAAGCACAGAATGCTTTTATGTCACATATACACCTTATACACCCAGCCTGAAGGTCATTTAAGCCAATATTTTCTATAACTTTGTGCATTAAACAAAGTGTGTGTACATTCACACAATTCATTTATGTTTCATATACACCTTATGCACACAGCCTGAAGGTCATTTAATACAATATTTTTAAAAACTTTGAGTATTAAACAAAGTTTGTGTACATTGAGCCATCAAAAAACACAGGTTTCACTATCTCAGTCTCACGCAAAAAAGTCCGTATTTCGGAATATTCCGTATTTCGGAATATTTGGATATGGGTTACTCAACCTGTGTGTGTGTGTGTGTGTGTGTGTATATATATATATATATATATATATATATATATGTGTGTGTGTGTATATATATATATATATATATATATATATATATATATATATATAAAATCTGTGTATGTATAATGTATAAACAGGCTTCTTTTCTTTTTTTTTCTGAGTGCATTTGAAGTCCTACAGTCTACAGATTTTTTTTTTTTTTAGGGGGGGTGAGTAACTTTTTGTTCATGAACTGGCACAGCTGCAGGCCTGCAGCACTGCAGTGTCCTTAACACTTACCGACTGACTGCTGAGCGGTGTGTTTCACTCGGCTCCAGCTCCGACTCTGAGCCCTCCCAAGAGGAGTGGTGGCCTGAGGCTGTGGCTGCACACCTGCAGAGCACGGACGTGAGGGGGGAGAGAGCCGCAGACGGGAGGGGCAGACAGCGCGCGGACGGGAGCGGGGAGAGAGCCGCAGATGGGAGGGCGATACAGAGCGCGGACAGGAGGGGGGAGAGAGCCGCGTACGGGAGGGAGTAGACAGAGTGAGGACAACAGGGGGGAGAGAGCCGGGGACAGGAAGGGGAGACAGAGCGCGGACAGGAGGGGGGAGAGAGCCGCGTACGGGAGGGGGTAGACAGAGTGAGGACAAGAGGGGGGAGATAGCCGGGGACAGGAGGGGGAGACAGAGCGCGGGCGGGAGGCGTAGAGAGAGAGAGCTGACTGGTGGCGGGAGGAAGCACAGGAACGAACAGGGATCACCATGCTGCAGGCGTAGCGTGTAGGGGGTGCCGGACATTAGGGGGTGCCTGTGCGCACCAGGCACCCCCCGTGCGCACGCCTATGTGTATGTATGTGTATATATACATACACACACACACACACACACACACACACACACACACACACACACACACACACACAGTGTATATACACATAATATATTTTGTGTGTGTGTATATATATATATATATATATATATATATATATATATATATACACAATGCAGTTTACCCGGCACTCCGGGTAAACTGCATTGTGAATATTGGTTTGTGTGTGTTGTATCACACAAACGAATCAGGGCACCCTCGCCATATCGTTTACTTGTATCTTTGGAACATTTGCTTTTGACTATTGACTTTCTTGAAAGGAACTAGGTGTGTGAGTCACACTGCACTTTATTTTTATTTGCACTATTTGCACGGATTGTGTATTATATTTGTGGTTGGTGGATTAGACTGCAATTTGTGATCAATATGGCAGAATCAGCTGATATTAATGAGGAACATTTTAACCCGCTGCTAGTTCCACTGCATGACACTTTTAGCTATTCTGAAACTGAAACAGAATGCATTTTACATCAAGAACACATGGTGGATCAAACTGAGGGTTTACCTAATGAGATTATTTATCGGGATTTATTAACTTTAAAAAAGAAGGAGATTGATTTTCATCTCCATGCAGTATCATTGAGTGACTATTTCCGTGCTAAGCAGATCCCAAGGGGATTTAGAGTTCGGAATTGCCCCACAATAGGTCGTTTTGATCCTAGTTTCTGCAAGAAATGGATCAATATTTTAAATAAATGTTCATTCGACCTTATGCTATTAGTTGTGGAACAATCCAAGAAAGAACACTCTAATATCCAGAGCAAAATTGTGACCTTTGAGTCTAAATATTTGCCTTGTCTGCAAACCGACCCGGATAATGACTGGTTGAACAAATTGGGTAATCAACTTGCCATATATAAAAGAGATGTGCTGAAATACAAACGTGAGAAATTATCTAAAGTTACCCTTGATTATGAACACCATCAGGTGTACAGATGGTTAACAGGGAACAACTCGAGGGGCCAGCAGAATACGGAACGTAGACCCTTTTTCCGCAGAAATCGGTACCCTAAAGGCAATTTAGATACAGAATCCTCACAAGAGGGAGGTAACAGCACGGCGAGTGAAGCTGATAAACCCAAATCATACCGCAGAAGAAATAAGGAATTCATCCCTTTAGCGGCAGCAACCAGGAACCGGGGAAGAAGAGAACCAGACGATTCAATAGGCGAGGGGGCCAGAACAGGAGACAAAAACCCTGGCACCAAACCACCTGTGCAACTCAAGAAGAAATAGTTTTTAATCTCTCATCGCACGATCTAAGTCCCAGTGAAACAAGCCTTCTCTCCAAAGGACTTTCCTTTATTCCATCTACTGGCTTTAATGCATTTGATTGGCAAATGGAGAAATTTTGCCTTCAGAAACAACTAAAAGTCAAAGAATTTTTTCATAAGAAGGAGGCTCCTCCTACAACATCTATACAAAACCCTATACCACCACAACTTAAACGCTTACAAAAAGGCTCTAATTTTGATCCACCATCCAATAATGCATCCATTAAAACATTCATCAGGCTACTTGATCAAGATGTTATGTCATATAATAACAATAAGCAGAGTCTACCACATCTGAATCTCACCAAACTGGAACGGGATGCCATTAAATCTCTTTCTTCTAACCATCAATTGGTGATTCGTCCGGCGGATAAAGGGGGTGGCGTGGTCCTGCAGGACCTATATGATTATAAGTTGGAAATCTACCGCCAATTGGAGGACAGTCAAGTTTACCAACCTCTTACTAATAATCCTACAACCGCCTTTATGACGGAGCTTCGTGGGGTGTTAATACATGCCAGAGATATCAAATTGATTGATGATCGGATCTTTGATATCTTATTGCCAAAATTTCCCATTACTCCGCTACTCTACACCTTGCCAAAGATCCATAAAGGTCTGACTCCTCCACCTGGTCGCCCTATTGTGTCGGCCAGGGGTTCCTTGTTCCAGCCCACGTCTATATTTCTGGACTCTGTTCTTCAACCGTTAGTTCAGCAGCATTGTAATTTCTTATTGGACACCACCTCTCTGCTGAATAAATTGGAAGCTGTGGGGTCTATTCCACCTGGGGCTTGGCTTGTTACGGCTGATGTTTCCAGCCTCTACACAGTCATCCCCCATGTGGAAGGGATCGCTGCAGTGAGGGGCTGCAACATAATGTGTACCCTGAGATCCATGTAGATTGTTTGTTGCAAATGCTGGAATTAGTGTTAAAGCGCAATTTCTTTATGTTTGACAATAAGTTTTTCCTTCAAATAACTGGGTGTGCCATGGGATCTTCCGTGGCCCCCAGTTATGCTAACACATACATGTTTGATGTAGAAAAATCATTATTCTTTGATAATCCTGCTGTGGCTGAAAAAATCTTGCTATATACCAGATTTATTGATGATCTGTTACTCATCTGGGTAGGTTCAGATACTGAGTTAAAATCATTACTGGAGGCTCATAATGCCTCTACTTCACCGGTTAAATTAACTTTTGAGATGAGCCAATCTAACATCAAGTTTCTGGATGTAAAAATTATTTTACAAGGGGGTAACATTGCTACCACATTATTTTCCAAAGAGACAGATAGGAACTCACTCCTTCATTTTCAGAGTTGTCATCCACTGAATTTAAAAATGGGGCTCCCCTTTTCTCAAATGGTACGCATCATTAGAATTAATAGTGACATTTCCCAAGCATCTGACCAGATTGACTGGCTTATTGGTAAATTTCTTCATCGGGGATATCATTTAAAATCTTTATTGCTAGCTAAAAATAAAGCAATGTCTCTGGATAGACAAAAATTATTACTAAAACAGATACCTAAACAAAACTCCAATAGATTACATTGGGTTAATAAATTTAATACCCAATCATCTAAGACCACTCATGCATCAAAAAAATTGTGGCCAATCATAACATCAGACCCAGATATAGGACTGGCCAATACTACATTAATGACGTGTTATTCACGACCTAAAAATTTGAGAGATCTATTGGTCAAAACAGATATATCAATGCATAGAAGCAATGACAGTAGGAATTTTTTGGCTAAAAAACAGAATGGATGCTTTAAGTGTCCTTGCACCACCTGTAGCTTTCTCATTGCAGGTGACACCTTCTGTCACCCTCATTTGGGTACAAAATATAAGATTCGTTTTCATCTGACTTGTGAAAGTTCTTATGTTGTTTACCAACTACTGTGTCCCTGCGGTTTCTCCTATATTGGGAAAACCCAGAGAAAATTTAAAGAAAGGATGGGGGCACATCGCTCTGCTATCCGTTTGGCCATTAATAATGGCTCTAGTGAGCAACCAGTAGCACGACACTTCCTGTTAGCCAAGCACCCCTTAAATAGCCTTAGATACAGAATGATCGACCACATCCCCCCGCTACGTAGGGGGGGCGATCGCAATGCAATGTTACTCAAACGGGAGGCTGAATGGATTTTTCGCCTAGATGTGATTAGTCCTAAGGGTTTGAATGATGCCATCACTTTTTCTACATTTGCCTGAATCTGCATGTTTGTCTATTTTTTAGGCTGAAGTATGCGATACTATTACATTAACCTGTTGGTTGTGTAGTTAGCGTTGCTTTACACTGATCATGTATTTGTTTTCCTTTATATTTCTGAATTTTTTATTATTTTATTACTTTTTTATTATTTTTTCATGTTTTTTCTTGGTACAATTACAATTGAGTTGTGTTGCGTTACCATGGCAACGATCGATCTGCATGGTAACTATGTATCCATGGTGTTGAATTAAGCATTGCTACACAGAACCAAGATTTGGATATAGTGATTACTCTGTGTTGCAGTGGGATGCACTATTTGTTTAGTTCCATCTAAAATTGTTCAATGTATATGATGTATCTGTACATGCTGTCATGGCAACGTTGATCTCTACAGCACTTTGCTGACAGATAACAGTGGGGCAGCGGTTACTATCGTTCCTCTTTTGTTTACAGCCGCCAGGTTGCCATGGCAGCATTGGACGTGCGTCGCGCGGATACGCGACGACGTCACTACTCGGCGACAGTGCTTGCGGACTCCCGCGCTGGAGCGAGCAGCTGTCCACCTGGGGGTCATTGGTGAATGGGGATATAAGGTGAGTTTTGTTGTACATGTACTATGCTTGTTCCTGACGAAAATCCATAAATAGGATTGAAACGTTGACTATACCTGAACCGGGTCTGTGACTTATTTCAAAAGTGTTCGTGAGTGCCGCATCTTTGCCTGTCTATATATATATATATATATATATATATATATATATATATATATATATATATATATATATAATATAGCCTGAACAGCTGTTTGTGTTTCTTTTCTGCTCTCGTCCTACGGTTTTTCCCATCTGTATGCTGCTAATTTCTATTGAAATGTAATTATCTTTGTGTTCGTATGTAAGTTTATACATTTTTTTGTAGTGTTTACAGTTTTTGCTTACATTTAAAACCAAAATATTTACTTATCGATCACTTGAACTTTTTTTTTTTTATCTCTGTGCTTCAGTGGAACAGTGCCTCTAGTGGACGCCTTTTAAAATGTTGCCTTTATCTACCAAATAACTTTTTTATTTATATTACATTCGTATATGGGTGTACCTTTGTTTATTCAACAAGGCAAACTAAGTAGGATATTATCTTAAGAATTGTATCCACCATTAAGAATATGTTTGCTATCTTTACAGTTGTTGAATATATTTAATATCACCTCCTTGTTTTAGAACAAGTTGTGTCTCTTTACATGTTGGTTGTGGCTACTAGGGTGTTACAGTGATGAAGAACAGGTGACACAGTAACCTTAATACACTTGGCACTCTGGTGTTCTGTACAGAGCAAGTGGGGAATAGTCTTGTTTGGGAACACTGGGTGTCACCAGGGCCGCAACTGGGGGGGGGGGGGGGGGCGGGCTAAGAGGGCATGTGCCCCGGGTGCAGGATTTGAGGGGGCACCAAGGAGTTACAGAGGAGCAGTTTTTTTTTTTCTTTTCTCTGACCCACCTGCTGCCCGCAGCTGGCTCCAACTCTGTACGGGTAAACTCCAGCACCTGGGATTTCTCCTATGCCGGTTACGGTCTTAAACCCTCTGCTTTGCCATGTAGTGCTGTGACTAGCGTGCGGTGCACCATGCAAGCTATAGAAGCGAGCTGTTACTGCTGTCTTTTTCAGCAGGCTATGATCCCGGCAGGTAGTTTACTAATGTGGTGTAACATATAAGGGTATGTAGTGTAGCATATAGGGTACGTAGTGCAGTGTATAGGGGCATGTAGTTCAGCGTGTAGGGGGATGTAGTATAGTGATGTAGTGCAGTGAATAGGGTAATGTAGTGCAGTGATGACGTGATATGATATAGTGCAGTGGTATAATGCAATCTATGGTGACACACAGGGGGGCATGTAGAGGAACACGCTGCTTGGGGGGGGGGCTTGTGACGCTTAGAGCATTTGGGGCACATAGGGGAATATTGGGCCTAATTCTGAGTTGATCGCAACAGCAAATTTGTTAGCAGTTGGGCAAAACCATGTGCACTGCAGGAGTTAGATTTGGGTGGGGTGTATTCAATCTGCAATCTAAATTGCAGTGTAAAAATAAAGCAACCAGTATTTACCCCGCACAGAAACGAAATAACCCACCCAAATCTAACTCTCTGCAAATGTTATATCTGCCCCCCCTGCAGTGCACATGGTTTTGTCCAATTGCTAACAAACTTGCTGCTGCGATCAACTCAGAATTACCCCCATTGTCCAATAGTGTCCACTTTTCTAAATTTTTTTTGATAATCTGATTATTTTAGTCAGACATGCTTTGTTTGTTTTTTGGCGGGGGGGCGCCGCACCAAACTACTGCCTTGCCCCTGGTGATGAAAATCCTAGTTTCGTCCCTGGTGTCGCATGGTGTGATGTCACAATTCTAAATGATTACATTCCTTTGGAAAAATAAACTTTATACTGCAGGTGATTCTGCTGTTTTTGTACATAAAGACATTAGTGACGAAAAATGTCTCCACTAAAAGTAGTGTAATAAAAAATAGTTTAGGACACAAAGCTAGATATAGTTTCCCTTACTAAATAAATGTCCTCCTCCACTTACTCGCTAGAATAGTGATGCAAGGAGGCTGCTCACTTTACATTCATTCATGTGGGAGCTCACACGCCTTCTGCAGCCTAAAATTCTACTGAATGCCCGTAGTGCAGGGTTGGGCATTTCACCTGGCAGCCTTGGGACTAACTCTTCACTTGGCTTATACCTTCTTGCCAAAAATGTTGTAGTCACCTTAGAGTATAGCACCTTGTTTTCACACGCAGGATTAATTATATGTTGCTGTAAGAAGTTGCATAATAACTGATGGGTGATAATATGCTTCTGATTAACTTTCTTTAGAATTGTTTTCCCCAGTCTTTATTGATGCAAGTGACTTACTGATAAATAGGCCATCGACAGTACAGGGCTAAGACTCTTCTAAAAATGGTGATGGACACTTTAGAGGGCCCCCAGGTAGCTTTGTAGATTTGATTGTGCAATTCCTGTTTTCCTGTGTTCAGAAGCCAGACCTTCTTAGAATATCGCAGTCGTTTCATTTCTTATTGACAGCGGACCATCTAGGAATGGGAATGATTGTGGTCATTCTGTGCTTTGTCTGATCATACTTATGGGAGTGATTTGTTTTTCTTGTTGGTGGTATGTAGAGCAGGCTCCAATTGGCTGGGAATTTCAAACTTAATAAGCTTAAAACTTTTATGGCTGTAGGAATTTTTGCTACGTGTTGGGCAATTTGATGTCATCTGATAAATTCTTATGTTTCATCGTGATCAAAACTTCCCCAGCCATTATCCGATCTTGAAGTGTTGAGATTAATGCATACAATAAATGCAGGTTTCAATAGATTTAGTATAAATGCACTTTCTATCTATGAATGCAAAATGGTAAAGATATTGAATCCTTCACCGCAAATAGTCTGAAATATTTGCCTCCCATCACTTCTGGAACAGGGACAAAATATACTGTGTTGTGGTGAAGCTCTCCAGCCCCTCTCTCCCTCTGATGCATTTCAACAATTGCCTTGTAATCCCGGCCTAAAAGGCTTACTTTGATGGAGAAGATCAGACATTAGTGCCAAAATGGTTGGCCGGAGCGAATTTGATTTAATTTTCTGCTTTCAGAGAACATGAAATGCAGCAGCTGTGTGTGGAGCGTCTTCACATTAACCTAATCAAAACATTTAGGTAGTTGTGTGGATCAGTAGAATACATTTATATACACACAAACCTTCGCTGCAGGCTGTGATGTTTGTGGTTTGCAGCTCTGTGTGTGTGTGTGAGTATTTGATCAGCCCTCCTGCCAATCAGTGTGCGTCTGACAAGCCTTGTATGCTGTTATAGGGGCTCCTAATTAAGGACGAGCTAGAAAGATCCCTGATCCATCATTTTTCTCTTTTTTTGTGTTTTTTCTTTTCGTTTCCTGTCCTGCTGGTCTCTTTTACTGACCATAGATCACTGGCGTATCTATAATGGGTGCAGTGTGTGCTGTTCACACGGGCCCCTGAGTCCAGGGGGGCCCACACCGCACACGCTGCACCCATTTTTTTTAATACTCACCCCTCCGGAGTCCCGCGCCGACATAACTGGCGCTGTTAAGACCCTGTGAAAATGGCGCAGCGGGCATTTTCACGGAGTTCTGCGCATGTGCATTACAGGAATCACTGGGAAAATGGCCGACGCGTCATTTTCCCAGAGATCTGCGCATGCACAGTAGAGTCTGAGCGCTCTAGTGCTCAGACTCTACAGTGCTCCCGGCAGAGAAGAGGGGGCCTGAATGGAGAAGGCTGTACACGGGCCTCCTCCTCTCTTAAACCGCCCCTACCATGGATAGTGGAAGTCCTACAAATGTGTCCTCGTATAACTAGCCTCAATACTCCATGTGATGTGAAACGCCTAGCGTGAGTGAGCTGTCAGGTCCTGTGAGACTCTGCTAGCGCTGAGCATCTTTATAGTGTATTTGTTGTGTCTAGAACCCACCATGAAACTGTGCTGATTAATTTGATATGCGACACTTGTATATCTCTGGTTGACTGAGTCCTTATAGGTAGCAGTTGAAGACTCAGTCGCACAAAGACGTACAAGTATTGCATATCAAATTAATTGGTGCAGTCTCCTGGTGTGTCCTAGTTGCATCACTTTGCGACTAAGACGCATTTCTGGGTAAAAAGACGCTTGGCTCTAGCAGAGTCACCCTGGACCTAGCGTGCCGAGAGGGGCTGTTTGGCGTGACTGCTGCAATAATGTAGAAGGACACATCTATACCTTTTTAAGGGTTCAAATTGAGTTACATAACTCCCAACATTTTTAAAAGCCTCGCTGTTGATTGACCCACACCTCACTCACGATCACATAACAATGTCCTCTTTCATTTAAAGTCATCCCATAGACCTGCTCTTTCAGCGACAGAGTTGGAACAATCCTGCCAAAATGTAACCTATTGTGAAGTTGGAGTAGCAGAAGCTTATTTTTGAGCCCTTAAAAAGTTTTGTTGTGACTTTGCTTTAATATCCAGGGCTCGAAAAGCAGTATATTTGTTGAACCAAAAGTCACTGACTTTCAAATCAGACAGTCAGATATTCAAAGTAGGCAGTGTGGAGTTACTGTATGGATTTATGAGTACTCAGCGTATTAAAATATATTTTAATTGGCTTAAAATCTGATATAACACTATTCAAATATATTATGTTCCTTGAACGTTCTGTGTGGGTTATTACCTGTATAAAAGGTGCCATACTGCATGTCTGTGCGCAGTAACACTGAAAGCATGCTTTTTATTTTCTAAGTTGTATTGGCCTAAAGAGTGGACTCAGACTTTTTTTTTTTTTTAAAGAATGATGGAGCCTGAATCTGAGCAATCTTTTTGGAATAATTAAGAGTTACATGCAGGTTGTTGGGTAGAATTGAGAAGTTCAGAATGCACTGTAAAATGGATAAACCTTTTAATTTTCAAGAGGCATTTAAAAGAAATTAGTAATACATGACAAACCCACTACATTTCTTCATTGAATAAGACAGATTGCTCAGTATAGCTTCCAATGCCATTATTCTGTAAGTCTCTATTGCTGAGATTGGCGATGGGAAGCCAGAAATACCTGGACACTTCACCAGTGGTATTACAGTCCTATTTATTGTCTCTTGTAACTAAATCATAAAGCAGAAAGTGAATGATGTTCTTGATGGACGCCAGGGACCAGTTACTGATTTGATTAAAATGAAAGTTTATGGCATTGCTACACCATATACTTTGTGATTCTGCCTAATACATGCTTGATAATAAAACGGATTTAAGAAAAAAGCCATAAGGTTAATGATTTATAGGGGTGCTGGGGTATCCAATTAGTTGTAAAAATGTTCTGGTTGTAAAAAACAGGTTTTCAGTTTGTTTGTTTTTCTAGACAATGTTTTAGGAAATTAGCGCGGTAATACTTTGCTGACTGTTATATGATTGCTATGAAAATCATAGTCCTATGAGATAATGTATTGACCAGAGAGTCTTTGGAATGCCTGCATCTTAGCATTTACATTGATGCCACAGTACATTCAGGACATTAAGTGCCAACATGGACCCTTGAAACTTCCAAAGTGGCTGCTATGTCTGGCTTCCACCTTTGTGGTTTGGAGGTGCTGATAATGGAGTAATGTTCCTGAAATAGTTGGATAGGAAATTTAAGAATAGGATTGTAAATGGGCTGAGTCCACCCCATTGTCCGCACACCGACAATCAGGTCACCCCAAAATAGATTCTTGGTCCCCATTTGGGCTCCAGACCAATACTTTGCACACATCTAAATAAACAAAACCTTTATCCGTGTTGGGTATGTTTGACTGGCGGGTGGGATCCCAGCGGTCAGCATACCAATGCCGGGATCTCGGCCACCAGAATGCCGGCTGGGAGGCGAGTGCAATGAATCCCCTTGCAGGCTAGCTACGCCTACCGCGCTGCGGGCTCGGTGGCTCGCTGTGCTCGCCACAGGTTCTATTCTCATCCTATGGGTATTGTAGACACCCACGAGTGGGAATAGCCCTCGGTTCCCTGCCAGCCGAGATCCTAGCGTCGGTATGCTGACCGCTGGGATACCGACCGCCGGTCAAATAACTACATCCCCTTTATACCTATGTAGAGTTTGATGCAAAGTTGTTAACAAAATGAGTTTGTCCATTTCCACTTATACAGTATGCAGTGCTCAGGAGGCATTCTGGTCAGCAGCAGCAGCATATTTGTTTGGTTTATGTGAAGCATATGTCACCGACAGATGTGCTACTTGTGCCCATGTTGTAAACTATTTCCTAGGCATCAATGAAACTATAAAACTTCTGTAATACAGTAGTAATACAACTCCCCATTACGCAAAATATGTACCAACTTTGCTTAGAACCCCCTGCAAAAGCTTAATATATGCCCAGATTTCAGAGCATATAACTCCAGAGGGCAAATAAAAAAATTCTGATGCTCTAGGGTGCCGTGATTCCAAAAAGTTTGGGAACCACTGACCTATAGAGATATTTAGAGCCTTGCAGACTCTTGTCAGATTAGAGATACTGGTAAGGATATTTTATTGATTTCTAGCACAGGGAGTTTAACCTGTGTGTCATCCATAGTTGTGTTGTTGATCACACGACTTTACAAGAAACCAAAAGCTTTTATACCACTGTCCCCTTAAAGAGCATCATGAAAAATGTATCATTTAAATTGGCATTGTGAACCATTACTGAAGGATAAATGGTCAGCCAGACACATACTAATATGTGACTGAATATCACACATACCCAAACAAATTTTCTATATTGACATGTAATGCGGAGTATTCAGAAATATAACCACTTAACTGACAATTTTTCCTTCAAACCCGTTCATATAGTTATTTTTTATTATGTTTTTATTTAATATCGTTTAAAAAGTATTTTTTAAAATATTATATTATGCACATTTTCAGAATGGCTCTCCTTGTCAAAACCTGGGGACACAGTGGGGCGTCTTGGTCGCATGTGATCTGACCAAGCCAGTTAAGTGCTTAAACACTATTGTGCTAAAATTGGTATCTGGACTCTAGATCGACAACCATTAGGTCGACAGTGGCTAGGTCGACACGGCCATTATGTCGACATGGACAAGGTAGATATTGAAAAAGGTCGACATGAGTTTTTCACTTTTTTTGTACTTTTTCATACTTTACGATCCACGTGGACTACGACAGGAAACCTTGGCAATCGAAGCGAGCCACGCAAGGGCACGCAGCACACTAATTGGGGTGCCCGGTCATCTGATGGAGAAAACAACAATAAAAACAACTCATGTCGACATTTTTTCATGTCGACCTAATGGCGGTGTCAACCTATTTCTAGTGTCGACCTAATTGGTGTCGACCTTGAGTCTCATACGCATAAAATCTGCTTTCTGCGTGTATCATAGATTAGAACCATTATTATTCTCATGCTCATGTTCTAGCGCTACTCATTATGTTCCATGCATGGTTTTGCCATATGTCTCAGTAACGTTTGGACAAGACTACAAGGGGTTCTACTAGTTAGAGAAGATACTTTGAATTGTTTACCTAATGGAGGACTTTGAAGTGTTATCCTCATCATCTGTCAGATGGTAAGTGCTGTGTGCTACAAACACACATGCACTTCAGTGCCAGCCTGTGTTGACATAGAGTTTTTACTTGCTGGCATGGAAGTGGGCAGAATCTTGGTTGTGCCAAGTACCTTGTAACAGCCCCGCAGTATATCTTTGTATGTGGTTTGGATTCCTGCAGCACAAATGTTACAGTGAACAGTGAGTGTATCCGTTTTCCGATTTCTCTCTGCGTCATTGTCATAATGAAAATATTTTTGCTGTATGTTACTATTCATGGACTTCACTAATCTGATTTTTCTGGACGTATAGTCCATGGACAAATATTATTTTTTCAGTTTAGTAACATTTACATTTTTTCCAGCTGTGGAAAACACAGATAATGAACTTAAGTTTAGTAGGAGTTCATGCTGAGTAAAACTTACTGCTTCACTGCAGTCTGTTAGAGACAGAGATTATATCAATGAACAATCAGTGACCTCTGTAGACCTGCTGGGCTGCATGCACTGTACTACACTACCATAGGAAGATACTTATTGATATCGCTTGTTTACGTTCATAAAGATTTCTAACTGGCAGAGAGATTTGGATACTTGTACAGACAGTCAAGGTCATCTATTACTGGTGTGACGGAATATAATTATCATTATTATTTAGTTTGTGAAGGGTAGATATTTTTTGACGCTATGTACATTAAGGGTATCATGACATAAATAAGTATAAGTTACGTTCACATGAAAAAAAAATCTAAAGTTGACCCTGACTAAAAGAGACTATGGGGGTCATTCCGAGATGATCGCTAGCAGATTTCGGTCGCTGCGCAGCGATCAGGTAAAAAGTCGGTACTTCTGCGCATGCGGCGCAATGCGCACGGACGTCGTACTATTACAACGAATGATGTAGTTTCACACAAGGTCTAACTTCACACTGTGTGGAATGTGTGGGTTCACATTGCAGGTGTGCCCATGTCTGTGGCATCGAAAATGTGTCCAAGAACAGCCAAAGAGGTGGGAGACTTAAAACCATGAGGGGTAAATTTACTAAAGTGGGATTTTTTTTTAGAACTGTTGATGTTGCTGATAGCAACCAATCAAATTCTACTTAACATTTATCCAGCTGCTTCTAGAAGATAATAAATAGAATCTGATCAGTTGTTATGGGCAATATCACCAGTTCTAAAAACACTCCCACTTTAGTAAATTTACCCCTGGGTTCCTTCATAGTCTTCATAAAGGGATAACATAACCATTGTCCACTACATACAGTCCAACATATATGGTGCACAGTAAGAAACAGAAAATATTTTCCATTTACCACTTCATTTAACAAATATGACTTGTGTGATTTATAGGCTACATTGCCTGTTCCTATTAGAGTTTGTTTCTGAATCCTTAAATACTCTGTGCAACCAATCTCATTGCAGATCTCACGTTACACATTTCATTTTGAGTGAAGGTATAACACTTAAAGAATGGTTGCTATCAAAGTACAGGTATAATGTCTTACATCAATATTTATTGTTTTCAATGTATTTTTAAAAATATAGAAACACATAGCCTACATTACATATAAAATCAACGTAACATTAAAGTGCAGCTAAAAATAATGGGGCAATGCCAAGTTGAACTCAAGTCTGTAATTGCACTGGCATGGTGTGTACAGCACTACATGCGAATATTCGCACATACGCTGAGTGGTACACAATTCTGCATCTGGGATTCTCCTATCTGTACTCTTGGTTTCATAGCAGTCCTTATTATCAGTGCAAACTCGGCTTCACCTCTAGTTACGTAAACTTCGATACTGAGCATGCGCACTCGCAGTGTGAAAATACACACATTACGCCATAAAACCAACTGTGTGTCAGCTCCAGTAAGTGCAATAAAATCTGTTGGACTTGTGACTGTAAAGGCCAAGGCTGTTCTACCATACAGTATATGTGCAACTCCTGTTCACTCAGCAAAACAAGCCAGAAATGTCCCCAAACCAAAAGAATACAATACATCTTTCAGTTGCTGCTCGATCAACTAAAAGACTTGCTGTTTCTTTTCTCTTTATTGATTTGAATTGCTGTACTACAAGATGTGGCTATTAGAAAACGAGACTGTACTTGTAAAAAATAATAAACCATACTGGGTAAGTTAAAAAGGGTGGGGAAACATTGACCTTCGACTAAAAAACGTTTTTGCAAATTTCACTCCTCTCGCACAGATTGTTTGCTGCTGCACAGCATTTGAGGAAGTAGTGTTTTTCCCATGCGTCATAAAAATGCTTCATTCAAAAGTAGAGCAGCGTGTTGGTTAACTTAGTTATTAGTTTACTTGAACAAAATCCCCTCAAATTTTTTTGTATGCTAACTGAGGTTTATGGGACAAATTGTATGTCATGTGCACATGTGTGTGAGTGGACAAAAGATTTAGTGATGGTCGTGATAAAGCCTATAATTTATCCTATATAACACACTATAAAGAGGTTAAGAGACACAGTACGCAATTGGCGCACAGGTACCGTAAGGGTACGCCCTTAGCGTAGCGGACGCTGTATCGGGAGCGAGCCGCTCGAGCGACACAAACGCTCGCGAGAATACGCTGTTGGTATCGGGCACACTATAGGTGAGCGACTACCGTAATGCTACGCTATCAGCGTAGCGGACGCTCGAGACCACGAGGAGATCACGAACGGCGCAGACGCTCACGAGATAACAATCAGTAGACCTTGAATGTAACACACAGAAAGGATATTCTTATACTGTAGACCTTGTACTGAAACACTGTAGCGATATAACGCTGCTTAACCTTGTTTACACTAAAGCTGTTTGAGCGATAGAGACGCTCCTATTACCCTCTGCAATATAATGAACACACAATACCGGTCTAAGGGTCTAACGCCTTTTAAGGAAATGAATGAACGTTCAATTGCAAAAGAATAATACAATACAAGTTATACACTACCAAGATAACATAAAATACCTAACCAAATCACTACACATAAAATACAATAAAGATACAATTACATTTAAAGGGGGAAGGAGAGAGAGAATGGCTTATAACATTAAATAAGAGACAATATGATTGCAGAGAAACTTACGCACAAAGGGAAACAATCGCATGCGCCTTCTGGATGTCCAGCTCCCGATTATCAGTGATGAGAACCGTTGAAGAGAATAGAGAGCTGGCCCAGATCGGCTTGTCCTTTTATACACTACACACAATACAGTACAATGGTCCCTATATTCTTATTGTTCATTGGACACAGGAATTCGTCTTCGCATTATAACAAAAGGTCATAGGTTGATTCATACAGGTGGGCTGTGACTATTCCTAACTGCTCAGGTGGGTGGGAAACTGGGTTTCCCGCCGCATGGGTAATAAAGTGCAAATACAGTAAATGTTCATAAACTTCTTATGTCCATAACTATTCGCACGAGCGATTAATCCGCTTCAAACCAACACCGGAATATTGCTAATTAAATACTCTTCCGATGGATACTAAACACCACTGTATAACCCCTGTCTGACCCTTCGTATCAAACAAAGAGGGATCTCTTTGTCTATGAACATGCTACATTAACTAAACTTTCAGATTCTATCAAAGGGACCATAATCTACAAAATACATTATATGGTTAAAATATGTTACGATTGAGTCGCACGCTAGACGTATACAAACTCTACCGTAAATGCGCATACCGTGCGCCCGCGGGTGCACGCAACAGCGAGTATGCGCACGCACGGGAGAGCTCATGCACGAGCAGCGGGGACACGCATGAGGTGCAAATATGGCAATGTGTAGCGTGATATTTTTCTGACTTTGACAGTCGTGAGAATGTTGAAGATGATGAATATCCCATAAGGCCTTGCACATCAAAAACAAGTGAAAATATGGAAAAAAAAATTGAAAATTATTCGAACTGACCATCAACTCCGCATCCGAATGTTAGCCGAAATAGTAAACATCGACAAAGAAACTGTATTTGCATCAAGAGCTTAACATGCCAGAAGTATGTGCTAAGATCGTTCCAAGGCTTCTCATTGCCAAGCAGAGAGAAAATCGAAAGTGAATTTGTGCAAACGTACAAATTCAAGCAGATTTGTATACTATTTTTTTATGTTATTTCCTGTGATAGAACTTGTATCTTCCAGTACGTTCCTGAGACAAAACGCCTGTGCATGCATTGGAAAATGCCATTATTACCAAAAGGACGATTTTAATTGTTGGTATCCCAGCCACCACTAGATGGCGCCCAATGGAGCAATTAAATTGTTGCTCCGTTTGGGCGTGTATGCAGCTGGGGAGACGCATTTCAGCTCGCAGCCTCCTGAGGTGCGAGCTGAAATGTACGTAAACTCCGTGGTTTTGGCGTCAAATGGCTCAAAGCGGCTAAACCTGGTACTGATGTGTGTGCATACGGTACATATGTGCCTAACGGGGGCAACCAGGGGGTGAATTTTCCCCCATGAATGAAGAAAGCATGTCAAATTAAATCCATATTCAAATCCATGTTTATTGTTTTGTTTGCTATCAAGGGTGTTATTTTGGCAGACTGGATATTTATTATTTATTAATAGTTTCTTATATAGCGCAGGATATTCCGTTGCGCAGTACAATTAGAACAACACTAATAGAACAAAACTGTGCAAAAACAGACAGACCTAGAGGTAGGAAGGCCCTGCTCACAAGCTTACAATCTATAGGGAAATAGGCATTGATACACAAGGATAGATGCTACCTATTGCATAATGGTCCACCAGATTGCTAGGTTCTTAAGGTGTTGTATGATATAATCACCCAGCAATTTTGGCAAAGGGTCAGGATGGTCTGAGAGTAAAGAAAGACAAAATATGTGAGGACATGTGTACTGTACAGAGAGGATGTAATTAGACAGGGAAGCATTGAAGGTTTATGCGGGTGGGTCTGGAATTTAATAGGCTTGTCTGAAGAGGTGAGTTTTCAGGGAACGTTAAAAGGTTTGGAGACTAGAGGTGAGTCTTATTGTGCATGGGAGGTCATTCCACAGAGTGGGTGAAGCTCGGGTAAAGTCCTGTAATTTTGAGTGGGAACAAGTAATACGTGTGGATGAGAGACGCAGATCTTGTGCAGAGCGAAGAGGTCGGTTAGGAAGATATCTTGAAATGAGTGAAGAGATGTTGGTTCAGTTTGGTTAATAGCCTTGTATGTAAGTAAACGTATTTTATATTTAATACGGTAGAATACAGGTAACCAATGGAGGGGCTGACAGAGCGGATCTGCAGACGACGAACGTCTAGCGAGGAAGATTAGCCTTGCAGCTGCATTCAAAATGGATTGTAGTGGTGAGAGCCTATGTTAGTGAAGACCAGTCAGGAGACTATTACAATAATAATGCAGGAGATAATAAGAGCATGATTCAGAGTTTTTGCTGTGTCTTGTGTAAGATATGGTCATATTTTGGATATGTTTCTTAGATGTATGTAACATGATTTTGAGACAGATTGAATGTGGGGAATAAAGGACAGTTCAGAGTCACCAAGGCAGCGAGCTTGTGGGGTAGGGATGATTGCTGAGTCATCAACAGTGATAGAGATATCAGGTTGGTAACTACTATTGGCCGGTGGAAATATAATTAATTCTGTTTTGGAAATATTAAGTTTGAGGTGGCGAGATGTCATCCAAGATGAAATAGCAGAAAGGCATTCAGTGACACGGCCCAATACAGATGGTGACAAATCTGGGGAGGATAGGTTGATTTGAGTATCATCTGCATACAGATAATACTGAAATCCGAAAGTTCTGATTCATTTGCCAAGAGATGTGGCATAGATAGAGCAAAGTAAAGAATCTAAGACTGAGCCTTGTGGTACTCCAACTGAGAGAGGTAGCGAAGAGAAGGTGGAATCAGAGAAACGAACAATGAAGGAGCGATTAGTCCTGAACACCTAGGGATTGTAGTGTTTGTATGAGAAGAGAGTGGTAAACAGTGTCAAAGGCAGCAGAGAGCTCAAGGAGAATAAGTAGTGATTAATGGCCTTTAGATTTAGCAGTGACCAGATCATTCACTACCTTAGTCAGTGCTGTCTCTGTGGAGTGTTGGGCACGAAATCCTGACTGAAGTGGGTCCAGTAAGCTGTGTGAGTTAAGAAAGTGTGTGAGGCGAGTGTAGGCAAGTCTCTCAAGTAGCTTGGAGGGGAATGGGAGCTGAGAGATGGGACGGTAATTTGAGAGAGTGTTTGGGTCAGAATTTTGTCTTTTTCTGAATGGGAGTAATCACTGCATGCTTGTACAGAGGCGAAAGATACCAGTAGAGAGAGAGAGAGACAGATTACAGATTTTAGTTAAGGTTGGGATGAGCACAGCAGACAGAGTTTTACTAATTTGTGTGAGTATAGAATCAAGAGGAGAGGTAGTAGAGTAGGCAAATGAGAAGAGTGCAGATACTTCGTCTTCATTTGTGCAATCAAATGAAGAGAAGGTGTTAGACGGTTCAGTAAAAGGGAATTGAGCAGGTCACTGGCTGTGGTAGAGCATACCATTTCGTTTTGGATCTTATCAGTCTTGTCATCGAAATAGGACGCAAGATCTTGTGCACTGATAGTGGCTGGTGGGTTGGGTGAGGGAGGAACAATAAGTGATTTAAATGTATTAAAAAGTCGCTTGGGGTTAGTGGCTTGAGCAGAGATGAGAGATTGGAAATATGTTTGGCAGTGTCCAGAACACTACGATAGGAGTGATACACTGTCTTATATGTGAGGAAGTCACTTGAACTACGAGATTTACGCCACTGGCGTTATACTTTACATGAGAGTTTTTGTAGGTGTCTTGTATTTAGAGTGCCACGGTTGACATCTGAATCTATGTGGAGTGTAATGGGTAGCCAGAGCCACTACATCAAGTGCTGTTTCCATAGATTGGTTAAGGTGTGATTCAGCAGTCTCAGGAGAGGTGAATGAAGAAATTGGTGAGAGCAGTGGTTGCAGAGAGGTAAATAGTTGTTGAAAATTAATAGCGTTAATATTTCTTTAGGTTAGAGGAGGCTTGGTAGACTTCAGGGACATTGAGTTTGAAGTAAGGGAGGAGAGCATGCAGGTGATAAGGTTGTGATCTGAGAGAGGGAAAGGAGTGTTAGTGAGTTCGGAAACAGAGCAAAGCCTGGTGAATACAAGATCAAGGCAGTGGCCCTCCTGATGAGAAAGGGAGTCAGTCCACTGGAGAGGCCAAGAGAGGAGGTTAGAGAGAGTAGTTTGGAGGCATTGGGAGATTGTGGACTGTCAAAGGAGATATTAAAATCATCCATAATGATGATGGAGATGTCAGAGGATAGAAAGTGAGGGAGCCAAGCAGAAAAATGTTTTAGAAACTTTGTGGGTTGCCCAGGTGGGCGATAGATAGCTGCAACACGCAGAGAGAAAGGGGTGAAAATCCTAACAGAATGTACTTCAAATGATGTAAATGCTAGTGAAGGAACAGGTGGTAAAACTATAGTTGGGGGAGGTGTGTGATAGTTTCTTATGGTGACAGGTTGAGGATGTTATAGTTAGTGTACATAGATAGGTTAAAAGCTTGTGAGTGTTAATCAGAGGGGAATGGATTAATGAGGCCAGAAGTGTACCAGAAGTGAATCAAAATTACTACAAAAATGTTCTAGAAACTTTGCGGGAAAGAATCAGAAGCGGACAGAGGTGTGGGAAAATGGTTTCATCCTCCATCAGGACAACACACCAGCCCACACTGCTCTCTCTGTGCAGCGTTTTTTGGCTGAGAAACAGATTGCAGTACTAGAACACCCAACATACTTGCTAGACCTAGCGCCATGTGACTTCTTTCTTTTCCCTAAAGTGAAATCTGTACTCAAGGGAACCAGTTTTGAGTCCGTTACTGACGTAAAGAGTAAAACAACTGAGCTGTTGAGACAGCTGACAAATAATGAGCTACAGCACGGTTTTGACCAATGAAAAATATGAATGCATTGGTGTGTGGATGCAGAAGAGGAGTTCATAGAAAGGGGACGGAGTTAAAATATACTTAATATAATTAAATGTAAATGATAGCATTAGTCTCGTTATATAATAGCCATACCTCATATGTCTCGACAAGAATGATATGTTTGCGAGAGAGCCTTTAAAAGTAAAATGTATTAAAGTTAATTAAATGTTTTAGGTGAGGACATATACAGTAAATGCCATGGAGAGGACAAATATGGCCTTTGTTTATCAGTTGGGAAATGGACGTTGTGGTATTTTCACCTCATTTCACAGATGTACTGCTCACTAACTGGTGCTAATAGCTGCACTCATGTACCCGGAATAAATCCAGTCACTGTGTGTGATGTACACTATTAGAAGACTTGGTTATTGCCATCAGATTTGGGCAAGAAATGGTCGTCAGCTGTCAAAGCATCCCAGTTCTTTGTAGCCAGCAGTGACCGTAGTCAGACTGGAAGTGCGTGTAATGTGGGATAATGGGAGAGAATTGGTGAGTCCTTGGGGTATATTTACTAAAATTCTTATTTTTCAGAATGAGGTTAAAGTTCAAACACGAATGACATCGAATGTGTGAATTTGCAACTTTATGAATTTTTTACGCCTCATTTACTATGCTGTCGTATTCTGCATTTTCGTTTTTTCCGATGTCTATGTCATTCGTAATGTCGGGCAGTGTTTTACGTGAGTGATTAGTAAAACACTGCCGACATTAACACAATGAATCTCGGCCGGACCTGTGAGATCCGTGCAGAGCCCGGTGCTGGTTGTTTAAATATGGGGGAACCCCAGTCATTTCCCCCCCCATATTTTTACAACCAGGATCGGCTCAAAGAGCCCGAGGCTGGTTTTACTTAGGAGGGGGGACCCCACACATTTTTTTTTTTTTTTTAACACTTTCCCACCCCTTCCCACTGATAAACATGCACAGATCTCATGGATCTGTGCATGACTATCAGAACATGGTAAAAAAAAAAGCAGGTCTATTTTAAAACTGCTTTTTTTTACAAATTGTATTCTTTCACGGCAGTGTTTGGCTATTGCCGGCAGTGTTTGTGAAATAGAATTTTTAGTAAATTACCGAGTTGTATGAAATAACAGGCGTATTTGACCGATTGTGTATTCATTCATATTTTTTTTCTTTGACTTCCAAAAAATACGAATGCCCTCATCACTGCCGAGATTTTAGTTTAATACATTTCCGATATGACACTTTGAAGAAAAAACAGCAAATCGGTCAAAATCGGGAGCTTAGTAAATATACCCCCTTGTTGAAAATGTGTCCAAAGAAGTGGAACTTTCCATGCTCTTTACATATGCTATGCTTTTAACCAGTGTATTGTACTGGTAATATATAGTAAAACCATTGAGAGAGGTCATTCAGCATCCTAAAACTTTAAGTGCAATACTGGATAAGGGATACTCAACCTGTATTGGGAACAAACCCATAAGGAAACATTCAAAATAATTTTAATATGCTTTAGTAGCAAAAACAACACATAACCAGTGCAAAGGTTTGGAAGAGTACTGAGAATGAATACAGTGTTTGGCTTGTAAAATAGTGTTTGTTTTCATGTGACATTGGTGTCCTTGATGTGTGGCTGCACCTTTAAGTTTCCTAAGCAAGTGTGCGCTCATACAAGAAAAATCAAACCACTCAAGTGTCAGTTAAACCAGCATAACCAGTTTAGTTATTTAAAGCAAGATCCCTTTTTTCCCTGTACTGGTATTTTTACTTTTCATATTCTTAATAGTATGTCGAAAGTTGTGTGCTGTCTCCATCCTGTGGACTTGATTCTGCATGTGTAGACTTCTGTACTTTGTCACTGTCATCCATGCAGATTCCCAGCCTCTCCCCTTTTATCTTCACAAACTTCAGGGAATACTGTTGAGTAGATAGCTCTCAAATGAGTGATCTGCAAATCCAGTTTCTCTTTCGTGTTCTTTTTTCTGCTTTATGCCAAAGATCTACGCTGTATATTAGATCTTAAAGTATCCATCTGTAACTCATTAATTTGTATGACATTTTAAACGTGTGGATATAGTGAATACATATACTTATTAATGTTTTTAAATAGAATGTGGAGATTTTTCTTTTCCAGTCTATTGGATTCCACCCATGGTTACAGGTATGACGGAATTTAGATGGTCAGCACTGGCTTTCTCTAACGTCCTAAGTGGATGCTGGGACTCCGTAAGGACCATGGGGATTAGCGGCTCCGCAGGAGACTGGGCACAACTAAAGAAAGCTTTAGGACTACCTGGTGTGCACTGGCTCCTCCCACTAAGACCCTCCTCCAGACCTCAGTTGGATTTCTGTGCCCGGCTGAGCTGGATGCACACTAGGGGCTCTCCTGAGCACCTAGAAAGAAAGTATATTTAGGTTTTTTATTTTCAGTGAGATCTGCTGGCAACAGACTCACTGCAGCGAGGGACTAAGGGGAGAAGAAGCGAACCTACCTAACAGGTGGTAGTTTGGGCTTCTTAGGCTACTGGACACCATTAGCTCCAGAGGGATCGACCGCAGGACCCGACCTTGGTGTTCGTTCCCGGAGCAGCGCCGCCGTCCCCCTTACAGAGCCAGAAGCACGAAGAAGGTCCGGAAAATCGGCGGCAGAAGACTTCGGTCTTCACCAAGGTAGCGCACAGCACTGCAGCTGTGCGCCATTGCTCCTCATGTACACCTCACACTTCGGTCACTGATGGGTGCAGGGCGCTGGGGGGGGGGGCGCCCTGAGGGCAATAAATAACACCTTGGCTGGCAAAATATACATTATATATAGTCCCAGAGGCCATATAGATGTAAAATTACCCCTGCCAGTATCACAGAAAAAGCGGGAGAAAGTCCGCCAAAAAGGGGGCGGGGCTTCTCCCTCAGCACACTGGCGCCATTTTCTCTTCACAGTGCAGCTGGAAGACAGCTCCCCAGGCTCTCCCCTGTAGTTTTCAGGCTCAAAGGGTTAAAAAGAGAGGGGGGGGGGCACTAAATTTAGGCGCAATATATGTATACAAGCAGCTATTTGGGGAAAAATCACTCCGTTATAGTGTTAATCCCTGCATTATATAGCGCTCTGGTGTGTGCTGGCATACTCTCTCTCGGTCTCCCCAAAGGACTTTGTGGGGTCCTGTCCTCAGTCAGAGCATTCCCTGTGTGTGTGCGGTGTGTCGGTACGGCTGTGTCGACATGTTGGATGAGGAAGGTTACGTGGAGGCGGAGCAGAGGCCGATAAATGGGATGTCGCCCCCTGTGGGGCCGACACCAGAGTGGATGGATAGGTGGAAGGTATTAACCGACAGTGTCAACTCCTTACATAAAAGGCTGGATGACGTAACAGCTGTGGGACAGCCGGCTTCTCAGCCCGCGTCTGCCCAGGCGTCTCAAAGGCCATCAGGGGCTCAAAACAACGCCCGTTACCTCAGATGGCAGACACAGATGTCGACACGGAGTCTGACTCCAGTGTCGGCGAGGTTGAGACATATACACAATCCACTAGGAACATCCGTTACATGATCTCGGCAATGAAAAATGTGTTACGCATTTTCTGACATAAACCCAAGTACCACATAAAAGGGGTTTTATTTTTGGGAAGAAAAAACAGCCACTGTTTTGTTCCCCCATCAGATGAATGAATGAAGTGTGTAAAGAAGCGTGGTTTCCCCCGATAAGAAACTGGTTATTTCTAAAAAGTTACTGATGGCGTACCCTTTCCCGCCAGAGGATAGGTCACGTTGGGAGATATCCCTTAGGGTGGATAAGGCGCTCACACGTTGTCAAAAGGTGGCACTGCCGTCTTAGGATACGGCCACCTTGAAGGAACCTGCTGATAAAAAGCAGGAGGCGATCCTGAAGTCTGTATTTACACACTCAGGTTATATACTGAAACCTGCAATTGCCTCCGCATAAATAGTGCTGCTGCAGCGTGGTCTGACACCCTGTCAGATAATATTAATACGCTAAGACAGGGATAATAATATTTGCTAACATTGAGCATATTTAAGACGTTGTCTTATATATAAAGGATGCACAGAGGGATATTTGCCGGCTGGCATCCAGAATTAATGCAATGTCCATTCTGCCAGGAGGGTAGTAGAAACCCGGCAGTGGACAGGTGATGCTGCATTTAAAAGGCACATGGAGATTCTGCCTTATAAGGGTGAGGAATTGTTTGGGGATGGTCTCTGGGACCTCGTATCCACAGCAACAGCTGGGAAGAAAAATTTTTACCTCAGGTTTCCTCACAAAAGCCTAAAGAAAGCACCGTATTTTCAGGTACAGTCCTTTCGGCTTCAGAAAAGCAAGCGGGTCAAAGGCGCTTCCTTTCTGCACAGAGACAAGGGAAGAAGGAAAAAGCTGCACAAGTCAGCCAGTTCCAGGATCAAATATCTTCCCTCGCTTCCTCTGAGTCCACCGCATGACGCTGGGGCTCCACAGGTGGAGACAGGTGCGGTGGGGGCGCGTCTCGGGAACTGCAGGGATCAGTGGGCTTGCCTACAGGTGGATCCCTAGGTTCTGCAAGTAGTATCACAGGGATACAGGCTGGAGTTCGAGACGACTCCCCCTCGCCGTTGCCTCACATCAGCCTTGCCTGCTGCCCTCGGAGAAAGGTAGTACTGGCAGCAATTCACAAGCTGTACTTCCAGCAGGTGAAATCAAGGTATCCCTCTTTCAACAAGGCCGGGGTTACTATTCCAAAATGTTGTGGTACCGAAACCAGACGGTTCGGTGAGACCCATTCTAAAATTGAAATCCTTGAACACTTATATACGAAGGTTCAAGTTCAAAATGAAATTGCTCAGGGCGATTATTGCAAGCCTGGAAAATTTCAGGGTATCACTGGACATCAAGGATACTTACCTGCATGTCCCTATTTACCCTCGTCACCAGGTGTACCTCAAAATTGTGGTACAGGATTGTCATTACCAATTCCAGACGTTGCCGTTGGTCTGTCCCCGGCACCGAGGGTATTTACCAAGGTAATGGCCGAAGTACTTATCCCGTACTTGGACGATCTCCTTATAAAGGCGAGGTCCAGGGAGCAGTTGTTCGTCGGAGTAGCACTATCTCGGGAAGTGCTACAACAGCACGGCTGGATTCTGAATATTCCAAAGTCACAGCTGGTTCCTACGACGCGTCTACTGTTCCTGGGTATGGTTCTGGACACAGAACAGGATAAAAAGGGTTTCTCCCGGAGGAGAAGTCCAAGGAGTTGGCGTCTCTAGACGGAGACCTCCTAATACAAATACAGGTATCGGTGCATCTATGCACGCGAACCTTGGGAAAGATGGTAGCTTCTTACGAAGAATTTCCATTCGCCAAGTCCCATGCAAGGATCTTCCAGTGGGATCTGTTGGACAAGTGGTCCGGGTCGCATTCTCAGATGCATCGGCGGATAACCCTGTCTCCAAGGGCCAGGGTGTCGCTGTGGTGGTGACTGCACATCTTCTAGGGGGCCGCACATACAGGACTGGGTCCTGGTGACCACGGATGCCAGCCTTCAAGGCTGGGGGGCAGTCACACAGGGAAGAAACTTCCAAGGCCTATGGAAAAGTCAGGAGACTTCCCTACACATAAATGTTCTGGAACTTTGGGCCATTTACAATGCCCTAAGTCAGGCTAGACCCTGCTTCAACACCGGCCGGTGCTGATCCAGTCAGACAACATCACGGCGGTCGCTCATGTAAACCGACAGGGCGGCACAAGAAGCAGGATGGCGATGGCAGAAGCCACAAGGATTCTCCGATGGGCGGAAAATCATGTGTTAGCACTGTCAGCAGTGTTCATTCCCGGAGTGGACAACTGAGAAGTAGACTTTCTCAGCAGACACGACCTCCACCCGAGAGAGTGGGGACTTCATCCAGAAGTCTTCCAAATGATTGTACACCGTGGGGAAAGGCCACAGGTGGACAGGATGGCGTCCCGCCTCAACAAAAAGCTACAAAGATATTGCGCCAGGTCAAGGGACCCTCAGGCGATAGCTGTGGACGCTCTGGTAACACCGTGGGTGTACCAGTCGGTGTATGTGTTCCCTTCTCTGCCTCTCATACCCAGGGTAATGAGAATAATAAGAAGGAGAGGAGTAAGAACTATACTCATTGTTCCGGGTGGCCAAGAAGAGCTTGGTACCCAGAACTCCAAGAAATGATCTCAGAGGACCCATGGCCTCTGCCGCTCAGACAGGACCTGCTGCAGCAGGGGGCCTGTCTGTTCCAAGACGTACCGCGGCTGCGTTTGACGGCATGGCGGTTGAACGCCGGATCCTGAAGGAAAAGGGCATTCCGGAGGAAGTTATCCCTACGCTATTTAAAGCTAGGAAAGAAGTGAACGCAAACCATTATCACCGCATATGGCGGAAATATGTTGCGTGCTGTAAGGCCAGTATGGCCCCAAAGGAGAATTTCAGCTAGGTCGTTTTCTGCACTTCCTACAAGTCAGAGGTGACTATGGGCCTAAAATTGGGTTCCATTAAGGTCCAGATTTCGGCTTATCGATTTTCTTCCAAAATAGAACTGGCTTCACTGCCTGAAGTTCAGACTTTTGTTAAGGGAGTGCTGCATAGTCAACCCCCATTTGTGCCTCCAGTGGCACCGTGGGATCTCAACGTAGTGTTGGATTTCCTGAAGTCGCATTGAGTTGAGCCACTTAAATCCGTGGAGCTACAATACCTCACGTGGAAAGTGGTCATGCTGTGGGCCGTGGCGTCGGCCAGGCGTGTATCAGAATTGGCGGCTTTGTCATACAAATGCCCTTATCTGTATTTTATATGGATAAGGCGGAATTGAGGACTCGTTCCCAATTCCTTCCTAAGGTGGTATCAGTTTTTCATGTGAACCAACCTATTGTGGTGCCTGCGGCTACTTGGGACTTGGAGGATTCCAAGTTTTCTGGACGTAGTCAGGGCCCTGAAAAGTATATGTTTCCAGGACGGCTGGAGTCAGGAAAACTGACTCGCTATTTATCCTGTAAGCACCCAACAAGCTGGGTGCTCCTGCTTCTAAGCAGACTATTGCTCGCTGGATCTGTAGCACGATTCAACTTGCACATTCTGCGGCTGGAATGCCGCACCCTAAATCTGTGAAAGCCCATTCCACGAGGAAAGTGGGCTCTTCTTGGGCGGCTGCCCGAGGGGTCTCGGCTTTACAAATTTGCCGAGCTGTTACTTGGTCGGGTTAAAACACTCTTGCAAGAGTCTACAAGTTTGATACCCTGGCTGAGGAGGACCTAGAGTTTGCTCATTCGGTGCTGCAGAGTCATCCGCACTCTCCCGCCCGTTTGGGAGCTTTGGTATAATCCCCATGGTCCTTACGGAGTCCCAGCATCCACTTAGGACGTTAGAGAAAATAAGATTTTACTCACCGGTAAATCTATTTCTCGTAGTCCGTAGTGGATGCTGGGCGCCCATCCCAAGTGCGGATTGTCCGGGCCCTGAAAATATGTTTCCAGGACAGCTGGAGTCAGAAAGACTGACTCGCTATTTATCCTGCATGCGCCCAACAAGTTGGGTGCACCTGCTTCAAAGCAGACTATTGCTCCCTGGATCTGTAGCACGATTCAGCTTGCACATTCTGCGGCTGGACTGCCGCATCCTAAATCTGTGAAAGCCCATTCCACGAGGAAGGTGGGCTCTTCTTGGGCGGCTGCTCGAGGGGTCTCGGCTTTACAACTTTGCCGAGCAGCTACTTGGTCGGGGTCAAACACGTTTGCTAAATTCTACAAGTTTGATACCCTGGCTGAGGAGGACCTAGAGTTCGCTCATTCGGTGCTGCAGAGTCATCCGCACTCTCCCGCCCGTTTGGGAGCTTTGGTATAATCCCCATGGTCCTTACGGAGTTCCCAGTATCCACTAGGACGTCAGAGAAAATAAGATTTTACTCACCAGTAAATCTATTTCTCGTAGTCCGTAGTGGATGCTGGGCGCCCGTCCCAAGTGCGGATTGTCTGCAATACTTGTATATAGTTATTGTTTAACTAAAGGGTTATTGTTGAGCCATCTGTTGAGAGGCTCAGTTATATTTCATACTGTTAACTGGGTATAGTATCATGAGTTATACGGTGTGATTGGTGTGGCTGGTATGAGTCTTACCCGGGATTCAAAATCCTTCCTTATTGTGTCAGCTCTTCCGGGCACAGTATCCTAACTGAGGTCTGGAGGAGGGTCTTAGTGGGAGGAGCCAGTGCACACCAGGTAGTCCTAAAGCTTTCTTTAGTTGTGCCCAGTCTCCTGCGGAGCCGCTAATCCCCATGGTCCTTACGGAGTCCCAGCATCCACTACGGACTACGAGAAATAGATTTACCGGTGAGTAAAATCTTATTTTTTCTTGCATACTTGCCAAAGAAATGGCGTGGCTATTATCCGATTGCTAAGAAATAAGGGTCAATCCATATCAAAAAGTCCAGAATTAAACTAATTGGTTGCCTGACCATTTTTAAAATTTGATCTTTTTTGTTTGTGATGACCCATGTAAGTTAGTAGTCCGAAACCATCATTACTTTATTTTTATTTACCTTCATATGAAGATGGCGGCCATTTTTGTATCATGCCATATGACATTTTTCACTGTGCGAACGTTTGGGGTAAATGCAATATCTCTGCTCAGAAACGTCATAGAGAACTGGGATAAAAAAAAACCAAACATTTCAAGCTACATTTTTTGTCATGTAACTATTTCCCTACCTCACTTCCTTATGACTAAAATTTAAGGCCAACGTTAATTGTCAGATTTAAAAAAAACGTTTTTTTGGATTGTATTTCAGTGGGAAGGAATTAAAATTTCAGAGCTGTAATTTTGTTTGGGAATAGTTATATACTCAATGACTTGAGTTATCTATCTTGTCTACTTGTTTTATTAGAGCACTTTGAAATTGCTTGTTTTTAATTTTTTCACCTAAATTGACCTTTCGTATCTCTGCTGGGGGACCTGATAAAAATGTGAAATTCACTGCATACACAGTACTCTGAGGGGTAACTGTAAAAAAATAATAATAATAATAATTGGAGTTTGAGATTCCATTTTTTATATTCCATTTTTTCCCAATTCAAAAAAATTGGAAGAAATGGAATATCAAACTCCAATATATATAATTATTTTTTTTACAGTTACCCCTCATAGAGAACTGTGTATGCTGTAAATTTTACATTTTTATCAGGTCCCCCAACAGAGATATAAAAGGTCAACTTAGGTGAAAAATGGAAATACAAGCAATTTAAAAGTGCTCTAATAAAATAAAAGTATATAACTATTCCCACACAAAATTACGGCTCTGAAATTTTATTCCTTCCCACTGAAATACAATCCAAAACATAGACTTTTAAAAAAAATCTGGCAATTAATTTTGGCCTTAAATTTCAGTCATAAGGAAGTGCGGAAGGGAAATAGTTATATGACAAAAGATGTAGCTTGAAATGTGCTGATGATAACGTTTTTTTATCCCAGCTTTCTATAACTTTTCTGAGCTGAGATATTGCATTTACCCCAAACGTCCGCAACAGTGTAAAAGGTCATATGCCATGATGCAAAAATGGCCGTCATGTTCATATGAAGTTAAATAAAAATACAGTAATGGTGGTTTCTGACTACTAACTTATAGGGGTCATCACACACAAAAAATATATATTTTTAGAAAATGGTCAAGCAACCAGGGCTGGACCATTCCATATGGATTATTAAATTGTCCCTTCTCTTATAAAGAAGTTCTTAGCATGACTTCATAAATGGAGCAAAACAAGGGCAATGTTTTCCATTGGTGGGATAAAAAAACTTTGATGCTTTGGTATGTAAAGATCTTCACTGGTGATAGGTGATTTTTATTCCGAGTTTGCTTTTGTGGAGGTTGGAGACTCCTTGTTATATTCCCAGTAATATAAATAATTTCCTCCATTGTGTAACCCTACCACACAGGTGTAAGGCTGCTGGGAAACATTCATGAGATGATGCTAAAATGGGCTTATTCCCCAGGACTGCACATTAGCATGTACTGTACAGAAGGTTAATTTTAGCTAAACAAAAACTCAGGTTGAAGTAGATTGCACTTGCAGGATTTAGATTTGCGTGGGTCGGAATATCTTTTGTATTCAAAACTAGAGCTACTTCCTGCAAAATGTAAGAGTTTATCCCCCGCATACGGTATGTATTATCGCGTCTTACAGTCTTGCATCTCTTGTGTACAGTATGTACTGGTTTCACTCCAGGCCTCTTTTCTTTGGTCAACAGATTTCACTTTGGGCTTTGCAAGGCTACCCACAGTTTGCTTTTAATGGAAAAGAAAACCTTCCCTTCAAATTATTTATCTCAAACAGATTTCATTGTGATTGTTTCCTGAAATGTAATTATGTTGGTTATTAGCAGGTCCTCTACATGAAGAAACTTCATTTAGTGGCTCTTAACCAAGAACACACAGATTCAAGATATTGGTATTTTCTGTAATCACCGTTTAGTCATCTTGCAAATACACTATAAATAAAACAAACTAAAAGGAAAAAGCAATGTCAATTCAGATTAAATTGCCATAGTAATGTATTTATTTTAAAGAGAAGAGCATTTCCTGGGTTTAGTCCCTTTTTCAGTAGTCATTTTTTTCTCTCACTAGGAAACGTCTATGTCACGTTCCCTTCTTATGATACGTGGAGTTTGTGGCAGAGATGACAAGTGTAGGCACCACTGCTGCTCCTTCAGTTGTGCTGTAATGATCCAGCAGTTTGCGGTTTCCTAAGAGTCCTTAAACCTAACCTGCTCTTGTTGTAAATGTTGACATTCATTTCCATATCCCAGAGTGCAGCAGAAGCTTACCGAATGCTCTGGCATCTAATTAAACTGTAAAGAGCTTGTTCAGGGGAATAACATGGACCTGTGCATGGAAAATCTCACTGCTATCCAATCCTGGATTGATTTAATTTTACAAATGAGATGTGTGATTGCTTTCAGGTGTTTGATTTATTTTCAAATTAATATTTTATGCAGTGGCTTCCGGTATAAACAGAATTTCTTTGAAACCTAAATTATGTTTTAGATCAGAAAAAAAAAGGAATAGTGAATACATTATGGTAATTAAGTACAAGCATACGTAACTGGAAATTATGCTTCTGATAGGAGTCCTGTATAGTATGGAGAAAGATCGAGCAAGGTTACAGAAAGCTTTGCCTGGGATATAGATGTATTCTTACAAGCGTGCTTACCTATATTTTTAGGATCAAAATGTCTAACATCATTCTGTTGGCAATGCTGTCCCCTGTGCATATTTACATTTCTGATTAACAAGTTATAATATGGTCATCTTCGTTTTATAGGTGTTCAAAGGGGATTGGATCATACAAGGAAATGAAACAATGGAATTAAAAAGGATGCTGACCTGCCTTGCTATACTCTGTAATAATGGGCTTTTTAGACCAATAATGCTGTTGGGTTATCCAATTATAGCCCGTTTTTACTGTACGTTAAATCACTTATTATCTGCCAATAACATATGGGATCCATGATAACATCCAAACCCATGTGTTACCGTCCAATAACGGATCTCCTTGGGCTGGTTATCGAAGATTATGCTTTGGGTGCCTCAGGCACGTGAAGCAGAATCCCCGATAAGCGCTTGTTTATGGGGCTAATTGGATAGATCCGGGGGAATACTTTAGGTGTGGTAACTCACCGCAGCTAATAGGATACTGCCCTTCATCTATTTAACTATATGATGATAATAAACAAGTAAATACTCAGTATCAATTTGGTGCCGACAGTTCAGCAGTCAGATAATCAGACACTGTTTCACACCTGCAGAAATTATTCATCCTACCATGTGCTCTTTCCGACCAGCAGGTGCCATCACAATGCTCACTGGTGACACGCTACACTCTATAGACACACTGCATACCTTCCGTCTGTCTCTCCAAACCAGGTTTAATATTTTATTTTATGGAATAAGGGAATTTTAAATGCTAAGACTGTGCAGGTACTAGGACATATACTAAATACTTGTAAACATAAAACTAATTCTTATTTCTCTTACGTCCTAGAGGATGCTGGGGACTCTAAGGACCGTGGGGGTATAGACGGGCTCCGCAGGAGACATGGGCACTATAAAGAACTTTAGAATGGGTGTGCACTGGCTCCTCCCTCTATGCTCCTCCTCCAGAACTCAGTTAGATCCTGTGCCCAGAGGAGACTGGATGCATTACAGGGAGCTCTCCTGAGTTTCTCTGAAAAAAATAATTTTGTTAGGTTTTTTATTTTCAGGGAGCATTGCTGGCAACAGGCTGCCTGCATCGTGGGACTGAGGAGAGAGAAGCAGACCTACTTAAGTGATAGGCTCTGCTTCTTAGGCTACTGGACACCATTAGCTCCAGAGGGAGTCTGAACGCAGGTCTCCCCTCGCTGTTCGTCCCAGAGCCGCGCCGCCGTCCTCCTTACAGAGCCGGAAGATAGAAGCCGGGTGAGTATAAGAAGAAAAGAAGACTTCAGATCTTCCCTGAGGTAAGCGTGCAGCGGTAACTCTGCGCGCCATTGCTCCCACACAACACACACTAGCAGGCACTGATGGGTGCAGGGCGCTGGGGGGGCGCCCTTGGCAGCAATATAAACCTCTAAGGCTGGCATATGAGTATTATAGGCTGCGGAGGCAGTAGTTATATAAATCCCCCGCCAGTATTATAAAATTGAGCGGGAACAAAGCCCGCCGCTGGAGGGGGCGGAGCTTGGTCCCACAGCACTAACCAGCGCCATTTTCTCCACAGAGCACTGCAGAGAAGCTGGCTCCCCGGACTCTCCCCTGCTAACCACGGTGACACAGGGCATAAAAGAGGGGGGTGGGCACTTGTAAGGCGCAGTGAGTGTTTTATACATAATTATATTTAAAAAAAAAGTGCTATATATTCTGGGAATTTGTTTTCCAGTGTCAGTTGGCGCTGGGTGTGTGCTGGCATACTCTCTCTCTGTCTCTCCTAAGGGCCTTATTGGGGGACTATCTCCAGATAAATATCCCTGTGTGTGTGGGGGTGTCGGTACGAGTGTGTCGGCATGTCTGAAGCGGAAGGCTCATCTAAGGAGGAGGTGGAGCAGATAATTGTGGTGTCTCCGTCGGCAACGCCGACACCTGATTGGTTGGACATGTGGAATGTTTTAAATGCAAATGTGACCTTATTGCATAAGAGGTTGGACAAAGCAGAGTCCAGGGAAAAGACAGGGAGTCAATCCATGGATTTGACTGTGTCTCAGGGCCCTTCAGGGTCTCAAAAACGTTCTCTATCCCAAATAGCAGACACTGATACCGACACGGATTCTGACTCCAGTGTCGACTACGATGATGCAAGGTTACACCCAAGGGTGGCCAAAAGTATTCCTTATATGATTATTGCAATAAAAGATGTTTTGCATATCACAGATGACCCCTCTGTCCCTGACACGAGGGTGCGCATGTATAAGGAAAAGAAACCTGAGGTAACCTTTCCCCCATCTCATGAGCTGAACGAGTTATTTGAAAAAGCTTGGGAAACTCCAGACAAAAAACTGCAGATTCCCAAGAGGATTCTTATGGCGTATCCTTTCCCTGCACAGGACAGGGTACGGTGGGAATCCTCGCCCAGGGTGGACAAGGCTTTAACGCGCTGGTTCAAGAAGGTGGCGCTACGGTCTCCCGACACGGCAGCCCTCAAGGATCCTGCTGATCGCAGACAGGAAACTACCTTAAAATCTATTTATGCACATACGGGGGCTTTACTCAGACCGGCAATTGCATCGTAGCGCGGTTGCAGCTTGGACAGATACCTTGTCAGCTGACATTGATACCCTAGATAGGGATACCATTTTATTGACCTTAGGTCACATTAAAGACACAGTCTTATATATGAGAGACGCCCAGAGAGACGTTGGGCTGCTAGGTTCAAGAGCCAACGCCATGGAGATTTCTGCTAGGCGAGCCCTGTGGACCCCCCAATGGACGGGTGATGCAGACTCAAAGAAGCATATGGAGTTTTTACCTTACAAAGGTGAAGTTTTATTTGGGGAAGGTCTCGCGGACCTGGTTTCCACAGCTACCGCGTGTAAATCTACCTTTTTGCCTTTTGTTCCCCCACAGCAAAAGAAAACTCCACAATATCAGATGCAGTCCTTTCGGTCGCATAAGTCCAGAAGAGGTCGGGGCTCATCCTTCCTCGCCGGAGGTAAGGGTAGAGGGAAAAGAACGCCTGCTTCGGCTAGCTACCAGGAACAGAAGTCCTCCCCGGCTTCTACTAAATCCACTGCATGACGCTGGGGCTCCACTGAGGGAGTCCGCACCGGTGGGGGCACGTCTTCGACTCTTCAGCCAGGTCTGGCTTCTGTTAGACGTGGATCCTTGGGCGATGGAATTTGTATCCCAAGGCTACAAACTAGAATTCGAAGAGGTGCCCCCTCGCCGATTTTTCAAATTGGCCTTGCCAGCTTCTCCCCCAGAGAGGGAAGTAGTGTTAGCTGCAATTCAAGAGCTGTGTCAACAGCAAGTGATAGTCCAACAGGGAAAAGGGTACTATTCAACCCTGTTCGTGGTCCCGAAGCCGGATGGCTCGGTCAGACCCATTTTAAATCTGAAATCCCTAAACCTGTACTTGAAAAGGTTCAAATTCAAGATGGAATCGCTCCGGGCAGTGATCTCCAGTCTGGAAGGGGGGTTTTTTATGGTGTCACTGGACATAAAGGATGCATACCTTCATGTCCCCATATATCCTCCTCATCAGGAGTACCTGAGATTCGCTGTACAGGACTGTCATTACCAGTTTTAGACGTTGCCGTTTGGGCTTTCCATGGCCCCGAGGATTTTCACCAAGGTGATGGCGGAGATGATGGTACTCCTGCGCAGGCAGGGAGTCACAATTATCCCGTACTTGGACAATCTCCTGATAAAAGCGAGATCGAGAGATCAATTGCTGAAAAGCGTGTCACTCTCTCTGAGAGTGCTACAATAGCACGGTTGGATTCTAAATCTGCCAAAGTCGTAATTGATTCCAACGACTCGACTATCATTCCTAGGCATGATTCTGGACACTGAACAGAAGAGGGTTTTTCTCCCAATGGAAAAAGCCCAGGACCTCCAGAACATGGTCAGAGACCTGCTAAAACCAAAAAGAGTGTCGGTTCATCAGTGCACTCGAGTTCTGGGAAAAATGGTGGTAGCCTATGAGGCCATCCCCTTCGGTAGGTTTCATGCGAGGACATTTCAGTGGGACCTTCTGGACAAGTGGTCGGGGTCCCATCTACAAATACATCAGAAGATAAGCCTGTCCCTCCTGTGGTGGCTGCAGAGTGCTCACCTTCTAGAGGGTCGCAGATTCGGCATTCAAGACTGGGTTCTGATAACCACGGACGCGAGCCTCCAAGGATGGGTAGCTGTCACACAATGAAGGAATTTTCAGGGACTGTGGTCAAGCCAGGAGGCTTGTCTACACATCAACATACTGGAATTAAGGGCCATATACAACGGCCTACGACAAGCAGAGAATCTTCTTCGCGACCTACCGGTTCTGATTCAATCAGACAACTTCACAGCCGTGGCTCATGTAAACCGCCAAGGCGGGACAAGGAGCAGAGTGGCAATGGCAGAAGCCACCAGGATTCTGCGCTGGACAGAAAATCACGTAAGCGCTCTGTCAGCGGTATTCATTCCGGGAGTGGACAACTGGGAAGCAGACTTCCTCAGCAGACACGATCTCCATCCAGGAGAGTGGGGACTTCATCAAGAAGTCTTTGCAGAAATAACAAGTCTTTGGGGACTTCCTCAAATAGACATGATGGCATCACGCCTCAACAAGAAGCTTTGGAGGTATTGTGCCAGGTCAAGGGACCCTCAGGCAGTAGCGGTGGACGCCATGGTGACACCATGGGTGTTTCAGTTGGTCTATGTGTTCCCTCCTCTTCCTCTCATCTCAAAAATATTGAGAATCATAAGACGAAAAAGAGTACAGACAATACTCATTGTTCCAGATTGGCCTCGAAGGGCCTGGTATGCAGATCTTCAGGAGATGCTCACAGAAGATCCATGGCCTCTTCCTCTCAGGGAGGACCTGTTGCAGCAGGGACCCTGCGTGTTCCAAGACTTACCGCGGTTATGTTTGACGGCATGGCGGTTGAACACCGAATCCTAGCGGGGAAGGGTATTCCGGAAGAAGTCATCCCTACTCTGATAAAGGCTAGGAAGGAAGTGACGACGAAACATTATCACCGTATCTGGAGGAAGTATGTATCTTGGTGTGAAGCCAAGAATGCTCCTACGGAAGTTTTCCACTTGGGTCGTTTTCTCCACTTTCTACAGACAGGAGTGGATATGGGCCTAAAGCTAGGCTCCATTAAGGTACAGATTTCGGCCCTATCTATATTATTTCAGAAGGAATTGGCTTCTCTCCCAGAAATCCAAACTTTTGTAAAGGGAGTGCTACACATCCAACCTTTTTTTGTGCCCCCAGTGGCACCATGGGTGGTGTTACGTGGTGTTACAGTTCCTAAAATCGCACTGGTTTGAACCTCTTCAAACAGTTGAATTAAAGTTTCTCACTTGGAAAGTGGTCATGTTGTTGGCCTTGGCATCTGCAAGGCGGGTGTCCGAATTGGCGGCCTTATCTCATAAGAGCCCCTATCTCATTTTCCATGAGGATAGAGCATAGTTGAGGACTCGTCCTCAATTTTTGCCTAAGGTGGTGTAATCGTTTCATATGAACCATCCTATTGTGGTGCCTGTGGCTATGGGAGACTTGTAGGATTCCAAATCCCTTGATGTAGTCAGGGCCTTAAAGATTTACGTAGCCAGGACGGCTCGGGTTAGGAAAACAGAGGCACTGTTTGTCCTGTATGCAGCCAACAAGGTTGGCACTCCTGCTTCTAAGCAGACTATTGCTCGCTGGATCTGTAACATGATTCAGCAGGCTCATTCTACGGCTGGATTGCCGTTACCTAATTCAGTTAAGGCCCATTCCACTAGGAATGGGCCCGAGGCATCTCGGCCTTACAGCTTTGCCGAGCAGCTACTTGGTCCGGTTCAAACACTTTTGCAAAATTCTACAAGTTTGATACCCTGGCTGAGGAGGACCTCATGTTTGCTCAATCGGTGCTGCAGAGTCATCCGCACTCTCCCGGCCGGTTTGGAGCTTTGGTATAATCCCCATGGTCCTTACGGAGTCCCCAGCATCCTCTAGGACGTAAAAGAAAATAAGATTTTAAACCTACTGGTAAATCTTTTTCTCCTAGTCCGTAGAGGATGCTGGGCGCCTGTCCCAGTGCAGACATATTTCTGCATGACTTGTATATAGTTACTACTTACATAAGGGTTATGTTAGTTAAGATCAGTTGTTGGCTGATAATGTTTTGTTCATACTGTTAACTGGTTGCGTATAGTCCAGGTTATACGGTGTGGATGGTGTGGGCTGGTATGAATCTTGCCCTTGGATTAACAAAAATCCTTTCCTTGTACTGTCAGTCTCCTCTGGGCACAGTTTCTCTAACTGAGGTCTGGAGGAGGGGCATAGAGGGAGGAGCCAGTGCACACCCATTCTAAAGTTCTTTATAGTGCCCATGTCTCCTGCGGAGCCCGTCTATACCCCAATGGTCCTTACGGAGTCCCCAGCTTCCTCTACGGACTAGGAGAAAAAGATTTACCGGTAGGTTTAAAATCTTATTTTTCCAATCTTCAATTAGTCCTATTTAATTGATTAAGGTGCAGTGCCCTGGCCAATACAGAATTATGATGTAAAAAGTGTGCCTTGACCTGCAATAAAAAATAGTTTTGTTGTTTGTTTCCCTATGAACGCCTGCATGTTCTCTGTACAGACCAGTACTCCGTAATCTTTGGTATTGTCACGATATCGCCCGCACTCCTTCCAGGTTGGGTGGTCGTGACATTGATGTTTTGAGAATTAAACGAACAATAAAATATATTGGTTTGCCACCACCAAGGGGATTAATCCAGGAAAGAGCGCTACCCACAGTGGTCTTTTGGTTCCGCTCACAGTATATACAGTTGTGTCCACTTACATCTAGCCTTTCTGCATGTTAAACAGCCCTTCTAGTCACTTCATAACGTGGCATGACTCGGTAGCGACGAGCGTACGTGCAACTTTTTCCAAATTTGTCTTATTCTCAGAACAATGCACATAGGATGCACATGCAGCTTATGCTGATTAATATAATATGCAGCATGCCTATTTCTGTGTGCAACTGTGGCTTTATCAGCATGCTAATTGGTTCCGGTATGATTGGTCGACCATGTTAAGGTCGACAGTCATTAGGTCAACCACTATTGGTTGACATTGACATGGTCGACATGGGCTAATGGTCGACACGTGGCATGTCGACACATAAAGAGGTCGTCATGGCTTTTAAAAAAAAATCATTTAATTTCTTTATTTTTCATACTTTACCATCCATGTGGCGTACGATTGGGAATAGTTACCTTGCCCGCAGCTGCGAGTATACTATTGGGGTTCCCGGTCATGTTAAAAAAGCCATGTCGATCTTTTCATGTGTCGACCTTCATGTGTCCATGTCGTCCATATCAATGTTGACCAGCAGTGGTTGACCTAATGACTGTCGACCTTAATGTGGTCGACCATCCAAACGGATACCATACTAATTGGTTGTTTTTTTCCTAGATAACACTGTAACATACCATTTCCTATGCAGATACAGGCTCACAAAGAATATAGGCTTGCAGCATATCATTTTAATCAGTCTTCTTGTGCATCCTAAACGCCCAACGCTAACAAAGTTGCTCAGGACCTGTCAGCTTACTCACGCCAGGCATCTCCTGCTATGTGGCGTATTGAAAATAGAGGTATGAGGACACATCAAAGCTTAGTTACAAAAATAAATTACAAAAATATTTAAAAATACACAAATTACAGACAATTACAAAGAAAATTTAAAAGGGTAAAAACAAAGTTCAGGTATCACGTTCGAATCGAAAAATGTTTGAAGTAAGGTTCCTACTGATAGAAGTTTGGCATCCTAGCTGTGTGGCTACCTTAAGCAAATGACCCTTATTCAACTACAACCAATTTTTTTGTTATGCTTTTATGCTTGACACACACTACCACCTTTGCGATTTAGCCCTTTCAGTGCCAGAATTGATTGTTTTTGGCCTATGTGTCTGACGGTCTTTTGTGTGCTCGTAACACAGGGTTTCCCGGACAGATAAGTAGGGACTCCATATAATTCACAAAATAATTTGCCAGAAGTGTCCATAAGGTGTGACCAGGCCAGCCATATGTCAGGAAACCCCTTATTAGCACTTCCTTCTATTTTCAAAAGATCTTGTCCTTTGTACAGTCTTACTGTCTCCGGAGAGGACATTTCTAAAGGAAAGTGTCCCCTACCCTTGACCTCATGCTGTGAAGAGCATACATACACTTCCTTACAACCATACCAAATGGCTTGAGCTTAGAGTGGACTTTGGCTAGTTAATTACAGGCTTGTAATTTGTCAACCAGGATGAGAAGAACATTTTTCATATAGAATATACTTGATACAAAATACAATTTGAGCAGTAACTTTTGTTAATATGCCCATTCCGCTATTAAATGGGCTATATCGCTACAGGGATGTTGTAGCTTTTCTCACCAGGACATCAGCAGTTCCTGAAAACTGTCCCTATATAATTAAAAAACAAAACAAAAAACAAACATTTTTTGTTTGTTATTTTTAGAATTTGCTCATCATTTAATTCTGTATGTCAAGTAAGCAGGCATATAGTGCAAACATTATCTGATTTACACTCCAAATGAATAAGCATCAAAGAAATTTGCATATATGTAGTGATCGTGTTGAGCCCAAAAAAAAAGTGGGTCCCAGGGACCCCTCACTTTTAAAAATTGGGGTTCTACCTGTCCTTTTCTGGGTCCCATCGGAATGAAGGTTTTGTTTAGTCTTATTAATGATTCAAATATAAAAACACAGACTTGATTTGAACACTACAAAAGTGTTGCAAGGGGGCGGATGGGGTGATAATGCTGCTGGGCTGTGTATCATACAGACCACTCCGCACCAGAGATGTAACTAGACATTTTGGCGCCCTTTGGCAGAAAGTGAATTGGTTCTCCCCCACCCACACTGAAAATCAGTGACTTCGGCGCGCAGCAAAAAATTAGGGGGATGGCTTTGTGGGGAAGGGGCTTGGCCACATAATAGTACCAATTAACATTGCACCACACAGTAGTGCCGCTTATACACATTGCACCAGGTAGAACCTCCTATACACACTGAGCCAGGTAGAGCACGTTAAACACATTGCGCCAGGTAGAGCACGTTATACACATTGTGCCGGGTAGAGCACGTTATACACATTGTGCTGGGTAGAGCACGTTATACACACATTGTGCCAGGTAGTGCACGTTATACACATTGTGCCGGGTAGAGCACGTTATACACATTGTGCCATGTAGAGCACGTTATATACATTGCACCGGGTAGAACACTTAGCAATTATATGATTAAAAAACAGGACAGCATTATTAAGTAATACATTTTATATATGTAATGGGTTTATGGTGCTGCTATAATAGGAGCCCCAGCGCATACCGGAAGTATGTGTTCGGGATCCCAGCTGCCGTAATACCGACGCTGGCATCCCGAGGAGATTAGGATCCCGGCGACGATATCCCAACAGTCAGGATCCTGAAGGCAAGTATGCACTGCCACCGCAGGTTTAGTGTGCGGGAGAGGGGGTTAGGATATGGTGTTGGGGAGGTTAGGGTTAGGCTGCAGAGAGGGGGGATAAGGGTTGGGCACTATGGGAGGAGGTTTAGGGTGCGGGAAAGGGAGGGTTAGGGGTAGGAGGCTAGGGTACCCTCTGCACCCTTGTCGGCATTTCTGCGATCGAGATGCTGGTGTCGGTATACTGAACGTCGACATCCCGACTGCCGAGTTTTCGGACACTTGGTACAGCCACTGGATTCGAGTCATGCTGCCTGTAATTTATGTGCTGAATGATCAACTTATGTGACACTCACTGTGCTGGCTGTCTCTGCAGTAACCAACAAAGACAGCCAGCACAGTGAGTGTCACTGAAGTTGATCACTCAGCACATAAATTACAGGCAGCATGACTCGAATCCAGTGGCTGTACCGAGTTTCCTGTATGCTGCACAGACCAGCAGCATTGTCACCCTCTCGCCTCACTCCCACCCCGTGCAACATTTTTGTAGTGTTTAACAACCTGTTTGCTGGCGCCATGCAGCCCCCATCTCTGGATGTCACGATATGAGCAGCCACCTCAAGTCCAGTCACCCGCTACTAGTCCGATCACCCTTCCTCACAGCACTTACAGTACGCCGTTAACTGCGCTCACCTCCCCCCGCAGCGCCGCGTAGTGCCACGTAGCCGTCTTCACTCTGTCCGGTCCCCATGAAGCCACAGCATGTGATCTGGAGGGGTGTCTACCGCCAGAGAACTGGTAAGGCTCCACCTCCGTCCTCTCTTTGCAGGAAGCTTATAGATAACCAGTGATTCGCTGCAGCGGAGCGCGTCCCGGGGACCCATACAGTTTAGAAAAGCTTGTCCCCCGGCCCACAGAACTTGGTAAAATATGCGCTATAGCGTGTATTTGCAAACACTGTTTATGGTAATACACACTACTTTTTAATATGTATTTTACGTTTATTAATGCATTTCTTTTTAAAAGCCAACTCCCTGTTCCAAGCAAAAGACATGCTTTCAGATTGTGGAGAAACTTTACGGTTCATGCACATTTAGAAGTGCCCGATATGTGATACTAGCACACTTTGGGCTCGATTCAATACAATGCAAGTTGAATAGCGCTAGGAATTAGCTCCTGGGCCTGTTCAATAAAGTGCAGTGGTAAGTTGGAAAATGCCCGTTTTCCCGGACTAAACAGGGTGTTTTGTCAGGAAACCGGCATTCTCTGACTTGAGTGCCCAACGCGATGCTGTTCCCGCCATGCTAAGGACAGAAATCAGCATCGCGCTGGCACTTTTATTGGATTTCTGCTTGCATCCCTCAGGGGGTGCGAGAAGAAATCCCATCATCGGGTGTCACAGGCGCTGTATTGAATAGCCCTGGGAGCTAATTCCTGTTGCTATTCAACTCGCATTTTATTGAATTAAGCCCTTTGAGCACTGCCACCATTTTTACATTTTCTATACCTTCACTTCCATTTCCACTTCGACCACTGCTGTGTATATTATATTTACTTGGGGGATACATCAACTGTAATTACAGGTCTTCATGTAACTGATGTACATTGTGAAATGTTTAATAAAATAGTATATTGTAAACATTTATTGCAGCCTAAAGTGGATACTCTTATGTTGGATTAAAAAAAATAATGGCACAAAAAATGTAAAAAAATAAAAACCTAGATTGCACAGTGGGAGATGCCAGTATGACCCCTCTGCAAGTGGGCGGTACTGGGCTTGCACAGATGGAGGTTATTCCAGTGAACGACTCGCACTGGCACAGAATGTTCTTCGATATGAATGCACAAATCCTTAGCAATTCCTAAGTAAGCTAATCAGAAGACTGTCGCATAATAGCATTGACTATACACTTAACCCTCTCTGATCCACATGTATAAATTGAGACTATAGATTATTCTTTAATAATTGAAATGCATTGCATATAATGGCTGCTGTAGCATACTCTGTAGCACATGGAAATTTATTTTTTGATGGAGCATCTGCTGTGGGTTTTACCATAACTCCCTTGTTGAGCTTGGCTGTTGAGTATTTATGACTTTAAGAAAAGGGTACCACTCACAAGCGACTTACGATTTGGAAAATGTCCCAAAATGATACTTTTGGTAGTTATACCAATTCCTTGTGTATTACCTACCTGTATTTAAGACATAGGTCTATCCCATGTGTGCTTCCTCATTATAAAAGTTATACTTTGGGCTGTAAAACAGATCAGCCGTTAGTTATTGGAATTTACAACTGTAGCTATTTTCCCTAAACCTCTTTTTCACCATAATGCATGAAATATACCATGCACACAATGCCAATATGCATCCTGTTTATACAGAACGCTTTTCAATAGTGACAGTACTGCTAGAAGCATTTTATGGAAAAGAAGTGAAATATCTTAAATGTGTGTGTTTCCTTCATTACAAGAGAATATTGTTATAAGAGGATATTCTAAACCAGGAGTTTGTGACTCCAATCCTCAAGTACCCCAACAACTCATGATTTTAAAATTCACATCACATCACCGTCACTAGAATCAACGTGCACGAAGAGTAACTACAGGGCTGGTCTTGTTTTGCACAAAAAGATTTTGCAGGCGCTCTGCTGCACAAGCGTTCGCACTTCTGCAAAGCTAAAATACACTCCCCAGTGGGCGGCGGCAATGCGTTTGCACGGTTGCTAAAAACTGCTAGCGAGTGATCAACTCGGAATGACCCCCCATGGTTTTGGCCAAATGCTAACAAAGTTGCTGCTGCAATCAGATCTGAATTATCCCCTTAATCTGTTCCCTGAAATACAGTGTGATAAGAAGAGACTTGGTGCTATGATGGTCTTGCTGTTGATGGCACAGAAACTGTAAACATTTTGTATGATTAATATAGATAGCATCATTGTGGGAGAGAGCGCTAAAGCTTATTGCAAAGATGTCATCTTCTTTTCGGGTCTTATGTTATAGTGATATGTTTTGGTCTCTAGACTGCTCATTACCGTGCTTTCTTATTGTACGGTCCCACCAACTTAATCAAAAAGGATGCACTGTATTTTAGTTGAGCAGAGGGAAGTGAAACTTGAATGAGTCTTGCAACGTGAAATTTGTAGCCTGTCAAATATTCTCTGTGTTCCACCCCTGCAGTACTGCATCTGTCAGGAAGATTTAATAAAGCTGTGTGTGTTTGTTTGTTTTGTTTAACAATAGATTGAAGTTAAGATGATGGCCACTGGTTCCTCAGGAACCCCTAGCATGTTTTACAGATCTCCTATTTTTTTAAGTTGCGTTTACTGAGGAGATCTGTAAAGCATGCCCTGTTAGGAATCCTTGGGTGTGGTATAGAAGATCTACATCTATCAGATAGACCGGGAATAGGTCGACAGGGTCAAAAGGTAGACCGTACAAAAGGTTGAAATGGAAATGATTGACACAAGTTATTTTGGGTGTAGTATGGTATGCCGGCGGCCGGGATCCCGGCGCCGGAATCCCGACCACTGGCATACAGACAGCTGGGCGAGCGGAAATGAGCTGCGCTCACCACGCTGCGGGCACGGTGGCGCGTTACGCTATTTATTCTCCCTCCAGTGGGGTCGTGGACCCCCAAGAGGGAGAATAGGTGTTGGTATCCCGGATGTCGGGATTCCCGCACCGGTATACTGAGCGCTGGGATCCCAACAGGCGGGATACTGAATATCACAATTTTTTTTTTTTGTATCGTTTTGAAGAACCAAAAAATACTTGTGTTGACCTTTTGACCTGTGTACCTTTTTGCCTGTCAACCCTTTCACCTTGTTGACCTAATGCCTGACGACCTTCTGACTGTCTGTCTAGACAGTGTCTATACATAGTCCGGAACCCGAGGTCCTTGAGGACTGGAGATGGGAAATACTGCTGCATTGCCTTCTCCTCCTGCTACTTTTGCTAGATATACAGTATTCGTCTACATTACTGGTTTCCAACTGCATGTATCACCAAAGCCTTTATGTAAACTAAGCAGTGCTATCTGTTCTCATTGTCCTTTGTCACCACACAGCCTAGTACATTTCTGCATATACTGTATGATTTGAACACATTTATTCAGAGAATAGGAGACTAGTGTTTTGTGTTGTTTTTCAAAGGCAATACTGTCCACATATACTGTGTAGTCATTTGGAGGAAAATGCAGAAGCTAGCCAGAAGGATAAAATATTTAGTAAAAAGTGAAAGCAGGCATGTAGATGTTACTAGCCAGTGAATGTACCTCTTCTTACCGCTCAGAATTTCCAGTACAATGCAACGTAAGGGGCATAGCAGCTGGATGGCATATCTGTGTCTATTTTACCTTCCAAGGAGATGTTGGCAGGTCCTAATCTGAAATGGTCACGTGTTGACTAAATGCACGGTATCATGGCTTCAGGATTACAGGAGGCTTAGGCAGTTTCAGCTGGGTGCTCCATTAAATCGACACGGCTAGGACACTGAGCCTTAAGAGCCAAAAGTCGCGGGCGGCTGGACAGAATTAAACCTGGGATGCATTTCATTGATTACATCTTGTTAATGAATTGTAATTTAATCATTTAAACCTTTAATGTGTTTCTCTAATTATGTTAAGTCCTTAACCTTCACTGAGAAATGACAAAACCGATCCCCTGGCTAAACAAATACTTTTGTGATTTGCCCATAGAGATTAACTCTCTTTGTATATTATTGGACATCAGTTCTGCTGTGTTTCACTTTGGTAATGGAGAGTAACTGCGCACTCTACGATTAAACGCTCCCTTTTTTTTAAACATTTAAATTAATGCTATTTTTCTATTGTCGCAAACATTTAACCATTTATCAGTCTCACAAATCACTGGTCCATGGATACTGGCATCATACTTAGTGGGGACCCTTGTTTCAAATATGTCATATTTATCTTCCCACAACCTGATGTTTGGTAACAAAAGCCATTTATTGGCTATTTTTTTTTTCTTTTTCTATTGGTCTAGTGTAAGATTTGTGGTCTTTACCCTGCTAAATACCATTAGTCTGCCTCATTTTAGTGCCTTTGGAATATCTTCACACATATCCTGTGCCTTATTACTGTTGCTCTGTTTCATAGCTGGCTAATGCTATAATAATGTATTTAAATATTTAGGGTTCTATTCATGAAGCAGTGAAAAGTGTGGAGAAGTGAGCCAGTGGAGAAGTTGACCATGGCAACCAATCAGCATTGAAGTAACATTTATAATTTGCAAACTATACAATTGTACGGAGCTGCTGATTGGTTGCCATGGGCAACTTCTCCACTGGCTCACTTCTCCATGCTTTTCACTGCTTCATGAATAGACCCCTTAGTGTCAATATGCCCGATCTTCAGTGTCAGGGTACCGCTGTTGGTCATGTGATTTCATATGTATTTTGTTTGAACAAGGTATTGTAAAAAATAAATATTAGCATTATGGTAAAGGACCATTGAGTCAAAATACAAGTTACCTTATACAATAGAGTTACTAATAGTAACAATGTAGCATTTCATACAACTTGGCAGAGCCTGGTCACTTTACATTCACTGAAAAGCTGAGTGCATATTGTGGTAAGTGGCGGGCTGCTTGTGCCCTTCAATGGAATTACTTGCAAGAAGTCTGCTGTGCATGGGGAAATTTCCCCTGCATCCTCATGACCATCAACTTTACCCCAAATATTTTTAATTCTGACAAGCCAATGACATTAGGGGAAGATTTACCAAAGCTTGGACAGAGATAAAGTACCAACCAATCTGCTTCTGTCATTTTACAGAACTGACAGGAGCTGATCGGTTGGTACTTTCTCTCTCTCTCTCTCTCTCTCTCTCTCTCTCTCTCTCTCTCCTTAATCTCTGTACAAGCTTTGATAAATGTCCCACATAGGATATTTTTGTGAATAGTACTATTACTATTTTTATGTAACAGAGCTTATGTTTCTGGTCAAATCTTCCATTAATTTAAGAATAGAAATAAAATATCTTGTTAGACAGTCATGATCTTTTTTTTCATATAAAATGTATTAAAAGGTCACAATGAATAAAAGCAATATTTCTTAGAAAATCTTCATAAAAGGCAGGCATTAAACATAGCCGACAATAATCAAAATACATATTGCAGTGTAGTGACCAGATTTATGGATAACAGAGGGGGGAAAGAGCTCAGAAAAAGGGCAGTGTGGCAGGGCCTGCTGCAAAAAGAGAAGGAAGGAAATGAGCATAGACAAGGAAATAAGAAAGAGAGAGAAGAGGAGATCCTAAAGAGTGTAGACCAAGATAAAGGACAAGGCATCTCAACTTACAGTAACTCAAATGGGGATGGAGCACCTTTTGGAGGCGAGTCTGTGCCCCCAAACCTTGTCAGAGGTTTTGGAGGAATTGTTAATAATACTGGTCATGTATTCCATTAGTTGTGTATACCAAATTCTGGACACTATGGAATGTAATGAAGGTACCTATTGTTTCCAATCAGTGGCAGTCTGACAAGTAGTAGCAGATGCAGTGTGGCGTATTAATTTGTTTTATATATATATATATATATATATATATATATATATACACACACACACACACACACACACACACACACACACACACACACACACACACACTCAGATGGTCATGTTGATAATGGCTGTTTGTAGAGCTAAGATCACAAATGTTTCTCTGAAGTTAGTAGGAGCTCTGTGAAAATATACATAGATGCTATCAAATATACAACTTGGTAGCCAGGTAATCTTAATTAGGCTGGGTACACACTATAAAGATCTATTTTGCCAACATTGTGTCGTGCTGACCAACAGGCTGATTACATTAGGTAAGCTATACACACTTACCAGTTGGCCACTCGATATGTTGGGCCAGACATCATAGCTGTGTGGACATTTGAATTTCCCGCCCAGCAGTGACGTCCATATCTGCGGTCTCGGCAGACAGTATACGGGTGGTCGGCGGGTAACACACAGCCAGACATGCCAATATAGCTGCCAAATGGATCAGTCTGAGAATAGGAGACCAGCATATAAAGACAAAGCAAACCAACACTCTGATTCAGTGGTTTAAGGAAAACATCAAGTACACAGCAACAGGGCCAGCATTCATAATTTTTGAGAAAAGGGAAAGAAGTGAAAAAAGTTAATGAAGGGAAATAAAAAGGAACAGAGACTAGAAGGAATGAGAGAAAGAGAGAACAAAGAACAAAGGAAGAGAGTAAAAGGATAAATAAAGGGGAGAGGGGGATCCATCAGAGATAGCATCATGCCAAGTGGCGTGAAACATTAGCTTTTACTGGCCACCGTTTGAAGAGGTCAGAATATGTGGAGGTCTCTTTAAACATGATCCAGTGTCCCCAAACGGCCATGAACTCACTAAATGTATCAGCTCTGGATAATAAAATCATAAAAAGTTATCCATGGCCATGTAATGGTGCAATCTAGAGAACCATTCTGTGATGTAGACAGAGCTGTTTACCTCCTATGGATTGGTATGCCAGCTCTTGTCGCACTATTTAGAAGCAACTTCTTGTAGGATGACACAGTGCCAGGGCCTATATGTATTAAGCCTTAACAAGAGATAAAGTGGAGATGGATAAAGAGTGATAAAAGACCAGCCAATCAGCTCCTACCTGCCATGTCACAGGCTGTGTTTGAAAAATGACAGTTAGGAGCTGATTGGCTGGTCATTTAGCACTCTTTATCCATCTCCACTTTATCTCTTGTTAAGGCTTAATACATTTGGGCCCAGGTTGCTTATTTAAAAGCCAAAAAACAGGGTCTTTACAGACCACCTGACCGAAAATTTCTTTGGACAAGGGAAGCACAAAAGCATAACCCTACATCCTAAAAGGGATGTAGGATTACGCTGTCCCACCAAATATGTGCATCTCCAGCAAGTACAGTAGCCGGAACCACCGTAAACATTTTAGCAAGAACTGAAGGGCACCAGTACCAATGGGCAAGGACCTTAAATTGAGTCCCCACAACAGATCGAGCAAGTCATTTTAGGTTTCAAGATTTTACGCCAATCTTTCTGGTCCGAGTAGAGAAAGTATTTTCTACATATTAACAGTTTGTAGTCGATGGCAAGAAAGTGCTTTGTGGGCAGGCTAGAGACTGGCATAATGACTTGAAAGAGGTTGGGGTCTATGACAAGCTTTTACAACTGGCCTGCTTAATAGAAAGTGTTTAATAGGGAGGTATCGCCATATTTCGGAAGTAGGCAGAGTCCTAAAAGTTTCTTAGGTGAGCTAGAGTGAGAGACACCTCAAGAAGACAGCAACTAGCCAATATGTGCAACCCCAGTCCGCTTTCAAAGGTAGAGGTTTGAAGAGGACATCCCAAGAGAGAAGTAAGGCTTGTCAAAGAGTGGCATGAGTGGATAGAGGGGCAAAAAGATATGTAATGTTTCTAAACTAAACGTGTCAGAGAGCCTGCATTGGGCCGACAGTGGGATGAGCGACCGAGGGAAGAGTGGGCAGCCAGGCCGAAAGGGAGTACTTATTTCTCTGTATTAACCCACTGATTATCTGACACCGGCCTGGACCATTCCAGATCCTTAGTGAGGATCACCACTTCATGATAAGTGATAAAATGGGTGAGTTCAGAGCATCCTTAGAGGGGCTTTCAAATGTTTTGAGCAATGTGATAATTAATGGGCACCCACTGGAGCAGTCGAATTGTTGTGGGCACCCATTAATTCTCATACTTGTTGCACCCAAATAGATGGAGTTTTGGCACATTTCTGCCCGTTATCTCAGGAGGCTGTGTCTTCCGCGGCATTTGCGCACGAACAGTCAGGCACCCTCCAATAACAGCTACCTCCAATAACAGCTACTAAGATGATAGAGCACATCTTGTAGGAAGCATAGTCCTGTAACTGCAGATTTTATTTTTCTTCTTCTGTAGTTTCTCACTACTCTGATTATTTTAATAACTGCTCTCTGCGAGGTGTCATCAGAAATACAAGTTACTGTATATGGTTCCTGGTACACTCTATAGAAATCAAATGTAGAAAAGTTGTTTTACTGGTCTGTATTTAGGAGATTGAGTGTTACTGGATGCTAATGAATGGCTAAAAGCGGTGATGATGACATAGGGGAAAGGTGTTTGGAGCCCCATTTTAGGAGAATAGGGAGCACCTAGTGGGTTATTCAAAGATCGACGCAAATCTTGCTTCCCGCAGCAAGATCTGCGTCCATCTACACACATGTTGGGGGCCCCCCAGCACAGGGCAAGGCCGCTCCTCATTTCTTTTGCAATTTAATTGTGAACACATCGATTAGAGGTTGACCTCTTCCTGCACAGCCTGGCTGTGCTGGTAGGCGGTCTGGCGACATTTCTTTTCTCAGAGCGGCTGCGTGTGATGTCACGCAGCCGCCTCGAAAACTCACGGCATGCCCCCATTTTACCCGCATCACTGCCCCCCTGAACGCCCCCCACGTGAGTCACTATGCGCTTGCATCCCTCCAGGATGCGTACACAGACCCTCTGGATGTAGCCGCTGCATACAGACGCACGGCTGCATCTGGGTCTGAATAGACACCCTAGACTGCAATGCGTTTGTTTCTATTAGGTAGTCTTTATGTCCTCTTTCAGTATGATTTGACAGGGTTGCTCTTTTCTACTGTGATAATTCATGGCGTATAGTATGATAAGTCTGGCTGGCGTCTAAAGTGTACCCATGAATTACAGGCAAGAGAGGCAGCAGTTTATAGACCTGTATAAAGTGCTCCTGTCTCATCACTTACCAAATAATGTTGCATAAAATATACTGAAAGATATTTGTCCCAGCTTTAAAATGCAAAGTAAAGTATCTTTAAAAGAAGAATCACAGCTGCTTTTCTTTTTGTAAATCCTCAGCCAGCAAAGGATTAATCTAAAAGATTGGATACAAAACACAAATGGAGAGCGCTAATGGTGTAGTATATTCAGAGTAAATGGAATATAAAATGCAGGATAACTACTGTGTACTTTAATAAGTATAAAGGCTTATCTGTTGCTTCCCAGACCCAATAATAACTGCAATCGGAATAAAAAGGAGTTGTGCAATATTGCATGGTTCCTTCCTAGTAATAAACAGGAGCCCAGATAAGACCATTCATGTTTAACAAAAAAAATAAAAAAAATTTAAGACCATTAATAAAAAAATAAAAAAAAGATAGTGATAGTGATAAAAATTACGATATTTGGAGTTGGGGGAGTTTAGATAATGATCTTTTTCTCTGTAGTTATTTTGCAATATTGAATTGGAATTGGTGACTTGATGTTGGAATTGGTTCTTCTACCCAATCAAGGAACGTGCAGAGGTAAAATATCGTACGCAGTTCATTCACAAATTTCATCAGGGGTCAGCATCCCACATTGATTGATGCTGTTTTACTGTGGTTGAATTATCATGAAATATTTGTGGTAACAAATTTCAGATGAATTTGCTTAGTATGCGGGGGTGGGGTGGGGGGATTCCACCTATCAAGGCGTTGGAGACTAAAATGGGAAAAACTGCTCATATGTGGATGGTAAATAAAAGTTCAGTATCTGCCAAAAGTACAGTAATATGCAATTTGCAGGAACTGGTGCAATTCTGGCAACATATACATTAAAGTGGCAATAACTTTACAGAAAAAAACAGGTTGGTTTTGATTTAATTATGCAGATTAGATGTCAGTGTTCTTATCAACGGTCATTAAATGCCAACATGATGATATTTTTTATCCGCTATTTCAAATGTATATACATACTTAAACCCACCTATCCAGATACTTACACTGGCTGTTGTCTAGCTGGTCTTTTAATCCTACTGTATTTCCTACTCCCTCTTTAGTGCTCCACCAATTGTTTTCTCCTCCCTTTCCCCCATCTTACTCCATTTTTCTCTCTCTCCCCTCTCTGCCTATTTTGCCTTCTTCCTCTGAAGCTTTACCCCTCTTTCTTTCCCTCCCCGTTTTTTTATTCCTCTTCCGCTATCGTTTCTTGCCTCTCCTCTCTATGCACTCGTCCTCTGTCTTGCTCTTTTTTTCCATTCTGCCATTCTGTCTGTGTTTCTGTGCAGGACATTCCTCTGTTGATCTCTCTCTAAATTTTAGACTACAGTACTTCCAATTCCTACTCTTTGCCATCTGCAGTTGTTAATAAGTGTCTGTCTGGCGGGCATGATCCTAAACTTTAGGGTGTCTGCCTGCCTATCTATCAAAACGCTACAAAAAAAAAAGTATTTGCATAGAAAAAGAAAAGTAGCAGGCACTCGCATGGGACTTGATGAGAACTTATCTTGAATAAAGTGAAGGCTCTGCAGCGTTTTTGGGAGCATCCAACTCCTTACTCAAGCTACCCATATATAATTGTGGACTGTGTCTACACTTTATGCATGCGTAGACAAAATTTATAGGTTTGGCATATTTTCTCAGGGAGGGAAGTTGTATTCTGTCCTGTAGTGTACAGAGCCAGTGAGATGTTGTCGCTGACATGAGCTGAAATAGTTGAAGGTTTCATAATAACAGCCAGTGTTGGCTTTGGAAACCTTTAATTTCCTGTTTCTGGTGGGAGAGATAAGCGGTGCCTGAAATGTAGTGTGCGAAGGCCTCCATCCGCCCTATGTATAGTTACTGCAGCCCATACTGTAAGTCCTTTCTTAGTTCACATCTGACACTTAACTCACAAAAAATGGCTTGCCCATGACAGCGTAGCCTGCTTAATAAGATCAACCTTTTATTTATAATAGGTTTTGTAAGAGGACTTCAGCAACTGAATGTTAGGGACTTCAGAGCAACTAAACGGTATGGGTCATTAGGTCGACATCCACTATTGGTCGACATGCACTAGGTCGACAGGGTGACTAGGTTGACATGAACATGATCGACCTGGAAAAAGGTCAACACAAGGTTTTATTTTAATTTTTTTGGGTGTTGTTTTCTTCGTAAAGTGACGGGGAACCCCAATTAGTGCACCGTGTCCCCTCGCATGGCTCGCTTCGCTCGGCATGCTTCGGGCAAGGTGCCTCGCTCAGCTACCGCTGCGCTCGGCACAGGTTACCATTCCCAATTTTAGTCCACATGGATCGTAAAGTATGAAAGTTCAAAAAATGACGAAAAAAAAGTGAAAAGCTCTTGTCGACCTTTTCCATGTCTACCTAGTCACCCTGTCGCCCTAGTGCATGTCGACCAATAGTGGTCGACCTAAGTCTTGTCGACCTTATGACCGTAAGCCCAACTAAACAGATTTCTGCTGCGGGGTACACTGGGCTCCACAAGGAATGGACAATGGGGTGTAGACTAGGATCTTGATTCGAGGCACCAACAGGCTCAAAGCTTTGACTGTTCCCAGAATGCTTAGCGCCGCCTCCTATATCACCCCGCCTCCCTGCACAGGAGCTCAGTTTTGTAGTTGGTGCTGCAGCACCAGGCACTTAACAGAGGGGCTGCTCCAGGCAGCCCTAAGAAGAACTTTTTTTCTGAGGAAAAAAGTGAAGACTTCATGGGCAGCAGCAGTGTTACATGTCAGTGGACATTCACGGCTGCAGCTCCGGCTCTCCCCAGCGGCGCTGTACACTCCCGAGCCCTGGTTGCCGGGTAACTACAGCAGGAGGCTCCGGGTTTCTTCGTGTCAGGCACACACGACGGGGGCTCTCCGGGATCGCGTGGCCGCGCTTCGGGAGGTGGTAAATGGGTCCCGCTTGCGGGACCCGGTCTTTATCGCGATCCGGTGCGGTCAGTGGGAGGCGGGCCGCACGCGCTGGCGGTGGACACTGTGGCAGTACAGGCGATCCCACTAGATCACCAGGGCATGGGACAGGTCAGGTTTTCTCTATTAACCGTTTTATTAGAGCCCGCAGTACCCGGTGGTTTTGCCAGCAGGGGGATAGAGCTTGGACCTGAAGCCCCTCCCCCAGCCCCAGGGTACCATTTTCTGCAAATTTTCCCGCCCTGGAGCTGCATATCTGTCTCTCCCTCACTCCCTGGCAGTGTCTGCGGTGCCATTATCCCTCAGCTCACTGTTCCTGGGAATGCTTGGGCAAATCCTCCTATGTAAAGCCGCCTGGTTGTCAGTGCTGTGACTTTACAAGACACTTAAGTATTCTACCTGCCTTTTTTAGTCAGTGTTAGTAAGAAAGAGTGCACTTAGTCAGGGTTTCCTAGTACAATTACCCTGTGATATACATCCAGTTCTTACTGTGTACTGTCATATCTATTGTTATATAGCTGTGTAAGCTAGTCCAGTATTATTGTTAGTAATAACCTCTGCATTGTACAGACTGTGACTATTTGTGTGTGCATTTGATAGCTGAGTGGTGTCCATTTCGTGTCTTTCACTCAACCTGCTATCCCTATATTCTATAACCTGAGGGGGCTTGGGGCGTCAGGTTTTATCTAATATAGGATTTTCTCAAAGATATACTGTATTACGTATTTTTCTCTGTGATTTAGTCAACATATCTCTCCTTTATCTCTGCTGGTGCTGACTACACTGCGCAGGGGTTTGGGCTAGAGGTATGTGCTGCTGATAATTGTACTGTTACCTCATACTGCAAGTTATATCATGTCTGCTTCTGAGGGTAACGGTTCTGAGGCTGAACACACTGCCGGTGTTGCTGAATCCGCAGATACCTATGAGGAGAATATAGCAGCTTTGGGCTCTGGTTCTGGGGGCTCCTTGCCCCCCAGTGGGACGGTGGCAACGGGGGCAAATAATGACCCACCGTGGGCCGCTTTTTCCACGCTTCTGCATACGCTAGTTCATAAACGAACACCCCCTATGGGACCCCCAATGCCGGTGCAACCGTTTGTGGTCCCTGCAGCTAACCCGCCGTGGGCGGAGGATTTATCTACTGAAATAAAGAAGTTGATCCAGTCCCTGACTACTAAAAAGTCTGACCGTCGCTCGCCTACATCCAAGCGGTCCTCTAAGCGACCCGTCAGCCAGCTTCCAAGACAGATAATCCTGCCGCATGACGGGGCGGGCCTCCCTCTGGGGGATCCCAGGGTGGGGGCCGGCTTCTAGGGTATACCCAGGAATGGTTGAAGACCACTTCAGATACCTGGGTACGGGAAGTCGTCACTCGAGGTTACGCCATAGCCTTCAAAAACCGACCCCCTCATCGATTTTGCCAGACAGATGTCCCGTTGGACTAGACAAAGGCAAACACTCTGCATTCGGTGGTACAGACCCTCCTGGATACAGGAGTTGTAGTACAGGTGCCTCTTGCGCAGAGGGGCTGGGGGTACTATTCTCCGCTGTTTCTAGTCCCGAAACCGAATGGGTCCTCCCGGCCCATTCTCAACCTCAAGGCATTGAACAGGTTTGAAGATTTCCAAGTTCCAGATGGAAACCCTTCGCTCTATAGTTCTGGCCTTGGAACCTGGGGACTTCATGGTCTCCCTGGATATACAGGATGCTTACCTGCATATTCCTATAGCAGTGTCTCATCAGCAATACCTGAGATTTGCGATTGGCAACTGCCATTATCAGTTTTGGGCGTAGCCTTTTGGTTTAACAACGGCTCCGCGAGTCTTTACAAAAGTCATGGCGGTGATGACGGTGGTACTCCGCCGTCAAAGGGTCAGGATACTGCCGTATCTGGACGACTTGTTAATCCTGGCAAATTCCCCGGAACTTCTCCTGCGTCATCTAGATGTGATGGTCCGGTTTCTGCAAGCCCACGGGTGGCTCATCAACTGGAAGAAGTCATCCCTGATCCCTGCTCAGAGCATGGTGCATCTGGGAGCACTATTCGACACTCACAACCAGCGGTTGTTCCTGTCTCAGGAGAAAGTCCTGAAACTTCAGGACAGGATTCGTTGCTTCCTATCTCGTCCGCAAGTGTCGATACATTCGGCGATGCAGGTGCTGGGCCTCATGGTGTCAGCATTCGACATGGTGGAGTACGCTCAATTTCACTCTCGCCCTCTCCAGAGGCTGATTCTAGCCAAATGGGGCGGCCTGCCTCACCGGATTAGGTCTCAAATGATCTCAAAGACTCCGGAGGTCCGTCTGTCGCTGCTCTGGTGGCTCCGGGACCAACAACTGTGCAGGGGCCGTCCGTTCTGGATATCCGACTGGGTCCTGTTGACGACAGATGCCAGTCTAAGAGGTTGGGGCGCGGTGCTGGAGCAACACTCCCTTCAGGAGCGGTGGACCAAGGAGGAGTCCCTCCTCTCGATCAATATTCTGGAGTTGCGGGCGGTCTTCAATGCCTTGAACCTAGCCCAGCATTTAATTCAGAACCGTCCTGTTCAAGTACAGTCGAACAACACCACCATAGTGGCTTACATAAATCATCAAGGCGCCACTCGAAGCCGCCTAGCAATGAAGGAAGTCTCACGGATTCTACAGTGGGCAGAACGCCATCTACCGGCCATATCGGCAATATTCATTCCGGGAGTCCTGAATTGGGAAGCTGACTTTCTCAATCGTCAGGACGTGCATGCATGCGAGTGGGGCCTCCACCCAGAAGTGTTTCAACTCCTAGTGGAAAGGTGGGGCCTTCCAGACATAGATCTGAGGGCGTCTCGACACAATCACAAGGTTCCGGTCTTCGGAGCAAGGACAAGGGTTCCTCAAGCAGCATTCGTGGATGCGCTGGCAGTACCGTGGAGGTTTTGGCTGCCGTACTTGTTCCCACCGGTTTCACTCCTGCCCAGGGTAATTCGGAAGTTCAAGCAAGAAAAAGTAATTCTGTTTCTCTCAGCTCCAGCGTGGCCCAGACGGCACTGGTTCTCAGACCTGCAAGGCCTATTGTCAGAGCGTCCAATTTTACTTTCACAATGCCCAGACCTCCTCGTTCAGGGCCCCTGTGTCTACCAGGACCTAGCCCGGCTGTCTTGGACGGCGTGGCTCTTGAAGCTTCCGTCTTAAGGGCTAAAGGGTTTTCTGAGGCGGTCATTCAAACTATGGTGCGGGCCTGGAAACCGGCTTCTGCTTGGATTTACTATAGGGTCTGGCATTCTTACTTTGTTTGGTGTGCATCTAACGATTATGACGCTTCCAAGTTTAGTATAGCCAAGTTGTTGGCTTTTCTTCAGCAGGTCCTGGACTTAGGCCATCGTCTGGCCTCCCTCAAGATACAGATATCTGCCTTGTCGGTGTGGTTTCAGAGAAAAATTGCGACCTTACCTGATGTGCATACCTTTACTCAGGGCGTGTTGCGTATCCAACCTCCCTATGTCCTGCCTGTGGCTCCTTGGGACTTGTCGGGGGTTTTGGAGGCGTTACAAGAGTCTCCGTTTGAACCTCTTGGTTCAGCTGACCTTAAGTGGCTTTCCCTTAAGGTGGTGTTTCTGCTGGCTATTGCTTCAGCTAGAAGAGTGTCGGATTTGGGTGCCTTGTCCTGTAGTTCCCCATATCTGATATTTTACCGTGACCGGGCGGTTCTTAGGACTCGTCCCAGCTATCTACCTAAGGTGGTTGCTTCGTTCCACCTTAATCAGGAGATTGTAGTTCCGGCACTTGTTTCTCCTGATCTGTCTCCCAAAGAGCGGTCTTTGGATGTGGTACGGGCTCTCCATATCTATGTGAAGAGAACTGCTCCTATTAGAAAATCTGATTCTCTTTTTGTTGTGTTTGGGTTTCACAAACGGGGCTGGCCTGCTCACAAGCAAACTCTGGCCAGATGGATTAGAGTGGTGATTGCACATGCTTATTTGAAGGCTGGTCTCTCTGCTCCTGATCACATTAAAGCCCATTCTACTCGGTCTGTTGGACCTTCTTGGGCGGCCCAACGTGGTGCGACCCTTGAACAATTGTGCAAGGCGGCTACGTAGTCCTCTGTGAACACGTTCATAAGGTTCTATGCCTTCGATACTGCCGCTTCCCAGGATGCTTCCTTTGGACGCCGGGTTCTTGTGCCCGCTACAGTGCGTCCCCTCCCATAAGGAACTGCTTTAGGACATCCCCATTGTCCATTCCTTGTGGAGCCCAGTGTACCCCGCAGCAGAAAACGAGTTTTATGGTAAGAACTTACCTTTGTTAAAACTCTTTCTGCGAGGTACACTGGGCTCCACAAGGCGCCCACCCTGATGCATTTAGCTTCTTTGGGTTGGTATGGCATTAGCAGCTGACACTTCTCCTGTCGTGAGTATGCGGTGTTGTGGCTACTAACCGTTGTCGTCTCTTTTCCTGCTACTGCATTGGACTGGTTAACTAAAAACTGAGATCCTGTGCAGGGAGGCGGGGTGATATAGGAGGTGGCGCTATGCATTCTGGGAACAGTCAAAGCTTTGAGCCTGTTGGTGCCTCGGATCAAGATCCTACTCTACACCCCATTGTCCATTCCTTGTGGAGCTCAGTGTACCTCGCAGAAAGAGTTTTAACAAAGGTAAGTTCTTACCATAAAACTCGTTTTTGTTTGAGACACTGGGTAGTTTAGGGTTTGTCAAATACCAGTATATAAAAGATATATAAGTATATTGTCATAATTAAAAATCTTCCGTTCCTGCCATTTATCATTACAATGTTGCTAGTGCTGCTCTCTCAGGTGGTGCTGGCCTGACCCCACTGCACCGGAACTCCGGTACTGGTTTTGCAGTGCATATTTTTATTATTATTATTATTTATTTACATTTTTTTCAGGAAATAGTCATTTTTTTGTGTGCGTCTCAATTTAATATATCCATCCTAAGAAAGGATCCGGACTATGGGGGGTATTCAGTTAGCTCTGGCAATTTTGGAGGTATCGAATGTACCCCCCCCTGAGTATTCAATTGCGGGACATTTTCCCTGGTTTTTAAGGCATATTCGCTATTGCTTTTTCACTTCTTTCTGTTTAGTGAAAAGGCATTGGCGAAAAATGCCTCAAAATCTGAACAAATGTCCCACTTTTTCGGCGGCGCAGATGCGAAAACGTGTATTCGCCGATCCACATGTTTTTTGCTCCTCCTGAATGTTTCTGAAAAAACTACCCTGCTATTGCATAGGGCGAATCCCAATTTACCATAAAAAAATAGCGAAAGTTGCGTTTTTTTTGCCTATTCCCATTAACATTTTAAATGTGACATGAAAAAGGTGGTGGTCGCATGTTTTTCATTTATTTTATGTATTTTTACCAGTTATTTATATAGCACACACTGTTATTCCAGTCGTTGAATAGGTGATGATTGGTTGATTGTGGGATAGACAGGCAGATACTGTATTATCTTTGTCTAAAGTCATACATTTTCTCCAAACCCGTCTGTTGGAGACCCGCTTCTAGTCCTAGGGGTCTTTACAGGTAACTGTGGTGTGTCTTGTTTAATGTGCTTGCCACCAGGTGCCTGATGCTTAAAGAAGATGGGAATTTCAGCTTCATGCATCACAGATATAGATTTGAATATTATTAACTCAGGCTGCGCTGGAGGAGAATTGGAGAGCTGTCAAAATCATTGCCAGAGCTGTTTGAGGAAACTAAGTGGTCACATTGGGACTTCCCAAGGAAAGCAATGCCATGGATCATCGATCATACTTTAGGAAGTGGCTCATTTACACATCCTTGCGGGACCTGTGTTCTTTGCTCTTGATTAAGAGCGATATTTGTGAGCATCCCTCCCCTGGGTATTGTTACAAAGATATTCCTCTCTGGTTTTGTCACACTCTGACAGTCCATCCTACTATAGCTCATACCACAAGTACACAGAAATTCCAATTGTAGCCTCACTTCTGTAACCGTTTCCGGGGTCTGATTTCAGAAGTCAGTGACCAGAGTAATTCCACAGTCGCCTCTGAAATGATGTTATCTTTAAAAATGCCTCTTTTGTCATATAACTTTATGGCTAATTTCAAGGGATCAGTAGAAGTCTGATGCTTATGTTGAGACTTCCCATATATGGAATCTAGGTGGAAAGTTATACATAGGATTTACAAGATGATGTTACTGTAGAGAAATGTAACAGAAATTTTTTACTTTCACTAATAATATTAACTGGATCCATTTAATTAGAATCCACACAAACAAATAGGGGTCTATCCATGGAGCAGTGACAAGCCCTTTTATCAGTGATAACAGGGCCTTTCACTGCTTGGTTCCATTCACAGAAGGAGTCACAATGGAAAAATCTCAGATTTCCCTAGAGGTGCCTCTGATTATCGTAGGTATCGCTTCCCCATGCAGTGATATGAGGAGAGAGATTCACTGAAGCATGGAAAGCTTTGATTTCCGTTTTGCGTCTCAGAATTTTTTTTTGCTGTCTTAGTGATAGCAGGTTTCTCTGCCTTTCTCCTATCTCCCCGCCTCTTCCATGTCCTCTCCGTCCCCTTCATGTACATCAGCCACTCTTAGGAGCCCAGGGAGAGAGAGGCAGACAAAAAAAAAAATCTGCCCCTGCTCCCATGTGACTGGGACCCTCCACTGAGAGAGGCTCCTGGAGAGCATATATTTTAATGAATTGATTGATTGTGCTGGGTCACTTCAGGCTGCTGCCTCCGCACTGCACCCGCCGACGATTTTGTTTTCCCCACCCTAGTGAATACTCTGTCCTCCCCCTGCCGAATTGTAGCTCTGTCTTGTAAATATATATTAATGAAGTGACTCAGCATATGTCAGGTCACTTCAATGTATGCTGCCCCGAGCTCGTTCTTCGCCTATCCTGAAGTTTGTCAGTATTCCTTAGGGGCCACTTCAGTGGTTTCCTCTGGTGGCTTTCACTAGTGGGCGGACAAAAGAGCAATTCAGTATTTAGGCACAATTGCTGTGTGGGGCCAAATTAAGGTCTGTGGGGGTTCCCGGGTAGCAAACTTATGGATGTCGCAATCAATATTCTGTAATTATCAAAGTGATATCACGGCAATGTTACAAAAAACAAAAACAAAATAAAGGATAATGTCTCATTCAGCATTGTGATTTCATAGATTGATAATGTATAGATGTGTCCCGCTACAACTTTGCCGCGTTTAGCAGCGTGCTGTAGCAGGACCGCGATGCAATGCAGTGCAACATGCCGCGCTCATTTGCATTGCTGTTGGGTGGCATTGAATTTAATGGGAGGCGGGCACATGTGCATGCCAGCTCCCATTCATGTCTATTGCATAGTGGGAGTGTGCGATCGCACGGGCCCCGCTATGTCTGGCTGTCAAGAGGACACATCTGTAGTGTTTTTTGAAAATCACAGCAATAGTAATAGCACTTTCCAAAATGCATTGTTACAAATATCTTGCGTAATATAGAAAAATAACACAATAAATAGGCATTTTCAAGACATGTACTCATTACTTATAAACAAGGTTTATTTATTATTAACCTTTATTTATGTTGTGTCACAAGGGGCCTAAAAGTTGTGTCACAAGGGGATGAAAGCACATATGAAAAGAAAGTGACTTACAGTACTAAAGGACATGTACAAGGTGTATGAACATTTCTACATCAGCAGTCATAGTACCCAAGCTAGCAGCATGGTGGCAGTACTCAAAGGTTAGGTCAATGGGGCGGAGATGATGGCATAAGTGAGGGGATGAAAGCACATATGAGAAGAGGGTCCTGCTCGTTAGAGCTTACAGTATATTTACAGTATGGACTCATAATTACTTTATGCTTTTAAACTAATAGAAAGCATGCTTCCGGGCTTTATGATAGGCTTTATGATAGGCAAATAAGTTAATCACGTAATTCAAATAAAGTTAACACAATGTATTATGTTCAATGCCCATCAGTGTAAGCAACGAAAGACGACTATGATCATTTGTTATTCTTAAGGTGCGAACACACTGCCGATATAGTGCTGGTCTGTCGGCAAGTGTGTCCCAACGATATTCGTAATATATTGCGTCGGCCCTGCAGCACATCTAATGCCCGATATATCTGAAGATATATCTGCACATCATGCTGTGTGCGTGGGTGGTCACAAGCGTAAATGTTTATGCCTGCCCGGTTTTTGACGTCTGTCATTAAAGATCAGGTAGTGTGTAAGCACAACACACTGCCCGATCCGCCTGTAGATGTAGCTGCAGATCAGTTGATCTGCAGATGTACTGTATCTATAGATGTGTACCCAGCTTTATTCTGTTCATTATTAACTTCATCTTGGAAAAAGAGTGTTCACCACTGCAGTTTGACACCAACATTACCAAGTAGAGTTTTAGTTGAAATTCAACATTTGGGTTCAGGTGAACATTTCTCATGCTATGATGAATATGAGCATAGTCTACTGTTCCAGACAGTCTCTTCCCTGAATTCTCAATGTTCATCAAAACGCTATCTTTTTGAAGGGAATCAAATGGGTGACCATTATGTACCAATCAGAGGAATTCTCTCCCCTACCCCCTCCAAGGAGGCTACGAGCTGAAATGTCCTCTCCCCCCCCCCACTGCTATTCGCGCCTGAACGGAGCAATAATTAAATTGCTCCATTCAACACCATCTAGTGGCAGCTGCAGGGTTTTCAGAGACTTGAGTACCCTAACTGTAGAGTTATGAACCATGTAGCGTCCTGTAGTATGATTTGTTGCATTCAATCTTTCTAAAATATCATTCCAGAAAGACATGTATAATGCAATTTTCAATCTCCTCAACTTCCCATGAAAACTATCTGCTTCATTTTGAATTGATGTACATCCTTCTGCTCCTGGTCACTTGCAATGGCATCTAGTGCTTCTTTTATATTTTCATATCCTTGTACAGTAAATTTTGCTGCATCAGCTCGATGTTTGTGCCGGGAGGCGCATGTTCCGGCCGTTGCCTATGCGCTGGGACACCGCACCACCCGCTGAACCCTGCCCGTCGCCTAGCAACAGGCGGACGCAAGGTCTCCTGGTCCCCACCCAGTGCCTGGCATCAGGTAGACACTGGGGAGCGCTGGGAGCCGCCGGAATCCTGGCAACGGAGACACCGGAGGCAGGCAGCGTTATGCTTGCTTAGGGTATTATGTACGTTCAGCAGGGCAGCTTGCATAAAGTTTGTTAATTAGACTTCAAGCATTCTGTTTGGTGCAAGCACCATTTATATTCCCTTCCTGGTCACTCCCAAAATGCTAGTGATGGTTCCTGCTCTTGGGAGAACCTGTCAGTTCGTGTGAGAACTTGTCAGCCTGTGAAATACCTATGATTCTGAGACCCCGCCTGACTGATTTGATGATCTGATCCAGCTAGCCTTGAATTCAGGTTTTGGTGTAGAGTTTCCACACAGGCACTGTCTTGCCTACATTTCTTTATTGTATCCACCTTGTGCATTGTTGCATTTACAAATCATTTGTATTTACAGTCTCGTTGTTCATAACACCCTGTGCATTTTTGCATGTACATAGTGATTGTGTTAATATTATATACCAACCTGTGCATTGTTGCACTCACGTGCACTCCTTATTTATTCCTCAGCCTGTGCCTTAGCATAGTAGTAAGGTTATGTTTGGTGATCGTCTCACCATACTGCATTTACCCCTGTCCAGCCTCCGATAGTCGCCTTGTCCATACTAAGACCTGGGGTCATCTGAGTACGGGGTGGACCTAATTCACCCTGGAAAGGCGGCTGTTATAGGAGAAGCCTAGCATTGCAGGAGGCTAGAAGACTGCTGGGCATTGGGTAATTGCGTGAGCGTCACAAGGCAATGTCTATAAACCTACAGAACTGAGTGTAATCATAACACTCAACAGGACCAACGAGTTTCACTTAGTCTTTTTGGAATATACAATGTATTTTTGTTGTACAAAATTTAAGTAACAAACAGTGGCATGTATTGGTTGCAGCTTTTCCTTACTAAATTCAGAGAATGTCCACAATATGGCACAAAAACTGACCAGTGATTTCTTCTCTTGTGTTTGCAGCATCAGCAGTCTTTTGGATCAGTGTCATGACAGGCCACAAATTCATGTAATGCATTAGCCATAGCATCACCTGTGTGACACGGTTAGGTATGACAGTTATACCCCTTTTACACAGCTGGCATATGACACGGGTTATTGCACATGAACAAGCATAACGTGTGTTGCTGGTTAGTGTAAAAGGGCCGAGTTGAAATAATCCGGGTCGAGTGACCCGGTATTCCGACCTAGGTAGTTTGCAGGGTGGAACACTGGTTCAACCCAGCAAACTGTGCTGTGTAAACGGTAGCGGCTTTCCGTTTACAGTGAATGTACGGGCGGCGCTTGGAGATCATGTGATCTCCAAGCACTGCCCCAGCCGCGTCATCGGCAACGTCACCAACCCGTGCCGTGTTGGTAAATGCGGTAGGAATGGGGCCTAACGCGGGTCGAAGCCAGGTAGCACCCGTGTCAGGCGCCTGGTTGCGACACGTGGTATTTGGTCTAAAAGTGCTTTTAGAAACCTTTTTTTTTTTTGGCATTGTGTACTCCATGTAACATGCAACCAAAATCGGCTGATACATATTAGACTGATTCAGGGTTGAATCAAGTGACATCTAAATAATACAGTACTTTGATTCCTTTATTATTGCATTTAGCTAATTCCCAAGTTGTTAACCGATTATACCAATTTTCTCTAAACAAATGGTGTTTGAATACTAATTTGTATGACCACGACCTTTATTTGCATTTAATTTAATAGGAGCAGAAACAAATGGATCATACTCTAAAAGCAGTTTCAGAGTTCCAAGATAGTTTCCATTTGTTGGTGATATTGGGCCTAATTCAGACCTGATCGTAGCAGCAAATTTGTTAGCTGTTGGGCAAAACCATGTGCACTGCAGGTGAGGCAGATATAACATGTGCAGAGAGAGTTAGATTTGGGTGGGTTATATTGTTTCTGTGCAGAGTATACTGGCTGCTATATTTTTAGATTTCAGTTTGAACACACCGCACCCAAATCTAATGGGCCCTACACACTGGCCGATACCAGCGAAAGATATGGACGAGATACGGTTCTTATCTTTTAGTGTGTTGGCACCAACGATGAACGATATGCGGCCCCGCGCTCGTTCTTCGCTGGTGCTGACTCGTTTAAACATGCAAGTCAATATGGACAATCTCGTCCATATTAGCATGCAGTGCTATGAAGCCCGGTGACGCGGGGAGTGAAGAAACTTCCCTCCCCCCGTCACTCTGCCCCCCCCCCCCCCTCCGGTTTGTCCGTCTACCGCATCGGCCGTAAGGTAGCTCGGCGGCGAGTCGCTAGGTATGTAGGGCTCTTAGCTCTCTCTGCACTTATAAAATCTGCCCCCCCCCCTCCCCCCCGCAGTGCACATGGTTTTGCCCATCTGCTAACAAATTTCTAGATGAGATTTAAATGTTCAGAGAACCATTTGTTTGCATATTTTCAGTCACAAAATTCTGAACTGGATAATTTATTCTTCTGTGTAGCAACAAATTTTATATATGTAACCATAAATCTTTCCCGTTGTTGGAGACCAGCAGAGCCAGGAACAATTTATTGTTTCGTTGTTCTGTATTTTCCGATTAAACTAATTCTGTGAACATTTTCGCATGAATTGCTTCTTACTGTTCTTGTGGAGTTGATGATTTCTCTAGCAATTGATCATCACCGTTTTGTATTTGAGCTGATACTCTCTTTGCCCAAAATGTAATTTCTTGTGTGGTTGATTCTGGGCATCAGCCAATATCATTACCAAGTCTAGAGGTTTTAGACCCAGTTTCTTCATTTTGACACTCTGTATTTCCTTCCATCATTGAATCCGTAATCTCTTCAATGGATTCTTTATTACCATGTGAAGAAGTAGTGCTGTAGTTGCTATTTCTGCTGCTTGCTATGATGAAGGTGAACCAATCATCATCAATATCAGTTCATATGTTACGCTAGTGGCTGAGCACCTGTAATTGATTGACCCCCAAACAGTTGCATGCATGTCTCTTGTGGTCAGCATTAGACTTATTTTGCTTGATCACTCCCCCAGTGTACTTGGCATGCTTATCCATACTTCTCAACTGTCTCAATTTTAGCGGGATAGTCCCGCTTTTGGGGCCCTGCCCCAGTGTCTCACGGGCCGCAGTGACCCGCAGGGAGAGGTTGGAGAGGTGGGTGCACTTCAAGATAACCGGCAGTCATGCTGATGGATGGCACGATTTCCCTGCACTCCGCACCATGCCAAATTGCCGTTACACACTAAGTCCTGCGAGCACACTAGGCGCTATGCACGATTTGTTATTCCGGTATGGCATATCATGCCGATATCGCTCTAGGCTACGGTGTACCAGTCCTAACAGTAAGTCATCATAGTAGAGCAGCAAATGAATCCAAGTATGTAGTATCTCAACAGTGCCAAGAGAGGCTTGGGGAGTGCTGTGCGCCTCCAGAGTAACAAGATATGGAGGCGCGGTGGGCAAGCACGCCAGGGTCATGAGGCCACACCCATTTTTCAGATACGTGATTTTGGTGCAGCGAGTTCCTACTTCTGTGTTAAGGATGTTGGGAAGTATGCTTATGTGGCCCCTTTCAACCCCTGTTACAAATGAGTGCCCCTCTGATTACTGTATATGTCGTTATATGTATGCCACACTTGAAATGTAGGGAGAGCTATGGATAATCCTGCTTTGTATCGTTCACTGTGCTCCAGTATTTTTTTCCTCTGAAAACGTATGCTGTGTCAGTTCTTGCTCATGGGGTGACTTACCAAATCTTTGTGACAGGTGGGTGAAGTTAGTCAGAGTAGCTCTTTTTTTTTTTTCCAAATCATTGTGGTGTTTTTAGCAAATATGAGAGTGTATGACTTGCAGTAATGAGGAAGCAATGTGGCCTGCACGCTTAAAAACTTTTGATCAAAATGACAAATAATTCCTCATACATCGCTCTCTAGATACACTCAGTATCACAGTGGGGATCAGCGCTGACAGTAATTGTTCTGTTTTCTATTTACATATGGCATTTTTGCTGTGCAGCTGGTACTGTGTATAATATAGGTAAGTCTGAGCACTGGCATATTTCTTTGTCACTGTGATGCCAGTAAATAAATATCGATTTAATGTTGTAACAATGATCACTTGTTCTGTAACTCATTCTGTCCTATGAGCTCAGCTAGACAAGCGCTTCTTATCTGTAGTACAAATACCTCCTGCAGTTACAATATTCTGCAGTTTAATTACCAACTTCAGAGATAAATCTGGACAGGAATTAGTCAGGGCAGCCATCAGAAATTATGGGCTGATAAAATAGGCAGCCCCCAACCCCGTGGGTGCCACCTGCATATTATAGTAACAACTGAGTCTGTGCCACCTGTATTATAGTAACAACAATGTCGGACCCACCTGTATTATAGTAACAGCAGAAGCTATGCACCTGTATTATAGTAACAACTGAGTCTGCGCCACCTGTATTATAGTAACAACTGAGTCTGCGCCACCTGTATTATAGTAAAAGCAGAGACTGTACACCTGTATTATAGTAACAACTGAGTCTGCCACCAGTATTATATTAACAACAATGTCTGACCCACCTGTATTATAGTAACAACAGAGACTATGCACCTGTATTATAGTAACAACTGAGTCTTCGCCATCTGTATTATATTAACAACTGAGTCTGCTCCACCTATATTACAGTAATAGGACCAGAGCCGGCCATAGGTATAGGCAAACTAGGCAATTGGCTAGGGCATTTGATATGCCTAGGGGCATCAGCAGCTTCTTCTGATTAAAATGATATGTGGCATGCCTATATTCTGTATGTAGCATTTCATATGCAGATACAGCCACAGTCTCACACAGTATATAGGCATGCAGCATATCAGTTTAATCAGCAGAAGCTGCTTGTGCATCCTAGCCACATAGCAATGCAAATAAGATGCATTTTCACTAAAAAAATGTGCCCGACGTTAGCATTGAGGAAAGATTTATGAGGACACATCTGTATCCAAGCAGAGGCAGAGGTCACAGTGTTAGTGTAAGTGCTGTGTGCATGTGAGTGGGTTGGTTGTGCAGTAGTGTTCAGAATATGTGTAAGGAGCATTATATGTGTTATGTAAAAATGCATTAATAATGTGCAACATATGTGTAAGGGGCACTATGCGTATCATTATGTGTATAAGGGCATTAATAATGTGCGGCATATGTGTAACAGGGTACTACTGTATGTGTGTCATTATGTGTATAGGGGCACTAATAATGTGCAGCATATGTGTAGGGGGCACTATGTGTGTCATTATGTGTATAAGGGCATTAATAATGTGCGGCATAAGTGTAAGGGACATTATGTGTAAAAGGGCATTAATGAAGGTTGTCATAATGTGTAAGGCGCATTATGTTTATAAGGACATTAATGTGTCTCATATGTGTAAGGGGCATTACTGTGTGGAATTATGTGTATAAATGCATTACTAATGTGTGGCATTATGTGTATAAGGTGCTCTACTATGTGACGTTGCGTATAGAAAGGGCACTACTGTGTCATCTAATGTGAATAAAGAGCAATAGGGTGTGATGTAATGTGAATAAGGGGCTCTACTGTGAGGAGTAACGTTTATAAGGTAAAGTGATACTACTGTGGGATGTAATATGAATTATGGACACTATCACATGATAAAATGTGAATAAAGTTGCAGTACTGTGTGGCGTAATTGAAATTGGGGTTACTATTGTGTGGCCATGCCCCTTGCCTGCAAAAACACACCCCTTTTTGGGCTGTGCGCCAAATGTGCGAACTGTTCCTATTTAAAATATAGGGGGTACAAACACCAAAATAAGGACTGCTATAGGTGAGGGGTGATGGTGCTGGGAAAGAGGTGCAAGGTCAGAGGCGGAACCAGCGGTGGTGCTAGGGGGCACCAGGCAAAATCTTGCCTAGGGCATCATATTGGTTAGGGCCGGCTCTGAATAGGACACTAGAGTATAGGTCATACAGAGATCTCTCAGCAGCCAACTTGTGGGGGTTGTGGTCTCAGACAGCAGGAGCTGCTGGGACTTGTAGTTTTTAAGTAGTTGTTAGAATTGCCATCTGTCTCAACAGAGGTAAAATTCTCATTTTATTGTAGGAGCCTGGGTCGGGCCCCCTCTTTTGTCTGGGCCTGGAACCCCAGTCACTGCAGTCCCCCCCCCCCTCCCCCGATGGCGGTCCTAATTACAGTTAATTAGGTAATTACAGAGACTGAAAGTTATGCTATGCACCTCTACCCTGTCCGCCAGTCGGTGTATGAAGTGTGTCCCTTTTTCACAATGCCATTGTATTGCCTCAGTACGCCACGTGGTGGGAGATGCCTGGCATGAGTGAGCTAACAGGTCCTGAGCAACTCCATTAGCGTTGGGCGTCTTTTTTTTTTCTTTCCAGAAAATGCATCTTATTTGCATCGCTATGCGAATAGGACACACAAGCAGACTCTGCTGATTAAAATCATAGGTAGCATGCCTATAATCTTTGTGCTTTAACTGCATACAAAATGGTACATTACAGCCACGGTTGCACACAGAATATAGGTGGCATGTCACATAACATTTTAATCAGCATAAGTTGCTTGTGTGTCATACAGGTTGAGTATCCCATATCCAAATATTCCGAAATACGGAATATTCCGAAATACGGCCTTTTTTGAGTGAGAGTGAGATAGTGAAACCTTTGTTTTTTGATGGCTCAATGTACACAAACTTTATTTAATACACAAAGTTATTAATAATATTGTATTAAATGACCTTCAGGCTGTGTATATAAGGTGTATATGAAACATAAATGAAATGTGTGAATGTACACACACTTTGTTTAATGCACAAAGTTATAAAAAAATATTGGCTAAAATTACCTTCAGGCTGTGTGTTTAGGGTGTATATATAACATAAATGCATTCTGTGCTTAGATTTAGGTCCCATCATCATAAGATCTCATTATGGTATCTAATTATTCCAAAATACGGAAAAATCCGATATCCAAAATACCTCTGGTCCCAAGCATTTTGGATAAGGGATACTCAACCTGTATTAGCATTGCTTTGCGAATAAGACATTTTAATGGAAAAAGTCGCACGTAGAAATGCTTGGCGCTACCGAGTCACGCCACGACATGGAGTGACTAGAAGAGCTGTTTTACATGCAAGGAGGCTAGATGTAAATGGACAGATATGTATGTTATGTTCTTAAGTGTGGTTAGCAAATAGGATTGATATGTTGTCCTTGTTGTGCGTTTAATGCCGTCAAAAGTCCTTATGCTATCCAACAATTTTACCCAACAGTATGAGGTCAGGGGGTAGGAATGAGCATCAGGGACATGAAGGAAAGCCTGTCTTAGTGTAAAGTGCATCACTAATAGTAATATATCTTGTTCTATCCCTAGGATATTATTATTATTATTATTGCTATTATTACATTTTATTTATAAGGCACCACAAGTGTTTTGCAGCGCTGAGGACGGCACAGGGAGACAAAACTTAGTATTACAGTAAATCAATAACAAAAATAGAGTACAGGTAACAAAGAGCACCACAATTCTCAAAACATTATAAAGCTTAGATGTAAGTAGCGAGTGAGTGAGTGATCAGCATACTACTAGGAGCTGGTGGCCATAGATAGAGATGAGCCTTTAGCAGCAGGAGAAAAAGCGGGTAAAGATGGCCGCTGAGTAGGAGAGGGCTGTGAGTGAAATGCGTCGAAAAGAGGGTTTTGACAACAAAAGGAAAGAGGGCCCTGCTCTGAGGAGCTTACTAGTAGGAAGGGGCGAAAGACAGATGCCATGAGGTGCAAGCAAGCGGGAGGTAGCCTGATGGCAGGATGTAAGCAAAGCAGAGATGGTGAAGGCATGAGGCAGGGGGATGGAGGAGCAGCCTCAGGACTAGGTTATGCATCGGAAGAGTACGCTTTGATGAATAGGTGGGTTTTCAGTGCCCGTTTGAAGCTTTGCAAGTTCGGGGAGAGTCTAATGGAGCAGGGGAGCGCGTTCCACGGAACTGGTGCAGCACGGGTAAAATCTTGAACTCGAGCATCTGAAGTAGTGACCAGGGTAGAGGAGAGGCAACAATCATTGGCCGACCGTAGGGGGTGGGAATATGAAGGGAGAGGAGGTTGGAGATGTAAGGAGCAGTGGAATTAGAGATGGCCTTGTATGTGAGGGTGAGGAGTTTGAAGAGGATTCTGTAGGAGAATGGGTGCCAGTGCAGATTTTGTCAAAGGGGAGTGGCAGATGTGGAGCGGCGGAAGAGGAAGATCAGTCCTAGCTGCGGAGTTGAGGACAAATTGGAGGGGAGCAAGATGGGAGCAAGTTAATCCAGTGAGGATAACATTGCAGTAGTCAAGCCGTGAGATGACCAGTGGATGATAAGTTTAGTTGCACTCTGGGAGAGAAATGGCCTGATGCGAGCAATGTTGGGTAGCTGGAACAGTCAGGATTGCGCCAGAGCTTGGACATGGAGTGCAAAGGAGAGGGAGGAGTCAAGAGTGACGTCCAAGCAGCGGATTTGCGGAATGGGGGAGATGATGGTGTTGTCAACAATGATAGAGATTGTTACTCTGTAGGGGGCGTCACTCTGGCTGGGGGAAAGATAATGAGTTTAGTTTTATCCATGTTGAGCTTCAGAGAACGCTCAGCCATCCAGGAGGAGATTGAGGAGAGGCAGCTGGAAACCTGAGAGAGGACAGGGGGGGACAGATCAGAAGAGGAGAGGTAGAGTTGTGGGGTCATCAGCATAGAGGTGCTTTTGAAGGCCAAAGGAGTTAATGAGCGTACCCAGGGAAGAGGTGTATAGGGAGAACAGAAGGTAACTGAGGACAGAACCCTGAGGGACGCCAACAGGAAGGATGGAAGGGTGTGAGGTGGTGCCGGAGCCAGACACAGAGAAGGAGCGGTTAGTGAGGTAAGAGGTAAACCAGTCAAGGACTGTGTTAGAGAGGCCAATGTTTTGGAGTGTGTGGAGGAGGAGAGGATGAGGAGAGGATGATCCACGGTGTCAAAGGCAGCAGAGAGGTCCAGAAGGATAGGCATAGAGACGTTGCCCCTGGATTTGGCCGAAAGCAGGTCATTGGTGACTTTCACCGGGGCAGTCTCAGTGGAGTGGAGTGGGCGAAAACCAGATTATAATGTATTAAGGATGGAGTTGTCAGAGAGGTAACTTGTGAGACGGCTGTAGACCTGTCGTTCAAGTAGTTTGGAGGCAAATGGGAGAAGAGAGCTGGACGGTAGCTAGTGGGTGATGAAGGGTTGAGGTTGGATTTTTTGAGAATAGTTGAGACCAGAGCATGTTTGAATGGTGAGGGAAAGAAGCCGGTAGAGAGTGATAGTTTGACGAGGTGAGGTTACTGACAAGTTGTGACATACTGTATTAACCCATTTTGTGTTCTGTGTTTCTGTTTCACCTTCTGTTAAGATCACCTTATTTTAATAGATTTGTAGAAGTTTCCCTCAAGCTCACTTTACCAACTCATGGCTAAACTTTCTTAGAATTCTTACATACCCCTTGTCCAAATTGTGATTGTTTAAAAGAAAAATTCATAAGTGCTTGTAATGTTTTTTGAATGTACATGAGTACATATAGCACTATTCCTATTGGGTAAAACCAGGGCTGTAATGTGTGCCCCGTCACAATATTCACAAGCTATTAGGAAGAAAAAAAAAGACAGTCCAGTGTATTTCCTATCTTACCAGCCTGATTTTATTCACCGGACATATATATTTATTTTTTTAAATTGCAATTACAAAAAGGCAGAAGACTCATGGAACCGTAACCCCCAGTTAAAGTTAAAAGAGCAATTAAAATTCTCAGGTTATAGGTTATTTTTAATTATTTGAAAGTTGCCATTTGAGGTTTAATTTGCTTTGGTGATGTCCCCACACAATACAGAGTTTTATCTCTTCTATGTCTAATTGCGTGTGCCCTGAATGGGGGCTAGGATAGTCGCACATGCCCGCCGGCAAGACACCAAAGTTATACATGTGTACGCATTGCAGGATGGATGAACTCTGCTATACCTGTATCTATTTCATATGTATTTTATAAAGCAGCCATTGGTTTTATTTATTGATTTATGTTGCTGCTTTATTTGTGTTAATCAAATCTTATAGCTTAACTTCTGTAAAAGCTGACATGACAAATCACTTTGCTGATTAATAAAAGCAGAAGTGCTTAATTATGTAACCGCTCCTAACAAATGTCTTCAGGATGCAGTAATTGAAGGCAGATATCTTTGATAGTTGACATTATGGTTAGGTGCCGATTACACGCGGTGAGATACAGAAAATCATTTTCATCTCCTGGTTTAGTCAATATTGGGCCTGATGCAGAGTTGGAAGTAAATCTGGTGTTTTTCCAAAGGAGTATACACGAAAAAAGGCATATGCTCATCTGTATTCAGAGTTGTATGCGTTTTCGCACAGTATCCGATCAGGTCTGAACTGCGCATGCGCTGGCGCCGCAGTGCATCAGCGCATGCCAGCCAGCTGATGGCCATCTCAGCCCTGCGATCGCCTTTGCCTGATTGACAGGCAGAGGCGTTTGCTGGGCGGGAGGGGGCGAGCTGGTGCCTTTGGCCAACACTTTAGGGGTGCAGTGGGCGGGCCGGGGCGGCTGCGTGACATCACACACAGCCGCTGCGACCCTCACAGCGACGAGTAGCTCCCTGCCAGCGTGCAGGAGCTGCACTGGTAGGGAGCTACTCTTCAAGTACAAAAGCATCGCCGCTGTGCTATGCTTTTGTACTTGTGCAGGGGGGGGGGAGTCAGGCCTGACATGCGGGGCGGACTAGCCCTGTGCTGGGCGTCCGCCCGCATGTCTGTGTAACTGATCGTAGATGTGCTAAATTTTAGCACATCTATGATCAGGTCTGAATTAGGCCCTACTGTATATCTATATTCCTGTCTTACTAGCAGTTCTCACTATTGGTGCACACTTGTGCTTATGCTATACTAGGTGCAAAGGTTGAAAGGGGCATATAGGCCATATGCTTACTCTGACACTGTGTTGTTTGCATTTGGAATGACGCACCCTCAATGAAGTTTGCCAAAATGATAACATCACATTCCCTCCTAGTTACGCCTCTTCTGTTGTAAATAAATATGAGATTCAAGCATTATGTCTTTAGAATGCCCATACTTCCATGCGTTCAGGTACGGGACGTGTACAATGTATAACTGTATATTCCCTAAATCATGTAGTAGCACTCAATGGATTACTAGCATGATCATTATTATTAGGTCCAAAATCTTAATTTTTCTTTAAACTGAACTATTTACATTTTTCTAATATTATCCAAGGATATGCAGTGTAATGGTATCTTAGGAATGCAGTATAGCCATTTCTAACTTTGTTACCATTAAAATAAATTTGCTGCAGTGTCTATGGGCTGGATTCAAATGTCCCCCCTCCTGCCCAAGATCGCCGGCGGCTATTTAAATGTTGCTGCTGACGGGTGCGACAAGTTCATTTCAGCCCTCCTCCTGGGGTAGCAAACTGAAATGCACGTAAAGAGATGGGTCTTTTCACGCTCGCACCCATTACTTTAGTCTTGTTTAGGTGCTTTGCGCGCCTAAACCCGAGTATAATGGGTGCGATAAGTGGGGGCATTTGAATATTGCCCCGTGATCTACTGTCACTTTAGACAGGAGATTGGGGGTGCAATATCATTTGAATTGCCCCCTATATCTTCAAATATGTGAGAAGTCTTTTCTTTTTCAATAGTCATGGTTGCATTTGTTCTTTTTATCCAAGTAGATATTCTTTAAATTCAAAGAATGAAACCTCAGACAGAAAATGCTCCAAAATTCCACCACATGCTACTTAGATTCCCCACTTACTTGAGAATAGCTCCACATGCCTTCAAATGCATTCATATGTAGTCAAACTTCTTCAAGCCCAGAGGTAGGACCAGTGTTCTCATGAGAATGTTGCTGGATCCCATGGGACCTGGGCCAATAGGGGATTCCCTTGTCTGTAATCGCCTGTTAATGACTAAACCCACTGAGCATTTCTTATAGTTGCAGGATAAGAGACGGTTGTCGTGAAGGTAAGATGTTTATTGCTCAAATAGTCTTAAATAAGACTCTTCCCTTTGCAAGTATTGTGTGGGGGTTACAACATATTGATGTTAACAGCAGTACAACACCTCTTGATTTAACAGACGGTTTATAGCAAACCTGGTTCGCAGGCCTCCTTTTTTGACCTCATCCAACACATAGTACCACAGGGGACAGTTTTGCCCTGTGGTCTCTTTAACCGGTCATGCTATCTCACAAAATATAAATAAATACATATTACATTTCAAAGGAGTTCATCAACTGGATAAAGCAATTTCCTGCTTCCCTTTCATGTACAGTGCATCTGGAAAGTATTCACAGCGCTTCACTTTTTCCACATTTTATAATGTTACAGCCTTATTCCAAAATGGAATGATTTCATTTTCCCCCACAAAATTCTACACACAATGGGGGTCATTCCGAGTTGTTCGCTCGCAAGTGGATTTTAGCAGATTTGCTCATGCTAAGCCGCCGCCTACTGGGAGTGAATCTTAGCATCTTAAAATTGCGAACTATGTATTTGCAATATTGCGATTACACACCTCGTAGCAGTTTCTGAGTAGCTCCAGACTTACTCGGCATCTGCGATCATTTCACTGCTTGTCGTTCCTGGTTTGACGTCACAAACACACCCAGCGTTCGCCTAGACACTCCCCCGTTTCTACGGCCACTCCTGGGTTTTTTCCGGAAACGGTAGCGTTTTTTCCGGAAACGGTAGCGTTTTTTCCCACACGCCCATAAAACGGCCTGTTTTCGCCCAGTAACACCCATTTCCTGTCAATCACATTACGATCGCCAGAACGATGAAAATGCCATGAGTAAAATTCCTAAGTGCATAGCAAATTTACTTGGCGCAGTCGCAGTGCGGACATTGCGCATGCGCATTAAGCGGAAAATCGCTGCGATGCGAAGATTTTTACAGAGCGAACAACTCGGAATGACCCCCAATATCCCATAATGACAACATGAAAAAAGTTTTTTTTTTTAGGTTTTTGCAAATTTCTTAAAAATAAAAAACTAAGAAATCACATGTACGTAAGTATTACACAGCCTTTGCCATGAAGCTCAAAATTGAGCTCAGGTGCATCCTGTTTCTACTGATCATCCTTGGGATGTTCCTACAGCTTAAATGGAGTCCACCTGTGGTAAATTCAGTTGATTGGACATGATTTGGATAGGCACACACCTGTCTATACAAGGTCCCACACTTGACAGTGCATGTCTGAGCATAAACCAAGCATGAAGTCAAAGGAATTGTCTGTAGACCTGCATTGTCTCGAGGCACTAATCTGGGGAAGGGTACAGAAAAATATCTGCCAATGAGCACAGTGGCCTCCAACATCCATAAATGGAAGAAGCTCGGGACCACAAGGACTTTTCATAGAGCTGGCCGGCCGTCTAAACTGAGCGATCGGGGGAGAAGGGCCCTAGTCAGGGAAGTGACCATGAACCCGATGGTCACTCTGTCAAAGCTACAGCATTCTTCTGTGGAGAGGGAACATTCCAGAAGGACAACCATCTCTGCAGCAATCCATCAATCAGGCCTGTATGGTAGAGTGGCCAGACGGAAGCCACTCCGTAGTAAAAAGCACATGGCAGCCCACCTGGAGTTTGCCAAAATGCACCTGAAGGACTCTCAGACCATGAGAAATTCTCTGGTCTGATGAGACAAAGATTTAACTCTTTGGCGTGAATGCCAGGCGTCATGTTTGAAGGAAACCAGGCACCGCTCATCACCAGGCCAATACCATCCCTACATTGTAGCATGGTGGTGGCAGCATCATTCTGTGGGGATGTTTTTCTGCAGCAGGAACTGGGAGACTAGTCAGGATAGAGGGAAAGATGATTGCAGCAATGTACAGAGATGTCCTGGATGAAAACCTGCTCCAGAGTGCTCTTGACCGCAGACTGGGGTGACTGTTCATTCTTCAGCAGGGCAACGACCCTAAGCACACAGCAAAGATATCAAAGGAATAGCTTCAGGATAACTCTGTGAATGTTCTTGAGTTGCCCAGCCAGAGCACAGACTTGAATCCGATTGATCACCTCTGGAGAGATCTGAAGTTGGCTGTGCACCGATACTTGCCATCCAACCTGATGGAGCTTGAGAGGTGCTGCAAAGAGGTATGGGCGAAACTGCCCAAAGATAGGTGTGCCAAGCTTATGGCATCATATTCAAAAATACTTGAGGCTGTAATTGCTGACAAAGGTGCATCAACAAAGTATTGAGCAAAGGCTGTACACTTATGTACATGTGATTTCTTAGTTTTTTATTTTTAATAAATGTGCAAACATCTCAAAAAAACTGTTTTCATGTTGTCATTATCGGGTATTGTGTGTAGCATTTTGAGGGGAAAAATGAATATATAAAATTTTGGAATAAGGCTGTAACATAACAAAATGTGGAAAAAGTGAAGCACTGTGAATACTTTCTGGATGCACTGTATGTAACCTTAGCCAGTTTGCTTTCCCAAGAACATTCTGATTTAGCATATACTGTGTCTTCAGAATATAAATGTAACTCAAATTTGAATTGCATTCCTCCTTTCACATATCTAGACTAAATCCAGTTTGGCTTAATCACAATCTTAACACCTCCTTAGTAAAAACAGGAAATTCTGGGGGGGGGGGGAAACAATAAACTCTCCTGTAAATTTTACATAGAAACACGCAAGATTACCCCCTGAAAAACATTTACTTTAAACAAGGCTTGGTCATCACACTAGGACGGTGGTTCTCAAACTGGGTGCTGTGACACCCTGGAGGGGGGGGGGGGGGGGCCCTCGAGATATTTGCAGGGGTGCCCTGGGTTGGTGTTTGAAGACCAATTCAAATTATTAATGGTCAATGTAACTTGCAAACCCAGTGCTGGTGGCTGTCAGTCATAAAATATGTGGTCAAATCTTGTCCCTCACTACACATTTGAACCTAAGGATGACATGTAAACACAATTGACTTAATTTAATATTTCTTTCTAAATTTTTCTATAAGAAACTTATGGCCTAGGGGTGCCGTGAAAGCAATTCTAATTCTCTAGGGTGCCGCTATTCAAAAAAAGTTTGGGAACCACTGCCCTAGGAGGATAATTAGCATATGACTTCCTATGTGAGAAATTTGTTTACAAATGTCAGCCTTCTGATACATTTACATTTAAATTATATTTATTCAATTCTATACCCTCCAACATTTTACACATAAAAATCGGTACAAATTGGTAAAGGGGGCATGGCTACGGGTAAAGGGGGCATGGTCACGCCCCTTTTCCTATACTTTCAATGGAAGTTTGGAGAACCAAAAATTGGTACAGACCATAAAAAAAGGTACTGTACCTGCCAAAAAGGTACAGCTGTAGGGTATGCAATTCTGTGTTTCTATGTTACATTCCTATAAGTGCATGGTCCATGCATTTACACATGCGTTTCTACCACTGTGCACAGCCCACAAATATGTAGCATATTAAAACACATTATAAAATATACATTTACAATACAAGGTGCCTAGTGCTTATTCATCCATTTAAAAAATGGGAAATGTTCCACGAGTTTATCCTGTGTGCCAGGTCTCCGGCCACACCATTAAACTGTAATCTTTGTACAGAATTCTGCCACTAGATAGCAAGCTGCTTGAACCAGCAGTGATCAGATTACGTGCCTGGAACAGTCCCAAAGTGCTTACAATAAGATGCTGTAAACATTATATCCACATCAAAGAAGCTAACAATATGCAGGGTGAGGCAGAGAAACCTCCCATATTTTAAATGTTAACAAAAAAGACATGGTAAATGTTATTAAAAAATGTAGTACATAATCTAAAAGTGCATGGAATACAGTTTATTTCCAATTGGTTTCTTGGCGTATAGCAGCCATCAGTTCATTAATGGTTCTTGGTTGATGTTTATAGACCTCAGCTTTCAGATGGCCACGGTGGCTGTGTAGAGGCCTTTCATACAGCTGATCAAGATTGTTTTCCGCCCAGTAACAAATATTCTGCTTGTTTACGTAGCCAGACGAATAAAAGTGTGCTTCATCAAGAAATTGTAGCGATAACGCTGGAAATGACCTGCTGAGTGCGAAACATCAGAAATCAACTACAAATGTGTATCATGAATGAAGGCCACCATCTGGACGATATCATTTGCAATACCAATTGAAAATTAACTGTATTCCATGTACTTTTAGATTGTGTTAACATTTTTAATAGCATTCACCATGCCTCTTTTGGTAACCTTTAAAATCTGGGAGATTTTTTTGCCTCACCCTGTATTAGTGAAAGAGACCCTTCACTAAGGAGCTTATCATTGAGTGTAAGCTTATTGAGAAAGGATCTCATTATAGCAATCTATTATTTTAATGATTAAATTCTACTAGGGAGCTTAAAGTCTAGTGATGTAAGGAATTAGACCGTTTGCCAAGGTATTTACAATCTAGTGTATTAATCTCATCCTCAGAAAGGTTCTAGCAGCAGGATGCTGCTGGATGTTACTATACCTGGACCTCATGGTCCCCAACAGTTAATGTTTTCCAGGTCACCTGTGGATCTGGCAGCTGGACTTACACTGACAGATAAAAGCATGTTAGACCGACAGACATTTTGGGGCAGAATTATCAAAGCTTGAAGATGGATAAAGTACCAACTAATCAGCATCTAACTGCCATGTTACCGTCTGTGTTTGAAAATTGACAGGAGCTGATTGGTTGGTACTTTATCTCTCCCCAAGCTTTGATAACTCTGCCCCATAATTTGGCAGACTGACACTCATCAGATATCATGGTCATACACTGTGACTGTTTTGGCCACTACAGTATATCCCCATTGAGAGGAGACATTTCCCCATTCCTCTCCTGTGAACAAACAGGGCAAACAGGACTCCCTGATTGACTGACCGGCCAGTGTCATGTTGAGATTTTCATGTTTGAGATATCCAGTTTAAATACCTGCACTGGTGCCCTCAGGCAGATTTCAAATTGAAAAAAACAATCATTTGCACCTGCTGTATGAACGGTATGCAGTTAAGTTGCCGGCAGTCGCGATCCTGGCGGTCAAGATACAGATACCGGGATCCCGACCGCTTACAATGCCGACAGCCGGCTTACAGGGGCTATTCCCACTCGTGGGTGTCTACAACACATAGAGTGGAAAGAGAACCTGTGGCGAGTGTAGCAAGCCCGCAAGGGGACTCATTGCAGTCTCCCCGCTGCTGCCATACTGACTGTCAGAAAGCCGTTGTCGGTATACTGCCGGCCGGCATCCTGATCATCGGTAATTCCTACTGATCCCGTATGAACCAGTGCAGAAAGTACTAGATATCTCAAAGAAAGCAAATGAAATAGCATAGCTTAGCCAATGGAATAACATTTGTTCACTGTGAAACTCATATTATATTACAGGTTGATTATCCCATATCCAAATATTCCGAAATACGGAATATTCCGAAATACGGACTTTTTTGAGTGAGAGTGAGATAGTGAAACCTTTGTTTTTTGATGACTCAATGTACACAAACTTTGTTTAATACACACAGTTATTAAAAATATTGTATTAAATGACCTTCAGGCTGTGTGTATAAGGTGTATATGAAACATAAATGAATTGTGTGAATGTAGATACACTTTGTTCAATGCACAAAGTTACAAAAAATATTGGCTAAAATTACATTCCAGCTGTGTGTATAAGGTGTATATGTAACATAAATGCATTCTGTGCTTAGATTTAGGTCCCATCACCATGATATCTCATTTTGGGATGCAATTATTCCAAAATACGGAAAAATCCGATATCCAAAATACCTCTGGTCCCAAGCATTTTGGATAAGGGATACTCAACCTGTAATAACATTTGGCGTGTAGTGGAAGGAGCTGCCTGAAAGCCATTTAAATATCAGGCTTAGCTGCCTCTCCACATTGTAGTTGCTCAAAGTTGTGTATGCAGTCTCCGACTTGTGTAGTTAAAAAATTAAAACTTGCCAGGTCTGTCTGAAGTGCAGATTTGCATGCAACTCTGTATCAGGTCCATAGCGTTTATATGCTTATTAAGGATTTCCATTTGCTTTTTCTTTTTCCTTTAGACTTATACTTGAAAGGAATAGCAATAGGTAGCAGTTGTCTTACAGTTCACAATGCCATACCTCCCACTTTGATGGCTCCTGAAGAGGAACATATGTCCGGAATTATGACATTGTGGGAAGTTCTACAGTCACAAGCCACGCCTTTTTCATCACCTGTGGGGGCATGGTCAGTGCTCTGTGAGCTGCTGGCCACGCTTCCTGTCCCATACTACAGTAGAATTCACTGCTTCTTTGCGAAGCAGAGCAGCAAGTAAGAGGGTGTTTCCCAGCTGTCCCCCCACCATGGGACACTGCGGCCTGCGTGTGGGACAGTGTGACAGTCCCTGAAAAACTGAACTGTCCCGCCAGAATTGGGACAGTTGGGAAGTATGCAGTCATATCCTGCATGTGCAGAATAAGCAGCTACTCGCATTCCCTATTTCCTTAGAGGTCACTGCAATGTTGCATAGTGTGTGCAGAACATTTGTTTTTTTAACAGAAGTTATTTCTGCTGAGTTGTCTATTTTACTTTTCAAAAAGCCAACTTTGACATGATGAGGGAAGCTTTAAGGGATATTGAATGGGAAATTTTGTTTCAAGGAAAAAATACTACGGAGAAATGGGATGTATTAAAATCACTGCTAGTTAAAAATACTCTCAAATTTATTCCCACAAGCAGCAAAAAAAGGAATAAAAATCCCAAACCAATGTGGCTTAACAAAAAGATAAAGGAACTTATGTGCAAGAGAAGGCGAGCATTCAAAAAATACAAATCTGACGGGAATGCGGAGTCATTTCAACACTATAAGGACTGTAACAAAATATGCAAAAAGAAATAAGAGCGGCTAAATTAGAAACTGAAAAACTAGTAGCAAAGGAAAGCAAAGCGAATCCCCAAAAATTATTTAAATACATCAACAGCAAGAGATTAAAAAAGGAGAGTATAGGCCCTTTAAAAGACAAGTTGGGAGTCTCAGTCAAAAATGATAAGGACATAGCGTACAAACGAAATGAGTTTTTTTCAACGGTATTAACAAGAGAGGACCAAATTCAGGGAATAATTCACACAATCTCAATAATGATAATGTCCCACTTATAAGTGCTTATTTAAGTGATGAGGAAGTCTGTGACCGATTAACAAATTTAAAGATTAATAAGTCACCGAGTCCCGATGGAATTCACCCAAGAGTTCTAATGGAGCTTCACTCTGACCTTGCAAGACCGCTATTTTTGATCTTTAGATTCAGTTATATCAGGTATGGTTCCCAAAGACTGGCGAATAGTGGAAGTATTGCCAATATTCAAAAAGTGAAGTAAAGCTGAACCGGGTAATTACAGACCAGTTAGTCTTAAATCTATAGTGGGGAAAGTATTGGAAGGTATTCTAAGGGATAGTATTTAGAAGTTCCTTGAAGTCAATAAGGTCATTAAAAGGAATCAACATGGATTTGTGAAGGACAGATCATGTCAAACCAACTTACTTGGCTTTTATGAAACAGTAAGTGCGAACCTTGATCAGGGTAAGGAGGTGGATGTAATCTTTTTAGACTTTGTCAAAGTTTTCGACACTGTACCTCACATGCGACTTATCTATAAGGTACAAGAAATAGGGCTAGGGAGCACAATATGCACTTGGGTCAAAATTGCACAATTTAATTTTACTATCAAAATATAAGAGGGGACTTTTAACTTGACAATAAAATGTATGAGCAAAAAATTGTGTCACTACTATGTGAATATTTTGTTTAAACAAGTGTCTGCCTCCATTTTGGAAACAGCTCCAGTCGGAAACGGCATTGCATGGGCCTAGGGAGGACCTAAATTTCAGTCCCCTTGTTGTAAGGCCGCAATATGTTTGTTGATATTCTGCTCATTTAAAGTGCAGCTTCACATTAGTATTCACATAATGCCTCTATAAACTCACTAGCAACTCATGACATCACAGAGCCTCATGCTTTGCTGGGGTGTAGTATGGTATGCTGGCGGCCGGGCTCCCGGCGGCCAGCATACCGGTGCCGGATTCCTGACCACCGGCATACCGACAGAAGGGCGAGCGCAAATGAGGATATGAAGTGGGAGGGGAAGAAGGGTGCAGGGCTGGTTCGACAGGAGGGCTCAACTCATAGTAACTAGCTACACACTGACGTGGCTGGATCTAGGTGCAGAGGGTAGGGGGGCCTGGTTGTGGGAGGAGAGGAGGTGGAGCAGCTGTAAATGGGATTATCTCCATCCTAACACTGACCATCATAATAACCCTAGATGATGGCCGCACTGCGACCCATGACCTAGTACATTGACTGGCGCCTCTCAAATGTTTATGGGGTTGAGGCTACCAGCTGTCTTAACCTTTAGTTGAACATATACAACACTCCTTGAACATGGTGTAACTGGGGAACCCAAAAGGAGTAAAAAGTAAGCTGACCACAGTCCATTTTCCGTGGGAATCAAACCCTCCTTTTGTTACATTGTTTTCATAGTAAAAAATTGGCAAGTGCTGGACATTCTCAAAAATGAAGCTACTGCTTTTAATAACAATTAAATCAGAGTTGTTTTAATTAAAAATACATCATTTAGATGGGCCTTAAGGCGCTGCAGATGGCAGAGGTGTTGGCAGCAGTGTCTCAATTTTGGTTTGTGTTTCGAATTAGAGTAGGCTAAGTACATTAACTGTTTTTTTTGTTGTCAGCATGTGACGTCTTTATGAAATTGCCATTTCTCTTGAACAATATACTCAATTTGTGGTGTCATCTATAATTATTTGTACAATTGCAAAGTCATAAGTACTCCTCCTCCGTCCCTCTTGATCCATTTCTGTGCTTGGAAGGTGAGCAGAGCAATTATGACAGGACACAATCTTACGTACATTTTAGTTTAATTCCTTTTTGCTTTATGAATTAGCTTTTTGCAGTACAGAGCAGATTGCATTGTATGGTAGTTTTTCCGTATAGTTCCCTAAAGTCTCTGCAGGTTGCAACTTTATTTTGGGTACCCCAGATCTTTGGTAGTTTTATAACACAGACCCTTCACTCTGGTGGCTTTAATAAACAGACCCCTAACCTATGATACCATAGTAATGCAGATTCTCCCAGACATCAAATAGTCTTTGCTGACTTTATTGTACAGACCAGAGACTTTTAGTGGATATGTTCATAGGACCCCATGGGGTATATATACTAAAAGTCAAGTTTGGTTCTATTTAAAGTCGACCAGAATAGTACTAACATTCCCACAAATTACAGTGCTTCTATTCCACATAGCTCATTTACTAAAAGTCGATTTTGAGTTCCTTTTAAAAATTTATGTTGTATTTTGAGTTTCTAAAAGTGTTCTATTCATCAAAAAATTATAACATCGATCAAATATCGACCAAAATCAACCAAAAATAGACAAAAGCATTTCTGTTGGCCAAAATAGGTCACATGCACTGTATTACCCACAAACACCATTCCTGGGCTAATTTGCATATCCAGTTTTTTTTTTTTTTTTTATAATTTTCGTGCCTTTCAATGTCATTGTGTATGTAGCCAAATTGTCCCACATGCTTCTCTCCTATATTTTTTTCCATCATATTAAGGTTTCACACAATTCTGCATGAAAAAAAAATACAACTATTTCTGGTTCTATTGAAAAAGGTGATTTGGGGTCAATTTTCAAATAGACTACAAGTAAATATGGGTTAGGAATTGAACTCTATGTTAAAGTATTGAAGGCTCAATTGTAGTTCTGTTTAAGTGTAAACTTCTATTTCAGTCGATTTTGACTTTAGTAAATACCTGTCACACAATATCGACTCAACATCAAAATCGATTTTTAGTAAATGTACCCCCATGTCCTTGCATTAATGCAGACATGCCTCTTTCTCACCAGACCTTTGGTGACAAAAAAATTATTCAATTATTTTTTCTGCCATCCCACATTGTCACCTGGAAGGCATCACAATAACTTAGCTGAACTGGAATGCCGTAATACTTAGTGTACTTAGGACCTTATTCAGTAAGGATTGCAAAATTTGTGAACTGCAATCTAGCTGATTATCGAACGCATTGCGCACACGCAAGCAATAATAGCGACAGAAAATGCGTACACATCGTGATAGCAATGCAGATGCTGTTTGACAGGATGCCATCGTTCCGGGGCGGAAACCTACTGTTTTCTATGTGTGTCTGAAAAAACACAGGCGTGCCCAGGTGTTTTTAAGGAGGGCCTCTGACATCAGGGATGACCACTTCCAGCCTCTTGTGTCGCAAGAATCGTGGATGACCTTGCCTGGCACAGATAGGAAAAATCTTCGATGTTTCGGTGATTTTGTATGGTTCTGCAAACAGCTGCATGTTGCGATGCATTCGCAATTTCTGCAATGGACGTTTTTTTATCAATTTCTGGGCGGCAACTACAGTATTTGATCACAGTAATTTCTTTTCAGCAGAAATTGAAATTCTTACTAAATGAGGTCCTTAGTGGACTGCTTCCTTCACAGTAATTGAAAAAAAACACTTTGATTTGTGGTTGTCTTGCTGCATTTGCAAATCAGCTTGCTAGAAGCTGTATGATGAATCAGTATGACAATATGCCCATTAACTGAGCACGAATACCGTATTTCCAGTAAGAATACAGGTAAAGATACTCTCTTGCCATTATGCTTATGTTTATACACAGTTGCAATTACAGAGGAGGGGATACACAGTTGCAATTACAGAGGAGGGGATACACAGTAGCAATTACAGAGGAGGGGATGCTGTCAAGATCCCTGCTGTCGGGATCACGGCCGCCAAAATACGATGCCAAAATCCTGACATCAGAACTCCGAATGGGCCAAGAGACCGACGCCTGAATCCCGAAAAACTGGCATCCCAAACCGTAAGTGTGGGCGCAAGGTTAGGTTTAGGTCCGGGGGAGGGGGGGTTAGTTTTAAGGGTCCGGTGGGGGGGGGGGGGGGTTATTGTTATGCTGTGGGTGGAGGAGGTTAGGGTTAGGCTGCGGGGAGGAAGGGTTTGGGTTAGGCACCCCTGGGTGGGTTAGGGTCAGGTTCAGGCAGCGGGAATGGGGGATTATGAGTCTGTACCTTGGGGGGTCGTTAGGGTTAGGCACCAAGAGGTGAGGTTAGGCTATGGGTAGGGAGGGTTAGAAGAGTGGGGAGAGGGTAGAGGACCCCTTACTCAACCCTTAATCCCCATCTCACTTTAGGATCCCGGGGTCAGTATTTCAAGCGCTGGGATCCTGTGCGGCAGGATTACATACCGATTCCCAGAGGAGTATCTTCTGCCTGTTTTCTGAACGCAAGCTAGGGTAATGTACTGCTTAACTGTGTGACTGGAGAAAGCCAGACCCAAAGTTAAATCAACATTTCCCGCTAGTGTGGGCAGCAGCACCACAAGAAAATCCACTGGTCACAGTGGATTTTCTTGTAACCCCTAAAGTGCTGGGTGAGCGGGACTTGTCCTTTGCAGTTTTAGGCTGCATGGCATAGAATTCTTTACATCTGTACATTTTAGCTAAACTATATAGTAGTACTATTCTGTTCGTTAGGGCTTTACTGTGTTTAACAATGGTATATTTTCTCTATCCCCTTTGATCCTCTTGAGGTTTTGAACTTTGTGCTAAAAACATTGTTGACGTCTTAAACGTGTCTTCTGTGTCTCCTGATGTGCGAGGGTGCCAGCTCAGTGCTTTTAGCATTAAAACTAATTTAATTTCACTAAGATCAGTTTCCAGACATCAGATTGAAACCACATCTGATAATCTGAAGAGAAAAAGCTCTTTCCTATTGCTAAATGGATAGAATATTTAACTCTCCCAATTCTGAGAATGGAAAAAACATGATAATATAGACTGTTCATGGGTAAGTGGTCATTACACAAGTGTTGCTATCTTCACATATGATTTTTTTACGTTAATAAGGGAAGTCATACAGTGCCAAAGGACGAATGAGAAATTCTGAGAGCAAAATATATTTTTTTTGTGTTTTTTTACTTAACTTGATGTCAAATTCTATAATCTCTTGCTACATGTAGTGGGGATCTAGTAGGATCTGAAAAGTTGGTGTTTATAGATTTAGCAGTGGTCTCATGACACTGACTGGTCACTGAACGTGAGAAAGAAATAAGGCAGCAGTAGTTGTTCTTAATCCAGGGCTGTGGAGTCGGAGACCATTTTGGGTGGAGCCGGTAGAAATGTACTAGCTATTGACTTCCAATTAAAAACATATTTTATAAATATCAGTGATCCCATTAACAGGCATGCTATGAGTGGCTGATTACTAATAATGCTCCTGATTTTAGAGTTTCTGTAAATTGCACTTTTTGAACAAATCATGTAGCACTGCAAGCAAGATGTGCAAATGTATTTTTTTTGTTTATTATTATTATTATTATTTGCTTGCAGGGAAAATACTGCATGCCCATTACATTTCATTTTAGTCCTAATGGCCCCATACACTACTGTGACATGTCGCAGGCGATTGCTGGCGATCACCCCGGCAGCCTCCCGGGGGGCAGGATCCCAGCCACACCTGCGGGGTCGGACATGACTGAATGTGCAGCACATTCAATCTGTAGGATCCGATCCGATGCACACGGAGCCGCGCATCGGATCGGATACACAGCCAAAATGCCCGATTTCATCCAATATATCGGCCCGAATGCCCGAATTGGGCTGAAATCGGGCATAATCGCTCTAGTGTAAGGGGCCCTTTAGACTAGTCTGAGCCTCCATAACAACTTTTACATTATATTGTGAATTTTCACTTTACCCCGCTACACATGTTTTTTTAGGTGCATATTGAACCTGATTTGCCTTAATTCTAAATCCGCTCTAAGGTTGTTTACTACAGTAAATGTGTTACTTAAAATATACATTACTATACAATTACCATTTCTGAATGATTTTGGGCATTAGTAAAATGTTTGGTGTAGTGACTTTACCGCCCCTTCCTTAATCGGCTATATTTTGAATATATTCTTAACATACAATCCTCAAGTTCTTGCTGTTTCATTATGAGATTAGGAGCCAATGCGAGGATAACTTTTCGGTAGCTGTGACATTATGCCCGCTTGGGATAACCAGGTTTCTGCATAGTAATGCAGCTGTTTGTAGAATGTAAGAAACACACTTGGACATATCTCCCTGTGTCTTTCATCTGGTGTCCCAGGAGCATGACTCACTGCAGTGTGACACCATGACTTGTGCCAGTGGGAATGCCCACTGAGAACTCTCCTAGTTCCCAGATGTGTCTACAGATCAGCTGTGTACTGCTCGCTCAATAGCTAACCGTCTGTTACAGATTGCCAACAAGGGAATTTTCTGTTAGGTACATTGTATGTGTAAATAATTAACACACAGACAACCAATGTCTGGTGATCTGTAAGAATCTGGAGTATTTATTGTGTGTTGTGAGTTCTTTTGTCGGCCCAGTGCTGATTAAAAAAACATACTCACAGCCATGTTATTACTGGTGTCTATAACTTGATCTGGGGATTACAGGATTTTAGGGGACAGGTAACCATTTTCTCCCCCTGAATTCTTAAAGCTTCATATTTAAATACTCCATATCTTCTACCAGGCTCTGTTTCTGTTCCTGCTGTTATACTTGTCATCAGTTTAACTTCAGTGCTACTAACTGTATCCGTTACATCATGTATCGCTCTTGCTTTTTCACTCCCCCTTACCCAATAAATGTCACAGCCCAAGTTCTAGAGTCAGCCAGCCAGCCAGCCAGTCGGTCAGTATTCTATCTGTCCAGTTATGTTGACACTGTGCGCCTGATGCATTCACAATTGCACCTCTGAAAGCAGGTGTAAAATGCATCCTATATATTAAAAGGCTAAAGCACCATACACACTAGACGAGAAAGTTAAAGATATCACTCAGAAGGGCCATTCTGAGCTATATCTCTTACTATCTCGTTTAGCGTGTACACGCAATATCGTTAACGATGTGTGGTCTTGCGCATCTTAACGACCTCCTCCCTCGTCTCAACATTCCAGCCGAGGGAGGTGCTCGTTAACAATGGCCATGCTGCAGCATGACCCCCGCCGTTGCTACCTTCACGCCGGCATCGGCAAGCGTGTCCCTGCCGAAACCAATATAGCTGGGTACACACATCGGCTAGTGGGTACCCGGTTTAACACTGCTTCTCACATCTATCGGAGGAATTCAAGTGTTTTGACGCCGGCTGTAATTAGCAATTCAAGTGTTGCTCCATTCAGGCACGCACAGCCATTGGCGCTGACATTACTATTATGTTGTTCCGTCATCTTGATGGGCTGGTAACTAGTTCCATAACAAAGCTACAGTTACGTACATATATGCAAAGCTGCAACTTAAGCTGGGAAGACACTAAACGACACTTCAAGCGATATCCAAATATATTAACAAATTCATTTTACCATCCAGTGTGTAACCCACTAGATCATTAACAATGTGCATTCCCGCGTGTCGCTAGCGACATACTCGGTCATCTGTACAGCAGCTCAATCAGGATGTTGCTAACGATGCCATGCTGCCGAAGATACAGCCACGGTCACACACAGAATATAGACATGCAGCATATAATTTTGATCAGCATAAGGCCATAAGCTGATCCTGTTTGCATAATTTTTTCAAATAGGACCCATTTTAATGGAAAAAGGCACACAAAAAGACGCTATGCGCTACTGAGTCACGCTACGGCATGGCATGATTAGAAGGGCTATTTAACGTGCCAGGAGGCCAGATGTATGTGGACACAACTGTACATTTAAACTCCTATATTGTTTTGCTTAGAAAATGTGGATACTCTGTTCTGCTTCAATAACACTTAGGCTAGTTTTGCAAGCAGGCAAAAGGGTGGTAGCCTCAGTATTCAATTACAGTCCCTTTTTCTCATATGGTAGATTTGCGGATAATGCGCATTAACCCACAGGTTCCGATCAGTGTCGGCTCTAGACCTTGTGGCGCCCAGGGCAAAAGTTTGCTCCCCTCCCCCCAACAGGCAAAACAGGATTAGTGTGCATAAAAAATTAGGGGCGTGGCCCCTGTAGTTGTGCCCCTATAGATTTGGTCACTGTAGATTTGCCCCCAGTAGAGATGCCCCTGTAGTTATGCCCTTATTAGAGATGCCCCCTGTAGATGTCCCCCTGTAAATTTCCCCCCAGTAGAGATGCATTAGACGTTCCCCTGTAGTTATGTCCCCTTAGATGTGCCCCCAGTAGAGATGCCCCCTTGTAGTGCCGCTTACAAACCCCCAAAAAACCCAAAAAGAATACTCACCAGCCCTGCTCCTACTTGCCGACCGCTGCTGCTCCGTCTCTGGCCGCCACCGGCTCCTCTCTATGTGAGAGACGTCATGACGTCCCTCCCATAGCGCCGCACAGGCACTAGAGGTCAGTTATGACCTCTAGTGTCTGTCTGTCAATGGAGCCAGCTGCAGCGGGCGCCCACACTGCCCACGGTGCTTGCTGCAGCCTGAGTGTGGGTGGGCGCCTGCAGGGTGACTGCGGCCGCGCCCTCGGGCGCCCGCCCTGCTTACTCGTGCCTAGATCCACTCCTGGTTCCGATAAATGGGTTAACACATTAGCGGCACCCGCGATAAGGGCACTTACCGCAGATTTATGTTAAAGTTTCCCTCAGTGTGCCTTTACCATCTAAAATAACATGACAAGGAAATTGGGTCTTGCCTTCTATTGGTGGGGAGTTATCTTGCATTTTCCGATAGCACCATTCTAAGTGCACTTAGCACAATGTAAAAAGCTTCAAACTCGCAAAGTACCACATGTAAATAATATAGAAGTCCCACAACTATGTTACATAGGCCATATGCGAGCCCACACTAAGCAATATTTCAGGAAATATGTCTCCCCTCCTGACCTAGGTGCAGTTCCCTAATGTACATGGGCGAGACCATCTGAGAACAAAAAGTGTTTTGCTGGTTGTATCTGGTCTGCTAATTAAATGAGGTCCTGTGTAGCTTGATACACTGCTTACTAGAAAATGATTCTTCCCGTATTTTCATTGTGATCGAAACACAAATCTCAGTAACAACTGCATATGACAGAGAATGTGACATTATCGCTGAAGGCAAATGAGTTTGCAAGAATTGGGGAGATTAGAATAAGCATGTTTCAGTAACAGACTTATAGCCATATATCTGAATATAATATTTACCTGTAACAAGGCATAGAGAATGGTATGCGGAACTGCTAGAGATGTGACATTTAGGCAGTAGATATACTAATCAGCACTGACCATCAGCAACTTTGACCAATGGATTTCAAACTGCATAAGAGAATTGCCTCATTTAGTATTTACTTCTATTGCTGTTTTAAATCGATTGGTTAAAACGCAGATGAACAAACTGTCTTCCAAACAGGGAGTACAGGGAAGCCATTCATTTTATTTTGCCCATGTATTACTTTTGGAAATGTTTGTCTTGCAGTGGTGGTGGCACTCAGAAAATATGCTTGACTTGTAATGTTGAACAAACAAAGTTTCCTACCCTTATGCTACTAGTGTACAGTGTCCTGGAGAAGAGAACCTCTTACTTCACTGGGACACCACTGGAAGTATCCTATTGTATTCTGCAAATATATACAGTATTTGCTCTGGCTATTCATTAATAGTTAGTCAATACTTGCATGCAACTTTGTGTGTTCTTTTCAGTTGCTGTATGGATTTTAGACAGATAAAACAAATGAGCTATGTTCTGGTATGTCTGTGTCAGGTACAGAGTACATGTAACAATACAGTGACCGACATTGTGAAATAACTCAGCCTGGGGGAGCCTACAGGACAATGTAATTGTTGTTACCCCGTGCTTAATGTGTGGGCCTACGGAATGTTCAGCTTCTCTGTTGAAGTCTGTCCGTACAGTCATGCAGCTTGCAGCTAGTCAGACTTTCTATTAATTGCATACTTAGCTGTAATAATGTAGCAGCAGTAATCTTAAACAGGCGTTGCAGTCTTTAACAAGCCAGTATGAAACAAAGCAGGAAGGAGCTGGGGGGCTGCAATTCTGGTATAAAGCTTACCTTAGAGCAGGCATTCCCAACCTCAGTCCCCAAGGCACGCCAACAGTCCAGGTTTTAGTGATATCCAGGCTAGAGCACAGGTGACTTAGTTGGTACCTCAGTTATTTTTTAACTATCTGTGCTGAAGCCTGTCGATAAAACCTGCACTGTTAGTGTACCCTGAGGACCGAGGTGGGGAATGCCTGGTGTAACACCACAACACCTGTTCATTTTGATTGAGCCAAACAAGTCTGTGATGTCCTATGGTGAATAAGCCAGTAATGGCAAAATAATTCTGAGGGTATTAGAGATGCCTATCCTATTTCCATGTTGCTTGGAACTTATTTTATAAGTCGGTTGTATTTTGTTTGAAAATGTTTGTTTTAAATCACAGAAATCCTCATAACATTTATGGATACAATCCTTCCAAGATATCTTATCATGGTGTCATTTTGTGTGTGGTTTCTTCAGCAAACTCTTTCCCTACATTGAAGCTGCTGTAATCTGTGATTTGACATCATCAATTTCTCTGTGCCCTATAATATAGCATAAGCCATTGTTTACACTTAAATCTATTGGACTGTATCCTGTTTTTCGACATTCCATTAAGAAATTAAAGTATCTGTTTATTAGTTTGGTCTTTTTTCTTCAATAAATACCAAATTTGTATGCGCTCATTTTTTTCACTGAAATTATTTTGTAATGATTTATTATTCACTCATTGTTTATGTCCATAATAATTATTCCTAAAAAAGTACATTCTTTTCACAATGAAGTGATCTCTCATTGTGTGTGGACATGGACGTGTGATTATTATTAATCCATTGGTAGTGTTTGAATTGTGCACCTACAACCATGTCTTTGTATGCAGTACTGAAAGGTCCACGCAGGGTCGCACCTCTCATTACTGGTCTGCACCCCAGGATCCCTCCCCTGGACATGGATGTATCCTGCAGACACAATGGAGGAGATTCAAATGTTTGAAAAGTCGGTTGGGTGTCTGTTTTTTGCTGTCTATTAGATAGGAAAAAACAGACACCCAACTGACTTTTCAAACATTTGACTCTCCCCCAATGTGTCTCAATGCCTCCATGGGCCCCAGGTGTGCTCTTTTAAGCATGTGCAGGATAGGCATAGGTGTTTTGCAGCTATTTTAGCTTTCAATTCTCACACTGTGCTTGCAATGACACCTGGCTATGCTAAAGATGCATTACCCAAAGCCTTTGCTTATTGTGTTTTGTCTATATTCCCTCACCCTGTGTATGGATGAAATGTCTGCTTACTGGGGATCTTTTTATGGTTTCTCTTGGAGGTTGTTTAAAGGTTTCATCTTTTGTGCTTAGCTAGGGTGGCAAGAATATGTGTTCTGCAAACACTATAGTCTCACCTACTTAAACTAGAAAAAAGTAGTAGCCGAGTGTCAACCCGTCTGGTCACTTTATTATTCCAGTGGTGAATATTAAACTGAAACCCATTTTAGCTTCCATTTACATGACCACCCTGGGACAGGGTGCTTTCTTTGAGAATTTTTTTTATACAGGTCTCCTGTGTAATATTGGGGTACACCATACTAGGCTGAGATTTTATAATGTCCCTAAGTCAAAACAGACCCTCTATGACTACAAAATACCTCCTGAAACCTTCAGAGCATTGTGCACTTTTCTTTACACTCATGCTGCACGGCTTCTACAATACAAGGAGAGCGCAACCTTTTGCCCAAAAGCTGAACTTGCATCTGAATTTATGCTTCATGGATCATCAATACTCTTAGCTCCTCCTGTCAGTGGATATCTTACTGGATCCGTGGTTTGACCATTTTCTTATTAAAATCCAATCTTATTTTCCACTTGTGTCCCCGCACTGGCACATCAACGACTTTATCTTTAGAAAGGAAAGATTGTATGAGTGTTCCATGATTTTCAAGAATTTATTTCCATGAGAATCTGGCTCCTTCAATCATAGGTGAATCCTATAAGGCAAATATATGTGGTGTTCTCATTAGCATAAGTATTTCTGAGCACAGATCCCTGAACGACTGCACCCAGGACAGACAGACAGTAACCCTTTCTCACCAATAGCACCCTAAACACACAGGTTATCTGTCATTTCTTGTGAAAAGTGACTAGGCAAGACTTCCTTCTAGGGTTCTTTCACTTAGACTCAATGGGCTCCCGAACTTTCAGTCTCCAGGCTACTCTCGCTCGCAAGACCTCCATCAATACTCCATTATACCCCACCAATCCAAAATACAGTATGTTTTGTGAGTAGTCAGGCTCGTCCCCTTCTCCCTACCATTCACCACCACCTACTGTTTACGAACATCCGCATCTTTACTAACTCCTTCACCTCCAATACTAAAGCTCCAGATCACAAATCTAGAGAATGTTTATTTCCCTGTACTTCATATGGTTGTTACAGCTTAATTGCAGTTAGACTATCATGTCACCATGTTACTGCCTTATCTGTTTCACCTTCATGTTTTACAGTTTGCTTTCTTCCCGTCCACCGCTGTCCTCCCTTTTTTTTATTTTGTACCCCATATATCCCCATAAATGTATAACTTTTCTATTAAAAAATATATAACTTATAATGGAAGTAAAAAAAGGTCAAAGACAAATTAAACCAGAAGAATAGTTTTGTGCAATGGCATTGTTATTTCACACTGTCGCTCATTTAAAAGTGTAAATAAAAGTGTATGCGATCATACAATGGAAACTGAAATAGTATACAATGCTGTAATGTAGCACTTGAGAAAAAGAGTAATTCTGAAAAAAAAATGATGTCAGATTGGCTTAATTACAAGGTTATGTCATTTAATGAACGAGAATTCTGTATAATCATGACAAAACAAAATAAAATAATGACATCCAGCAATGAAATAAAGAAGCAAAACATTAAGTAATAGGATGGTGCAACTATTGTGGTGAACTGTGATTCATTACAAGTTAGTTGCTTCCTCATTGGGTTCTTTCAGTAAATCACAGTAAAGTATTGCTAAATATGTAAATTTTCTCCTCTGTATAATTGTGTGTGTGTGTGTGTGTGTGTGTGTGTGTGTGTATGACATGTGTGCTTACTGGAGATTTTTTTTTTTATTTTTTTTTTAATATTCACACTTGGAAAAGGTTGTTTGTCCATCACTTTTTTCCAAGTAAATTCTCATCTGTTCTGTATTTTGTGGTGAAAGGCTGATCTCACCAGAGCCGGATGGAAGAGACGAGATGTATCCCGGGGGCTCTCATTCCATCCATTAACACTGACAATAACAATACTCTCACACATCTAAAATGGCTCATTCCCTGCTCCAGTGAAGGAGAAGTGGACTTGATTGGCTGCTTATGGAACCAGTGTTGAAAAAGATCAGTCATAAAATGTTTCTCTCAAAGTGGTTTTAGCAGTCTACATAACAGTATGTCTAAACCTGTGGTTGCATTTTTTTGCTTGTATTAATCTTAGTGTGTACACACACATTCTATGTGCGAAATTACAAAGATTAAAATACAAAACAAATCCTTTTTAAACTGCAAACTCTTTCTAAAGTTTTTTTCTGAATTTTACTTGAAATAGAGCTGCTGTACTTTTTTTGCCTGACAGCAGGTAGTGTACATGACAGTAGTGGCTACGTTTATGAAAGCAAGGTGCTGTTCTAAAAAGCCAATCCCAGTGTTTACTGTGGAGACTGCTGGTCTCTTGCAAGAAGTCAGGCAGTACACAGCGTATTCCAACAGTGGATAGGTTAATTATATTACTAATTCTTTCTGTAAATGTAAAGCCTATTTGAGACTTTCCAGTAAACTATGATATGGTTTATGATTTAACCCATCAGTTAAGGCTTACGAATGGGAGGCTTAAACTTTATAATGCAGAGCTTAGATAATCATAAAATGCATGTTTTACCATTAAATATAACACTTTTATATATACAATTCATCTTGGCGTTTGTAACTCAGTCTTTTAGATCGAACTTTACCATAGCTGCTTTACCATTGTTTCAAATACTATACATATATGTCATCATTCATCTTTGTTACGCCAAACAGCCCCTCTTGGCACGCCAAGTTGCGTGAGAATCTTCTAGCGACAGGTCTCCCCCCCCCCCCCCCCCCACACACACACAAAATTTATTTTTATCTTAGTTGCGACTTTGTGTGACTAGGACGCACAAGGAAACTGTGATGATTAATTAGAGTCTGATTCTGTATACGAAGTGCTACAAAGTAGCAGCCATAACTCTTTTTCAATACAAGTTCTGATCTACTCCGTTTACAGACTCCGTCACTTAAAATAAACATGTGTCATATATCGCATCGCATTGCATTGCGATTAAGGCGCATTTTCGGCAAAGAAAGACATCCGACATTAGAAGAGTTGCACAGGACCTGGTGGCTCACTCACGCCAGGCATCTCACGCTGCATAGCGTATTGAAGCTAGATGTATGAGGACACATCTGTACATGTTATAATCCAACAGCAGCAGTAGTGTTGCTCTATCCAAAAAGGAGTGCTTCAGATATTCATTTCTTTTAAAGTAGCAATCCAGTTAAAAAAATTCTTAACTGCAGTCTGCTATTCATGATATGTGTCTGGACTATCATAGCAACCACAGTCACATGGCATGCTAGACAACTGTTGAAAAGGAGATGTTCTTTAGGAGGATAGCTCATAATTGACCATCAAATGTATACATAAAAGTAAAGATGAGCGACTTGTGTTTGACTCTTTTCTTGCCGCCATTATTGGTTCTGAAAACAAGGCAACAAATCTTTTTTTCATTCAGGTATTGTGTGTTTAGAACACATTAGATCTAAATGGAATATTGTATTGCCCTTCTATAATGCTAGAGTTTATATTGAATGTATTTATTTAATTGGTCAGTAAAAGTTTCTATGAGAAGAATTAACTTTATTTCGCAAACCAGGTTTTGTATGGAAGTCCAAATACATGCATCGGTTCCCTGAGTTATTTAAATCATTGGGGTATATTCAATAACTGTCAGAAGCTGCCGTCTTGTCGGAAAGACGTCAGTTTCCGACAGTTTTAGGTCGGAAGGGGTTCCGACCTATTCATTGCGGCCCCATTTATTCCGACAAGTCGGGAAACCCGACTTGTCGGAATGCATGTTGATCAGCCGCCGATCAGCGTGCATTGTCGGAAGCGGGGCCAAACCCGACAGGTTTTAGCTCCGTTTCCGATAATCTCAATCCGACTTTTTAAAAAGTCGGATTGAGATGAGTGAGCTGAGAGCAGGAGACGGGGGAGCAGCGGGGAGAGCAGGGACTCAGTGGCAGCGTCCACCCGACTCCAGCAAACGATGTCCCGCTTGCTAGAGCCGGGGGGACGCTGCCGTAAGCCGCCGCTGCTCTCCCGTCTCCTCCTTTCCTCCCCTGTCCGCTCTGTCTCCTCCACTGCTCTTTTCCCCCCTGCACCACCTCCTCCTGGCGGCCGGCGCCGCTGACAGCTCTCTTCCCCCAGTGCCGCTGACAGCTCCCCCTGCTGCTGACAGCAGCAGGACAAGACACGCGGGAGCGGCCAAATCCGACAGTCGGATTTGGCCGCTTTTTTGAATAAGGGTTGTCGGGTCCATTCCGACAACTGCATGTCGGAATGGACCGACTCTTACTGAATATACCTGTAGTGAACAAGGCTATAACTGTCCTACTAAAAGAAACTGTCATAAGACAACTTTCCCCTTTAATTACTATAGGAAGTTACACGTTATATAGATTCCAGGGTCCTATCTGCCATGTAGCCACTATTCTGTGGGTGCCCTCAACAACTTATTATATTTAAAGCCCTTCCTTTCCAGTAATTACGTATACGGCTTACAGTTGAGTTGGGTAAACTGCTCCAGGAAAGTATAAATAGAATTTCCATCCTCCTTGTTGTACAGGCAACACACAGATGGTGGTAGAGACCATTCATGCTTGATTTGAACTAGAGTGGAGTGTACTCTGTTTAATCCACTCAAAACATTGTTTAGGAACAGCTCGTTCTCTAGGGAACAGGGGGACTTAATTGTTGCATCAACAACTTTATCATTTGCATGGCTTTAATTTTAACTTCCTCAGCAACTAGTTCAACTGGTTGACCCTATATTCCACCACATTACCTTTAGATAAATTAAGCAAATGATGCCGATATAAAAAAAATGCAGATCATTAGCTAACACTAGACCTAAAAGTGCTATTATGCAAGCTAGAATCAAAACACCCCTCCTCTCATTCTATGGGCCTATTTTATATACTCTTGTAACATGGGTGGAAAATAATTACCAGCTTTAGACACATCTTCGAAATATATTTTTACATGTGCTTTTCATGTACTACACCTTTAGCAATACATAGTAATGTAGGAATGTCAAGCACAAGTCATCTTTAGTGCCACTTTATGGAAAATAAAACGTTAAACCAGTGGTTGCCAAACTCTGTCCTCAAGGTCCCCCAACAGTTCATGTTGTGCAGGTGCACATGTGTATTCATTTCTCACTGACACATTTTAAAAGATCCAAAGGTGACATGAGGTGCAAGCAGAAGGTGGCCTGATGGCAAGAAGTAAGCAAGGCATAGATGGCCAAGGCATGCGGCAGTGGGTTGGGAGAGTGGCCTCGAGAATAGGTTTATGCGGAAGTGTACGCTTTGATGCACAGGTGAATTTTTTCAGTGCCTGTTTGAAGATTTGCAAGGTCGGGAGAGTCTGATAGAGCGTGGGAGCTTGTTCCAGTGAAGGGGAGCAGTGCATGTAAAATCTTGGATTCGTGCATGGGATGCAGTGACCAGTGCAGAGGATCGGCGACGGTCAGTGGCTGACCGGAGTGGGTGGGAGGGAGTATGTAGTTAGATGAGGTTGGAGATGAAGGGAGCAGTAGAGTTAGAGAGGGCCTTGTATGTGAGGAGTTTGAAGAGGATTCTGTAGGGGAATTGGAGCCAATGCAGATTTTGTAGAAGGGGAGTGGCAGATGTGGAGTGGTGGGAGAGGACGATAAATTTAGCAAGTTTAGTTGCACTGTGGGAGAGGAACGGCGTGATCCGAGTGATGGTGCGTAGCTGGAACTGAAAGGATTGTGCCAGAGATTGAACGTGGGGGCGAAGTAGAGGGAGGAGTCAAGAGTGACGCCCAAGTAGCAGAGTTGGGGAACAGGGAAGATGATGGTGTTGTCAACAGTGATAGAGGTGTGGGGGAGGAGTGCTGATTCTGGATGGGGGACAGATGATGAATTGAGATCATGGATACCTGAGAGAGGACAACATGTGGTCCGGGTTTCCAGCCGCAGTGTTAGATAAATATTTTGTGCAGTGCTATTTTCTTTATTGTCATGGTTAAGAGAATCATGCAAAAAAAAACAAAAAAAAACATAAAATATTATTAGTTGATTTTACATTTTCCTCCTTTTCGAACATCCATTGACAAAAGATATATTTATTCCACTTTTCACAAATAATAACTCTACCCACTGGCGTTTCTATAATGGGTGCAGTGTTTGCGGAGCACACGGGCTCCTGAGTCCAGAGGGGGCCCACACCGCACACACTGCACCCATTTTTTTAATACTCACCCGTTCGGAGTCCCGTGCCGTCCTCACCTGCGCTGTTAAAACCCAGTGAAAATGGCGCAGTGGTATTTTCAGTGGGTTCTGCGCATGATGCGCAGTAGAGAAATCTCTGGGAAAATGGCCGCTGCACCATTTTTCCGGAGATCTGTGCATGCGCAGTAGAGTCTGAGCCCTCTAGTGCTCAGACTCTACAGCGCTCCTGCAGAGAGGAGGGGGCCCGTACAGAGGAGGAGGCAGCACACGGGCCTCGTCCTCTCTCTTAAAGCGCCCCTGGCTCTACCTGTGACAAAATAGTTATATAGAAATTGTTTTCTTTAGAACTGTCATGTGTGAAATGAGAGCGAGTAGCAACTTTTTACCTTCTATTCAGATAGCAAAATATTGTGCTTCAACTCACTTTCTGTAGGTTTGTGATCTTTGTCTTTTGCCATGGGAATGATTTCTGGGATTCCAGTGAGCTTCTTCAAAGCTGAACCAATGACACCACTCATGCCCATGTCTGCATACTATATATTTAGTGTCTTTATCTCTGTCTTGAATCTGGTGATTGTGGTAAATTTAGTTTGTATTAAAATGTCAATTTGTTCTCTCCCTGCTGATGTTACTGAGCAGCAGCCACTTCATTACACTATAGAAATGATGGTGGTGGCGTTAGCTGCAAATTACAAGCATTACTCTAAGGTTCCATCTCTGGCTCCATCCAGTAGACATAGTAACAGTAACAGTATTTGTCACAGAGCCGCTGCTCAATGATTTAACTCTGTAGTGCACATTTTGTACAATATATATTTATTGTTGTTTGTTCTTTGTTTGTTTTGCCCAAATTTGAGGTGTAATTTGAACACTGCGGTCAGGCTCCTTATAATAAAGTTGTTATATATGACTGAAGACTCACTCTCCCTGGCTTCATCTCTACATGGTACATGAATAGGACTGTTGCCCAGCCAACGTAGCACAGTGGTTCTGTAGATATCGGATTCATGTGAGGGAAGTGAAATGTGGATGAAATAGATGTTTTGAAGCAATAATATGCTACATATTTCACAATCACAGCCTGTCAAGACTTTCTGTATATGGAGCTCCTATCAGTATAATGTCACAATGGGTCACTTACCTATAGATACACACTTAGCCATTGTGCATATTAAATAACTGCAATGAGAGATTCCAAGTCAGATCTATTTAGTGTCTCCACTCCCACCCCAGATAGACTGTGTGCATGCTGTAGGCACATAATATCTTAATAATGATCATACACCCAATTGTCTTGTAATCATGTAAATGTGTCTGGCGTGTAATCCATCTCACATGGCAATGCTAGGGAATATGACATAATACTATTATAACTACTGTATAGTCACCACTAACTTGTGCTTGCTAGCTGTAAGGTGCTTACTGCTTTTCTACACTGCTAATTATTATCTACAAATGTATTTGTGCAATTGGGAATATGATTATAGCGTAACATTTATAGGTAAAGTGGGATAAGCAGAATGAACTACTTTATCCAGTTACCCAAGCATAAAGACAGCATTTTTACATTTACTTTCTTGCACATGTTGGAGCTTAGCATCCTTTTAAAATAAAATGTTATGTTTGCTGAAGTCTATGCAGTAAACATTATGTCAAGTTATTGTTTTCCTCTTTTTCACTGATTGTGGTTCCCTGGGTGTCTCTTATATAATCTAGTGCAGTTGATAGTCTCGTCTGACCTCTCTTGTTGGCAGCATACTTTCTTGGCATGATCAGTTAGTTAGTCATAATATGACCACAGCTGTTTCAGATCACAGTGAGAAGTATTACTATATTGGTAGAAAATATACACTAACACAAAGTAAAGACAATTAATTGAGCTGAAATGTATATAAAATAATTAGTCTCTGCACAATCCTTTAAAGATATATTTAATCATTGATTCACTAATGCTCGGTACGAGGTTTTCTTTAGTCCCAGGGATAAGGGAAAAGTAGTGGTTGTTTTCTCACTTATGGGGACAAATTTCCACTTCTTGTAATAAATGAGTATTCTAGGGTCTCAAGTACAAGGCAGGTCATGCCTACTTGCAGATGTGCCACGTGCTGTAAATCTGATGACATGTGGATGATCATGAGATTTGTATCCAGTCAGGCCTCGGCTGATTAGGAAAATGCGGCTCAGTTCATTTCCCTTTTATTCATTATATAGTGCCTTTTTTCCATCAGAGGCCCTTTCATTCAGCAGTTGGTGCCATCTGTCCCTGCAGGACCGTTCCATAGGTTTGTGCATAAGTCACCCATGAGATTATCTAAATTGCTTCTGCTAGACCTAGATTTAAAGTAGCGTGTACTGACCTGCACATTGTACACACAAGGTATGTCCTTGTACCTATCTCTGGAACATGGTGCCTAGGTTCTATACTTGCCTGTGTCCACAAGAATCAACTGAATCCAGATAATAGTTTTTTTGTATGCTTTGGGTCATGTTGAATCATAAGGGGGGTTGTTATGCAAGGTATGATTTCTGGAATATATTGCTAGGTTATGGATCAATGAGTCGACCTGGATAAAGGGACTTAGTAAAAAGTCGACACAGTGAAAAGGTCGACATGGAAGAGGTCGACACAAAAAAAGCTTGACGTGAAATTTTTTAAATGCTTGCCCGCCATGTTGTGGGCAAGGCACCTCACTGCGCTCACCATAGGTTACTATTTCCAGTCGTAGTTTCACGTGGATGATTAAGTATGAAAAAGTTAAGAATCATTTTTTTTTAAATAGCCATGTCGACCTTTTCCTGTGTTGACCTGTCCTGTGTAGAACTTTTTACTGTGTCAACCTTTCCCCCCCCCCCCATGTCGAACTTGTCCATGTTGAGCTATTGCCTGTTGACCTAAGTACTGTCAACCTGCCATCCGGATACCGTATTGCTAGCAGTGCTTTTAGTTATGCACACAACTGTACTTTGTCATGGATACAACATATGATCGATTTATTCTGTCTGCTTAATTGCTACAATATGTATTGTGAAAATATGTATGTAGTTGTCCTGTGCCAGACCAGAGCTCCGATGTTATTTGGCATCTCTTCTGCTGAAACTTCTGCTACTGACCTGGACGACCTGGCTGATGTAGTGATAGTGATCGTACATCAGCTTCTGCGCGGACACGTGTGTGCCAACAAAAACAGTCCACACCTTCAATAACAACAAATCTTGGTTCAACTACCAGCTCTGGAAGCTTCGTAGGGCCACGGAGGAGGTATACAGCAGCGGGGACAGGGCCCTGTACAAACAGGCCAGGAACTCCCTGACACGCAAAATCAGGCTGGCTAAAAACCGATTCTCCAACAAGCTGACTAACAACCTTTTGGCCAACGACCCCGCATCAGTTTGGAGAGGTATGCAAGCCATAACCAGCTACAAGAAAACCCGAAAACCCACTGTCATGCACCAGCAACTGTCGGATGAGCTGAGCAACTTTTACTGCAGGTTTGAAAAGGAGGCCCCCTGCCCCAGTCCTACCTCTATCCCGGGTGAAGCTGACCACCTCCTCCCCTATCCTGGTCTCCACTCCCAGGCACTGCGGGTAGATCAGAAAGAGGTAGAAGGAATGTTTAGAAGGGTCAAACCTAGGAAAGCCACAGACCCGGACGGAGTATCGCCATCTGCCCTAAAGAACTGTGCAGGTCAGCTCACCCCCATCTTCTCCAAGATCTTCAACACCTCACTGGAGACGTGCAAGGTTCCCTCCTGCTTTAAATGTTCAGCAATTGTCCCGGTTCCAAAGAGCGCAGCTGCAAAGACCTAAACGACCACAGGCTGATCGCACTAACATCTGTGGCAATGAAAGTGTTTGAATGGCTGGTGCTGAACCACCTGAGAGAAGCGACTAACACCCACCTAGACCCCTTGCAGTTCGCATACCGAGTGAACAGAAGTGTCGAGAACGCAGTTAACTTGGGGCTGCAGTACATCCTACAGCACCTAGACTGACTGGGCTCTTATGTGAGGGTCCTATTTTTCGACTTCAGTTCTGTATTCAACACAATCGTCCACAGTATCCTGCAAGCAAAACTAAAAAATGTGGTTTTTTGAATTTTGGATAAGGGATACTCAACCTGTATTTGTGTTTACAGAACACAAAAGAATATTGCATAGTTTACAAAGCCAGGGGACTCTTTGCATGTGACCCTACTACTCAGCCCTAACCTAAAGGGGCTATAATTACCATTTCCTCTAAAGCACTCACCTGCCTCTGAGCCCCATCATTTTAACTTCTCTACGAACTTTGCAACTGCCAAGTTCAGTGTCCTCCTGGTTTTAGCAGATTCACAAGAAAGCAAAGTTTGTGGAGACTTTGAAAGCCACACCCATGCAGTCATCTAATGCTCCAGCTGCATTATACCCCTTTTCCACTAGATCAAAAAAGCAGTTAAATGCACGGGGGCGCTAGTGGAAAAGGGTCCTCCCGCAAAAACCCGGATCAAGTGACCCGTGAATCCTACCCGGGTAGCTACCTGGGTAGGACACGGGAATGATCCGGGTAAGGTTGCAGTGTAAACGGAAGCCGTGTCGATGCGACACGACTCCCGTTTACACTGTATGGAAGGGCGGCGCTGGGAGATCATGTGATCTCCCAGCGCCGCCACTGCCGCATCACTAGCAGCGTCACCAACCCGGCAATATGCCAGGTTGGTGAGCGCAGTGGGAAAGGGGGCTGAGCACGGGCCGCAGCCGGGTAGCACCCGTGTTAGGCTCCCGGCTGTGACCCGTGCTTAGTAGTGGAAAAGGGGTATCAGTGACTCTTAAGCTGGGCACACACTGGGCGGTTTATTGTCCGATCGACAGACAATATCTTGCTAGCGGGTCACCCGATTTGTCTGTGAATGGAAACAAATATGGGGTACACCATGCAATAAGGTGGAGAAACATTCAAAAATGTTTGCACCCGAATGAAGAATGAGATGATTATTTTGTGTGACAATACTGAACATTTTGTTCATCTCCACATATCCATCTATAGTGATAGCATTTAATCTGATCCCTCACCCTCATTTTGGGGGATATCTAATTATCCCCGTTAAAACATCGGGTCCGAAAAATGGCCGTTTATTGGACTTTTTTCCAGTGTTACACCAATAATTTTTTTTACAGGCTATCCTGTTAAATCGCGTGTAAAAAAACCAAAAAACCTTTCTCCCGAAAACACACAGGTTCAGTGAAACCTGTGTGTTTTCGGGTGAAACAGCCCCGTTTTCGGATGAAAATGGGGCTGTTTCCGGGGATTCTGCTTTGCCTGCTGGAGGCAGGTGAAGCAAAATCCCAGATAAGCCGGCGCGTGCCGCGGCTTATTGGGGCTAATTAGATAACCCCCGGCGGGACAATTAGCCCCGGTAAAAAAAAACGTGGCTAATTGGATATCCCCCTTTCTGTTCACTGTAATATAATGTAACTTTTCAGCTTGAATACATTGTTCATAATATTGTTCAGTGTGTATGCAGCATGTCGTTGACGATGCTTGCTCCCATGCACCATCAGTGTAATCACCTGATGGCCGTGCATGACCCCGCATCCCCCTGACACCCCCCACCTCCCCCATCCACCGTCATCCTTCGCTGGCATGCCGGTCGGGTCACTAACCAGATTGCCGGGTACACACATCGTTCAGTGCTGCATAGAAAGTGATCTGGATTATCAACTACCTGCAATGTCTAGTATACATTTTATTTCAATCTTTTGGTAAATTTCTTTTCATATACCTATATATACAGTGGTTGAAGTGGACCTGCACATAGCATATGTCATAGCTCCACTTCTCCTACCGCTTTACCTATAACACTTATCACATACCATCCACTCACTACTTCCACTTCAATCACTGTATAGAGAGAGATAAAGAACCAGCCAATCCACTCCTTACTGCCATGTTACAAATGACAGGAGCTGGATGATTGGTACTTTAAATACAGTATGTTCACTTTATTTCTCTCCCAAGGCTTAGTACATAGACCCCCTAGGGCGATAAATATAGATAAATAGATATATGCATAATTGTTAGATAGGGTTTCCCAAATGTAATCTGAATTTATTATGGGAGTCGCAGTAAGCAATAAACACCTCCATTAATCTGGTATGGTACACAGGAATAAGAGAATGACTCAGTTCGAAGTGTGACAGCACATCACTTTTTTCTTGTAAGGGTCACATACACATTGATTTTATCAGCTGTCCCCAGGCAGAGTTTTTCACTGAATGAGAAAACTCATTTGTCTGGAATAGGGATGAAGTGTCCTTCATAGCAATGCAATAGACTAGAGTTCAGTCGAGTACATTGGACCCTTCGCTACTAGCATTAATGTAATAGAGTAGCTGTCCCTTTTATTATATCTAATATTAAAAAGTAATCATTGTATAAATCAGCGATGACGTAGAAGCAATTCCTTGTCAGTGCCTACTTACTGTAAAACCACACTGATCTCTTAATATACAGATGTCTCTGTGCATTCTAAACAGAGGAACCATTTGAATATCATAACTTTTAATAAAGCTGTGGGGGCTTATGTAATAATCTGCAAGCTGCACGCTCTGCAGAAATTCTGGTGAGTCTGCCTGTATTTTTAAAGCGACAATCTTTTAAAAGACAAAACAAGGTTGGTTTTCCCTTTTAAATGATTGCCACTTTGAAAATATAGGCAGGCTCAGCAAAATTTCCGCAGTGTGCGCAGCTAGCAGGTTATTAGATAAGTCCTCAGTGTCCAAATCAGTGCTTTTTTTTTTTTCTAACTAATAGAATGTGCACTAAATCTGTCTCCCACTCCTTTGCAAAGTGTGTCAGGTATCCTCTATCTTATCACACTACTGGTGTATCGCTGGGTCTGTCTCCTTCCTCACAGTTTCACATAGCATCGGGAGCCACTCTTTGTTATATATAAGCAACCTCCTATAAACAATATTCACCTGTAATACTGACATTCTGTGATAAGATGTGCACATAGAGCAGAACTGTTCTATGTTCTACATGGCTGGCGTTATTAACAAGGTCTAACTTCCTGTCACACAAAATAATCACTTCAACACAACATTACGCAGAATGTTGATTGGCTGCCTGTCTCTTGCCCAGGGACTTTAAGCATTGCTGTGTCACTTTTATTAATTACAGTGTATTTGGCAGTAAGCACTACAAGGAGGTGATGATTCACAGACAGAAAGAGGCGTTTTCTTCATTAGACTCTTTGAAGCGCCATCTGTCACATATTTTAATATGATATATTCTGCCCTGGCAAAATGTATTGAGATAAACGGTTCCGTTGTCTGTCTACGAATTGCTGGCTCATGGATCATTTTTAAAGAAAGTTTATAAAATGCATTGTGCGAGGAGAGATGCTATTTATTTTTTCATATACATATATATATATATATATATATATATATATATATATATATATTTAAGTAAAGATAAAACTGTGGTTTCTTGTAAGACCTGTTTTTTCCTTAGTGTTTTTATTGAAGCTGCAATTAATGACTTATAGTTTCTCAGTGCTAATTGATTAGAATAGAAACCACAGTCACATGATGTTATGAGCAGGGAGACTTTGGAACGCCTCTTGTCTCACATGCACTCCCTCTCCATTCTATGCCAGCTCTTTTGTTTATCATTGTCATTTCATTTGTAGAATTTGGTTACTGTATGCTTGGTTTTGTAGAAGTCAATCAATATCTAAAGTCTCTCTTGAATCACTAAACGGCTTTGGAACGATTGTTACAGCAGAATTTTGTTGGCTTCCTAACTAGCTTCCAAATCAGTTTAAAATAATGATTAACTTGTAGCAATCAGACCAAAGACTGAAGTTGTGTGCCCTGTGTGAGTGCCCTTTTCATGAGATGTAATATTATATTGGTGTAGGCAAACTTTTATGGTCTTAGAAATTTGCCTAACATTTTTTTTAAATTGTTAGTACATTAAATTACACTCTGCATTGTTTGTTTTTCATATGGAAAGTAGGAAAAGATGTAAATTGCGATACCTTACAAGCCCTCGCCTAGTACATTGTATATTAGCCTCATCTTCTGTTTGTTTCTGTTTGCAGTGTGCTGTTTTGTGGTCCACAAGCGATGTCATGAGTTTGTTACGTTTACCTGCCCTGGAGCAGACAAAGGACCGGATACAGATGTAAGTACTGTCTAGCTGCTCATGTCATGTTTCTTGAAGATGTACTCTCATTTAACCTCTGTGTGTAGACTGATTTACACCACACTGTTCATAGGAGGAGCTGAAGACTGTAAGATTCCACAACTAATGCTTTAATTATGCCCTGATGTCCTCACCTATTTGTTCTTGCATACTGTAGCTCTTTAATTTTATTAGTCGTTTAAGATTTCATTTCCAACTAAGCATAGGTTTTACTTTGCCACACACTTTACTTTAATCCAGCATCCTGTCATTTCCTGTTAATTTCCTGTATATAAAATCTTATATTCGTACTAGGTGAGCTGTATGTACATCTATGCAGAGTGCCTGCACTGTGAGCTGGTTCTGTGTTGGGACAGGCCAGAGTAGTACTGAGCAGTGTTGTGCAAAGTGAAGCATACAGGGTTTGTGACATCTGCTCAGTTCTGCCGACGAGCTGTGATATCACATATGATATAATGTACTACTGTAAATTATAAAGATATTAAAGAGTTACTATATTTTATACAAGCTGGGGTATATAAAATGGATATCCATAAAGCTGCATTTTAGGGTGAACAGGAGAGAGAAATATGACACAAGGAGCCTCTACTGCAGAAAAATAGAACCTCTTTTATTGCATCATCCTTGAAATGCTTCCACTTGGCTCTTAGGGAAACAACAGGGCGGGTTCTCGCACATCTATAACTATTATGTGACGTGTGAAAGACTCTATATTATTGACTCCTGTTGACACCCCTGTATTTTACCTACAATATCAGATTTTGTACAAAAACGGCAGAGACAATGCTGCAAAAAATATAGTTGCTGTTTTTTTGTTTTTTTTTAACCCCTGATTGTATTGAGAATGCTTGTCCAGGAATGAACAGATTGTATCCAGCGCCCTACTTGTGTGGATAAATGCTGTGGCAGCAAAATTGTGGTGGAGGTTAAACCCAAAACCTCTAAGGATATACAACGTAAGGGTACACAATTGCGCCTGAATAAGTGGTAGTATTAATTGCGTTTCGAATGACAAATAGACAATATATAGGTAAAGAATATGTGTATTTATTCTATAAAAACAGAATGACAGAAAGAAAGAATAAATGGAAAAACTATGAATAAATGAAAAAAGTAAGTCCAAAGTCCAGTGCAATCGTCCCACCTCGTTAAATTGCACTCAATCGTCTACCACAGTGTGTGGAGGGGCATATACAACACAGTCCCAAAAGGAGCTCACTATATGATGTATGGGACACGGTGAAAAAGTCTATTGCAGAGGCTGGATCCTGTCTCGAGAGGGGATGCGATCTTCCGACAGTGCTAGCAGTGATGGGGTACCCCAAATGGCTGTGTGGGAGGGATAAGTTGCAGGAGACAGGTGATCGCTGGCTCTGGACTCGCCGCTCTCTAACTCAGTCCATGGCGGCGGAAGGTGCCCGTGTAAACAGGCGTCTGCCGCCAGCCGGATCCGAGGAGTGCGGTCGTGTCTCTGGGGGGAAAAGTGTCACTGACTTCTAGACCCGGAGCGGGACTGTCCGCAGTGCACCTCCCCACTAACAGAGCCCTTACCTTGTTCCTCTGCGCTCGGTTCCTAGCGTCCGCTGCCACCTTGCTTCCCTGTCAGTCTTGCAGCTTTTCGTCCGGTTTCTCTTTCTCTTTACTGTTCCTCGCGGTCACGTGACCCGGTCCTGTTCCTCAAAGCCTCCAACGCCGTGGGTGATAAATGTATTGAGGAATATAGAGCTCAGCTGTGTTGAAAAGAATTAATGCAGTTTGTTTGAAAAAGTGTCCTGTGCTTTCTCCTACGTGTGTCGACCTTTCTGGGTCTTCCTCAGGGAGTCCTTGAGTGCCATCTTTAGTATGGGCTATTTATGCCCATACTTGCTTATGTCATTGAAAGGGGGTGTGTTTCTCGGTTTTTACTAGGGAATTGCTGTAAAACGACTATACAGACATATATACATTAGAAAAGATATGCAGGGGAAGAATGAGATAAAGGAAAGTAATAATAGTAATAATAATAATAAAATATACAGAAGATATATATAATATGGGTAAAGACAATATAGAAATGATTTTGAAACTGAATAATTAGTGAATAGTGGGAAGTAATGGGAGTTCATCTCTGGGAAAATGGTTAGTTTTATAAACATTATTTGTTACTAAATTGGGGTTATTGACAGTCTGTAGTTTATGGGTTACTTGTTAATACATGGGGTTAATGACAGTCTGTCATTTATGGATAAGACCTTAATTAAATGAGTGGCTGAAAAATGTATTATGTGAACAAATTATATATTATTACCCAATTAATTTGTTAAGGAACAATAAGAGCTACTTGTATACAGGAAAATCATTTGTGTTTTGGTACGTTTTACTACAGAAATGGATACATGTTGTAAAATTAAGATCTCCAGATTCTTATGACCTGACCCACCAAAATATATGCTAATGGGGTTAAGTGGCTTAACAGGTATAAAACTATGTATAAGATTAATTCATGACTACTGATCTCACCTCATTGTCTAGATTGAGGCCCCGTGGTTTCAGCATTTTTAGAGTGTAAATCCACCTCAACTCTTCTTTATTGATTTGTTTAATAAAATCCCCTCCCCTCCAATTTGGTGACACTAATTTAATCCCCAAAATTTTCATCCCCGCAGGGTTCCTCTCGTGTGTTTCTTTGAAGTGATTGGACACTTGTGTGTCTCCAATCCCTTCTTCACATTCCTGATGTGTTCAGATATTCTTGTTTTTCAGTGGTCTTATAGTTCTGCCTACATACTGTAGTCGGCATGGGCATTCTATGAGGTATATCACTCCCTTGCTTTGGCAAGAGATGTGTTCTTGTATTTCAAAACTCTCTCCAGTTCTGTTGGATTCAAAGCTGATGATTTTCTTGGTACTAACTTTGTGTGTTTTACAATAACTGCAAGAGCCGCAGTGAAAAAAACCCTTGCTTAGTTTCTGTCCTATTAAAGTAGTCTGTACCACTTCTGACTTACTGAGATGACTATGTGATGATTTAGATTTTAAATCCGGTGCTCTTCTGTAAACTACTTTTGGCCTAGAGGACAGAGTGTCAGCTAAAATGTTATCTTCTAGGAGGATATGCCAATGCTTAGACAGGATCTTCTCAAGTTGTCTATTGTTGGTACTGTATTGTGTCAGGAAGACTGTCTTAAAGTCTTCACTTGATGTCTCTTTATGTTTGTATGTCAGGAGGGTGTCTCTTTCAACTTTTGTGGCTGTTTGTAGATCTTTCTCAAGTATCTCTTTCTTGTAGCCTTTCTCTAAAAAGTGGTGTTTCATTTCCCCTGCTTGTTGCTCAAAATCTTCCAGTTTAGTACAATTTCTCCTCAGTCTTTTAAATTGGCCTAGTGGGATGCTTCGTAACCAATTGGGATGATGTCCACTAGTGTTCAGAATATAGCTATTGACATCTACGCTCTTCGGATATGTTTTTGTGTATATTGTAGAATTTTCCACAAATACATTGATGTCCAGGAAATTTACTGTAGATCGATTGTAGTTTGTGGTAATTACTAGGTTGTTGTCGTTTGTATTGATGTATGTCAAAAATTCTAATAGTTTTTCTTCTGTGCCTTGCCAGATAAAAATTATATCATCTATATATCTTCGCCAGAGGACTAGGTTTGCTCCAAATTCATGATCACACCAAATGTTGGTGTCCTCCCACCTACTCATAAACAAATTTGCATAACTTGGAGCAAACCTAGTCCTCATAGCTGTGCCGGTGGTCTGTCTGTAATGGGTCTCATTAAACCAAAAGTTATTGTGTTGTAGAATGAATTGTATGCATTCCAAAATGAAAGTAGTTTGTCTTGAGTCCAAAGTCGAGTCCGATGAAAGAAAGTGGTTTACTGCATCTAGACCCTGTTTCTGATCTATGATAGTGTATAGAGAGGTAACATCACTTGTGCAGATCCAAAATTCTTCTGACCAAGTGATGTTGCCTAATGTCTTGATGACGTCTGTTGTATCCTGTATGTATGATTTCTGTGTTTTGACGTATGGCTGTAAATATGAGTCAATATACTGGGACAAATTTGATGTGAGTGAACCTATTCCTGATATAATTGGGCGGCCGGGTGGATTGGATAAGTTTCTATGTACTTTTGGTAGATAGTAGAATACTATAGGATTGTCAATTTGAAGAAAAGTGTGTTCTTTTTTAGTCAGTATGCCTAATTCTAGTCCCTCTTTTAGTAGTTTGTCTAGGCATTTTTTATAGTCACCTGTAGGGTCTTGGGTCAATGTTTCATATGTATTTTTATCATTAAGAATTCTGAGTGATTCTATTGTGTAGTCTTTCTTGTCTAACAAGACTATCCCCCCCCCCCCTTTGTCCGCAGGTTTAATCACTAGGTCTCTGTTGTTGCCCAGATCCTTGAGTGCGTTCCTTTCTGTTGTTGTTAAATTGATGGTCCTTGGTTTAGTTTCTAGTCTATCTAGGTCACGTGTTACCAACTGTTCGAAAGTGTCAATGAAGGAACCCCTCATGTGTTGCGGATAGAAATTGGATTTTGGTTTCAGATTTGAATGTTTGTATGTTTTATCTATTTCTTTGGGTTCTGTGTATGCGACAGATCCTTTGCTGTAGTATTTGGCAAGGGTTAACTTTCTTGTAAATCTGTGCAAATCTAGATATGTTTCGAATTTATTCAACTGTTTGGTTGGTGCAAACTTGAGTCCCTTATTCAACAGTGAAATGTGCTCATCTTTTAATGTGACTGTACTCAAATTGAAAATTCCTTTGGTTCCTATTTCTGGTAATTGTTTCTCTTGTGTCTTCCTATTTCTGCCTCCTCTACATCCTCGTCTAGATCCTCCAGCTTTCGTTTGTTTGGTGTTACCTGGTTCGTTTCGCAGGACAGGATTCCTGCCTTCTTTCCTAAAAAATGGTCTGCACATGTTTCGTTATTTGTCTGTTCGGTAGTCCGTGTCTCTAAATTATCATTCAAGGGTATGTCTTCTAAATGTATTGAAATTTGGAAACCTTTTTCTAGTGACACTCTAGCTAGTCTTTCATACTCAAAATCCTCTTCAATACTGTATGTTGAAAAGTCAGTATCTATGGTACTCTCTAAAATTGAATTGTCTATACTCTCATTTCTTGTTTTATGATATGGAATTTCTTTTTTGGTTCCTGATGCTCTTTTGTGTAATTTTGTCATGTACTCTTGGTAGGTAAGATTCAATCTTTTATAGATGGGTGTAGTCTTAGGTTTCCTTTCACATTTGTGTGCCTTGATCTTTATTGGTGTTTTGAGTAAGGCCGGGATCGATTTCTGTTTAGTGGTGCGTTTCTTGTCTGATTTGGTTTTCCCTATTTTATCCCTCAAGATCTTGGATTTTTTTGTAGCTATAGTTTCTTCCTCTACCCTTCTTAGTCTATTTTTTGAGATTGCTTCTAATTGTTGAAAATCCTTATCTTGTTTGTGTTCCTCTAAGGCTGTCTGCAGTGACTCTATTTCTGTGCCTAACTTTAATAACTCAGTCTCATGTGTGTTCACAATCAATTTAATTAGCTGTGTGAAGCAGTCATGTAAGATGTTATTCCATTTCTCCATAAATTGTGGATCCTCTCTACTATGTGTCGGGACTTTATTAATTTTCAGGCCCTTTGGTATTAATCGTTGTGATAGATACCATTGCAGTGTTTTGTTGTCCCTCCATATTTTAGATTCTCTTGTTGCTAATCTCTCTACCTTTAAGAAAATATCACAAAATGTGTTCACACTGTCGTGTGTCGCAGTGGTGTGTTCTAAATTAGTGAAGATAATATTTGTTCCATGCTATATTCTTATCATTATTACACTTTATTTACATGGAGCCGTACCAAAGGAAAACAGTGAAGGTGGGTACACAATAGGCGACGTGCTCTATGAGCGACGTCGCCTAGTGTTTTCCCTTCCCGGGCCGGCCGGTCAGCGGCAGTGCATACACAATGAGCCATATGACTACCATATCGCTCAGTGATGTCACGCCACTGCTGGGCCATGCAGGCAGCTCTTGGACGACAGTCCAAATTGAGCTACATGTACGGCCGACAGCAAGGGTTGTTAACGACCCGTGGGGCCGCGCATCGCTTGTCGTTGCCGGCACACACACTTACCAAGAAAGTAAACGACATTGCTCAGGAAGGGTGAAAATGAGCGACGTCATTCATTTTCTCGGTAAGTGTGTATGCACCCTAAGACAGAACTGGATAAAACAGAACATTACAGCAGCCAAAGCATAAACAGAACACAAGTAACAATTATTACCACAGATCTCAGCACACAATACAGTAGGTAAGAAAGGTGAGCGGCTAAGGTACGAACCTGTCACCAATAGCGACGCTAACACTAGCAGATTAAGAGTGGGCAGAATTTCGGAAATCGGGCAGTGCGTAGGCGAGGGCTGTAATAGAAGTGCAAGAGAAGAATGCTGAGAGAACAGGAGGGAGGAGAACCGCAGGACCAATTTAAATTATTTATTGTCAATGTAATATGCAAAAGCAGTGCTGGTGACTGTTAAGCATAAAATTTGTGGACAAACATAAGCAAATCTTGACCCTCACCACAGAAGTGAACCTAAGGATAACATGTAAACACAACTAACTTAATTTAATATTTTAGTCTTTCTAAAGAAACTTTTAGCCTAGGGGTGCTGTGAAAAAAATTCTGATACTCTAGGGTGCCGTGATTAAAAAAAGTTTGGGAACATCTGTCCTAGAAGCTTACAACCTAAGGCAGGCATGTCCAACCTGCGGCCCTCAAGCTGTTGTGAAACTACATATCCCAGCATGCCCTGACACGGTTTTGCTGGGATGTGTAGTTTCTCAACAGCTGGAGGGCCGCAGTTTGGACATGCCTGACCTAAGGGAAGGGGGGAGATGGACAGGTGGCATGAGGCGTGAGCAAGTCAGTAGGGACCTGAGGACAGTAAAGTTGTGAGATTGAGATGGCTGTGGCAAAAGGGTGAGGCGATCCACCTGGTGAATAGGTTATGTGGTGGGTGCTATATGAGCACTATTCATTATGAATTTCATATGTCCTGACAATGCATTGGTACATGCAAAGCTGTTGGTATAAAATTAAAGTATACAATTATTTTCTAAGATGTATCTATAATTTGTAACACGTGATCTCAAAAATATTTAACTAGGTTTTTTCTAGAACACTTTGCTTTTTATCATACACCATTTACCTGCTAATGTATTCTAAGTAATAAACATTTTATTTTATAAGTGAAACAATTTTGTCTCTAGTAGCAGGATGTTTCAGACACACACACTGTTTCTTTAGCCGGGATATCCAAAATGCCATCTATGTGTCATAAACACTTTAGAGAATGGAACAAATAAGCTGATGAAGCCTTTGGTTCGTTGACTTTCTTGTGGCTGGCAGGGCTGGTTGTGTGGGAGCTGGAAAATAAAAAATTATTAATTTGTGTATGATGAGAGCCAAGAGGTTGATTTGTTAGCCAGGGAGATGATGTATTGGGGCGGGGGGGAGGGGGGGGGGGGGGAAGAAGAAGGTTTTCTAATTAAGAAGTTGCCTTTACAGCACTCAAGCCTAAGCTTAAATTGTGGACTGGCGGCTCTCACACCACTCATTCTGCTTTCTAATAAGGGATAGTGTTTTATATCTCATGACTATATGTGTGCCAATTAAGTCTACAGTGGATGTTTCATTTTACTAAGACAATGAAGTAAGTTCAGTGAACATTCTTGCATAAATATACACAAATGACAATATTCCCTGTTTACACATCTAGTATATTTCCACTTTTAAACACTGTGCTTCACCTTAAAAGAATGCATGGCATATTTGTGTTATAGATACAGTAAAGTATTACCTACAGGGAAGAATCCATTGCTCATTCTCACATTAATGCTGAGATTAATCCCTCTGTGATTACAGATCTTTTTTTTTATACACTTGTATTGATCTCACTCCTGAATACATGAGTTGTCCAGTGGATCTGATTGGCTCAGGGGTTAGGAGCTGACCTCAGATTACTGTGACAGCACATATTGGGCCTTATCCAGCATTATCGGCAGACTGCGCATGCTCTGCGAGCACATTGCGTATGCGTAAAGGCCGTTTTATGGGCTTGTATCTGACATCGGTTGCTTGCGATTAAAAACATGGCGCTGGTGCAATTGCATTCTCATTCTGAGAAACCCTGGGTCGCCCGCAACTGACGATAGTACTCGGTTTTTGCATTTGCAACGCAATTCTGCTGATTTGCGGTCCCATAGTGGGTGTCTTTTACCATTATGGGCGGCTCTTCACATGGCATTTTCAGCAGTAGCAGTTTTGAGACAATTGCAATTTCAGTCTCCGTGGCGATCCAACCTGAATTGTTCGCCAAGCCTGTGATATACTGAACACATGCAGCCAGTACCTTGACTGTAGTGAATCACTGTTGTATCCAGCTACATATCACGAGTACTTGCAGTGTACCCATACACACCGAAATAAGCACCTGCATTAGCATTGAGAATACAATGAGAAATTATAGCAGCTTGGTTCTAAATGGTGCATTTAATGCCAGATTATTTTATCAGAATTTTTCAGTGACTGCCAACCTGAAAACAAGCAGTTTGCGCTAATTTTTACCCTTTGGTCTGAAAGGGTCTTTAGAGAGTGCTTCTCCCCTGTGTCTAGTCTGTGGAAATAAGTAATGCCTGCGACATGTCATCCAGGTGGAAATAGCCCCAGTCTGCTGAAGTCTTTACAGGTTATTTTTTTCTGTTCATGAGTAATAGAGAGATTGCCACAATTACAACAATTGTTATGGGTCCAGATGAATAGCTGAATTTCTGTTCAGTGACTTTAATATATACCTGAGGCACACTTGTTACAATGTTATTAATTAGACTTAACCCATACAGTACAGCACACATTTCATCTGATTAGTTTTGGATCAAAATTTTTCTGCTGAAAACACTTATTGGCCAGTGGGTCGTGGTGTTTGCATTGTCTTTAATGTGCACAGGCGTGGAATTGGAGTAGTCTGTTAGCATGTCCTGGGGATGTTGTAGTTTGGCAGTGTGAACTATATCTAGGACTGGAGTAATCCAGTAACACATACCTGTACCTTGGGTTAGAGTACTATAGTAATATGTCCTGAGACTCATGTAGTCTGGCAATGTACATTATCCTTGTATTGGAGTGGTTAAGTCAATGGTTCCAAAACTGTGTGCCTAGGCACCTTGGGGTGCTACAAGGGTCTTGCAGGGGTGCATCAGGCTGGTAGTCCAGGACCGGATCAAATTATTGATGGTCAGTGATGGGCAAAACTAGTGCTAGTGGCTGCCAATCATAAAACATGTGGACAATCAGAAGCACAACTGTACACCACCACATAACTGTGCCTACCTGTCACCCTTAGGTTCAGTTTACTTAATATAATATTTTTTTTCAAAATTTATCAATAAAAAACTTTTATCCTAGGGGTGTCATGAACAAAAAACGGATACTTTAGGGTGCCGTGGTTCCAAAATGTTAGTGAACCTCTGGGTTAAGTAATATATACAGATTTGTCCCGAGTTTGGAGTAGCATGGTAATTGTGTGATCCAGTAATCTGTACGATCCTGGCATTGGAGTGGTCCAGTAATCTCTTTTTAGGGTTGTCATAATTTGGCAATTTGCATTTGACAATGTGGGATTGAAGTAATATTGTAATGCTATAATGCAGTAGTATGCTAGGTTTGGGATTGGAGTAGTACATTAACTTGCTCCGGTAGTGCTCTAGCCCGGCAGTGTGAACAATCTTTGGACTGGAGTGGTTTAATGTGTCTTGGTATTGGAGCTTTCTGGAAGTGTGCACAGTGCTAGGATTGGAGTGGTCTAGTAATGTGTTCTAGTTGTGCTTTAGTTCGGTAATGTGCACAATCCTGAGATTAAATTTGTCCAGTAAGAAGTCCTGGTTACTGTCTAGTCTGGCAAAATATTATAAGTAGCCCAGTAATGTGTCCTTTTAGTGATGTAGTAAGGTGATGTGCACAGTTTTGGGATTAGAGTGGTCTGTTAATGTTATATGATGTCATTTATTTAAACATGTCCTACAGATTTGTTCTTCCAGCTGACCTCTGCAGAAAGCCTAGGATTGGAGATACTTTAATGTCAGCATTAACTTATTAAAACAGCTATAATCACAAATTTATTGCTCTGGGGTTTCCAACTTGTTCTCATTCACTAAATGTGACAATTATTTGTTTCCTCAAACATCCCATTCATCCTGCAGCTGTCTTCTTCTGCCGTGGGTGTTACGAAAGCTCTCTGAATAATCCAATTAGATGAATTAAGTAAGAAGTTTGAGAAATCTCTCCTGCTGAAGGCGCCACACATGTATAGAAATGTGAAAGTGGACAAAGAAAAGAACAGATCCATTGTGTTTTGTATTTAAGGAAGAAGTTGTTTTGTGTAATTTTACTCTGTTCATGTGAAACATGTTGGATGTATACCGTTCAAGATATACCAGCAGTTTATAAACAATTATATATCCAATTTTTATTTATTTATATAATTACCACACATTTTTTTTGCCCTTTGTAAATGGACATTGTTTTAAATAAGATTGCCTCTAAAACAGCTGTGACCCAACAAGGTATGGATTCCACAAGACCTCTGAATGTGCTCTGTGGTATCTGGCTCCAAAACACAAGCACTTCCCACAGATGCTTGATCGGATTTGAGATCTGGGGAATTTGGACCTTACACCATGGGTCTTCCACCTGTGGCCCTCCAGCTGCTGTTAAACTACACATCCCAGCACACCCTGCCACAGTTTTGCTAATAAGGTATGCTAAAACTGAGGCAGGGTATGCAGGGATGTGTAGTTCCACAGCAGCTGGAGGGCCGCAGGTTGAAGTGCATACCTTACGCTCTTTGTGTGGTAGGGCTCATTATCCTGTTGAAAGAGGCCACTGCCATCAGGGAATACTGTAACTATGAAGGGGTGTACTTTGTCTGTAGCAATGTTTAGATAGGGGGTTTGTGTCAAAGTAACATCCACATGAATGCCAAGACCAAAGGTTTCCCAGCAGTACATTGCCCAGAGCATCACACTGCCTCTACTAGCTTGCTTTCTTCCCATAGTGCATCCTGGTGCCATCTTTTCCCCAGGTAAATGAAGCACACACGCCCGGCTTTCCACATGAATTAAGAGAAAATGTGTGTTCATCAGATCAGGCCACCTGCCCATAGTAGATGCTTTCGGTGGTGGACAGGGGTCACTATGGGCACTCTGAATGGTCCACAGCTGTGCTGCATGGTGTGTTCTGACACCTTTGTATCATAAAACCAGCAATTTGTCTTACAGTAGCTTTTCTGTGGGATAGAGCCAGATAGGCTGGCCTTCACTCCCCTCACAAATCGGTGAGCTTTTGGCGCCCATGACCCTGTTGTCGGTTCATTGGTTGTCTTTCTTTGGACGACTTTTAGTAGGTACTAACCACTGCGTACCACAAGACCTGTTGTTTTGGAGATGCTCTGACCCCGTCATCTAGCCATTACAATTTGACACTTGTCAGATTATTTAAGATCTTACTTCCCATTTTTCCTGCTTCGAACACATGATCTTCAAGTACTGTCTGTTCACTTGTTGCCTAGTATATCCCACCCCTAAGATGTGGGAATGGGTTTCTTTTTCCTGGTTCTGTAGTTTACTTGCAGTACTGTAAAGGTTAAAATAATATGCCGTTTTGGCAAGAGTAGAAAATTTGTTCTAGCGTTGTTCACTTCTTACATGGTTTATGCCTTCGGCACAGTTACTGATAAATTATTAATTAAAAATGTAAACAACAGTGTGAAGTGAAGGAAAACCTGCTTGGTTCACAGTTGGTAGTTTGACAAATTGTGTGTAATGGAGAGAAACAGTAGTGAGCAAAAACGCATCCAGCATTGACGTCTGTAGAAAATAGACCACAGAGTGATACCAGCACTTTATCTGACCTCTGTGTTTTGTGGTTCAGCTCTTCAGTGGAATTTTACATACAGTAGGTTAAATATGTGTATATGACTGATTCACTATATTAGAAAATGTTATTTATATTATAGTTTATATTTTGATATGCAAGTTGCAAAATAAGCTGTTTCCTTTGCTACAGTCTCTGCAACCAAGGTCAATCTCTCAGTAAGGGCCTATTTATTATGGGGTTTTTTAGTCTGTTTTCACATAATATCCACTTAATTATCAAGAGGTTACAGCAGCAGATATCGGAGAGATTGAAAAGTAGAGCCCAATAGCTAATACCATTATAGTCCAAAGGCTTCAGTAACACTTTAGCTCAGCTGGGACCAAGTAAAGTGATCAGTCCACATTTTACCCTTCGCTGCATGGACCCTAATCAGAGCCTGTGTAACTACATCTCCAACAATGGTAAATTTCTCCAAAAAAAGCATTCCATATTGCTATAATGAGGAATGCAAAATTTTTGGGGCCATAATGCATTTTTTCAATTGAAGAGGTGTCATCCTGCGACCACTAACAGCACACTCCATAGAGGTGTGCAGGAAAATGTCTGATGTTGGGGTACCACAAAAACAATAGATAATCCCACATAATGCACTCAGATGCAGCCTAGTACGGTAACAAGGACTGCCACTTGACTGCAAATAAAAGAATGGAAAATGAAAAAGACAGGTTACCATACACAAGGGTTTCTTCCTTCCAATAGTTTGATAATAAGTTAAAACTAATTGAATGAAAGTAAAGTTCTGTATAGTTAATCAAAGATGTTTCCAGATCATTTCATTTCCATAGGTACTTTATCTTTAACTTGAGTTCAATTGACATGAAAATAAAGAAATGAAGATATATGGTGTACATTACGAATTGCATTCACCATGCGAGCGCTGGCTAAAGGGTAGTCAGCATCTTAAACACTTTTTCTAGTAATAAAGTTGCACAATATACTGTTTAAAACATTTCACAGTAATCATAAATCTACTTTTTGTCTTGTTTAGGGTTCTAGTGAAATTTGTATATATTACACAATTTTATAATAACAATTAACAGTGTTTAAAAAGTTAATCTGCACTACATTGAATTTATATTTTTTGGTTCCATGTACTAAGAGAGAAATGGTACTGACTGCTACTTGCCATTTGATGGCTTAAGTCAAATACCCTCCTAATATACTTTCCTGCAGGAAGTGCATAGACGAGGTGGGCTATAGAATCCACCACCGCTGGTGACCAATTACCCATTAGCTATTTCTCACATGGTGAATGTAGTTCATAACGTACTACACCATGGGGTAGATGTATGAAGTGGCGATAGTGGAGAAACCGGTAACTGCACATGCTATGTGCGCTTATACCACTTCTCCCCTATGTAATAATGTAGTGGTTACCAGCAAATGACGGGCGCTATCTACGAGATAGCAGCGCCGATATCCTTGCCAATGTATGATTGGTCAGTGGCACTGACAGTTCTGACAGCTGCAGCTATTGATTTCAACAGCTGCAGATGTCATTGCCCCAACACCACAGCAGGGACACCCCTTCTCTCTGGTGAATGAGATGTTAAGTTCAAGTGGAAATGTTGTCCATACAGCCATACAACCATTCAACATCTAGCTAGCATAGATCTTCTACATTCTATAAAATGAAAGGTAACTGCTGATTGGTTGCTATAGGCAACTTCTACACTCATTCACTCTTTAGCAGGCTTCTATCTCCCCCAAGACTCTGAGTTGGGGTGAACTGCAATGTACAAGATTTTACAGTTGTTTCATAGAAATTACCAAATTATTAATACCATCCTATAAAATACATTACAGGTTGAGTATCCCATATCCAAATATTCCTAAATACGGAATATTCCGAAATACGGACTTTTTTGAGTGAGAGTGAGATAGTGAAACCTTTGTTTTCTGATGGCTCAATGTACACAAACTTTGTTTAATACACAAAGTTATTAAAAATATTGTATTAAATGACCTTCAGGCTGTTTGTATAAGGTGTATATGAAACATAAATGAATTGTGTGAATGTACACACACTTTGTTTAATGCACAAAGTTATAAAAAATATTGGCTAAAATTACCTTCAGGCTGTGTGTATAAGGTGTATATGTAACATAAATGTATTCTGTGCTTAGATTTAGGTCCCATCGCCATGATATCTCATTATAGTATGCAATTATTCCAAAATACGGAAAAATCCCATATCCAAAATACCTCGGGTCCCAAGCATTTTGGATAAGGGATACTCAACCTGTAATTGAAAACTAAACCTAATTAGTGACATTTTTATGTACAAGTAATATTATGGAGGCAAAATATATTGTCTAGTTTTTCCTCATATTCCAATTACAATATTAAAAATTGACCTGTGTTTTGCTTCGTCCACTGGTGAATACTGTTTATTAGCTTGCTTAAAAGATGTGGCTACCTCTTTAACACACTGGCATGCCTCCTTATATTGGAACATAAAAGTTAATTAATCAGGGAATAGGTTTATCCTTGTGGAGGCATACATATGGAAGCATCTGGAAACATTCATATTCACAAGTTGGTTATTAAAAGAATAATTTTGTTCTAGGATCAAAGAATTATGAGCTTTATGTCCTAAAATTAACTTTTCAAATGATTGCCCTTTCTATAGTGCCAACCTATAATGCAGCTCTGATCGGAGAGGGGGGTGGTGTACGTAAGAAAATAGATGTCCTTGAGAAGCAGTCAGTGTTCTGATATTGAGCTCCTTGAGAATCTGTAGTAAACCTCAAACTTGGGATGTAATGCCGCTCGAGTTCGATGGCCGTGCAGGATGCCGGCTGAACTCTGATGTTTTTTTAAAGGGGGCAATGACTTGTAAGGCAAAACCATGCCTTGTAAGTGATTGGCCTTTTAAAAAAAACGTCCAAGTTCTGTCTGCATTATATCCGGCCCTGGATATCTGTTGTTGCTCCACAATATTCAGACCCAGCTTGAGCAATTTACAAGGCACAATTTTGCTTTGTATCCGTGTTCAAAGTTAACAAAGATTTATCCAAAGTGACTTATAGCTGCCAAAGGTCGTTAAACTATATAGTGGCCAATGGTGATAAATACTTATTAATGATTGTTTTCTTTTAACTTTATAGCAACCAAATGATTGCGATAAGTATGAGGTGGTTTAAACTTCTAGGATGCGGGCTGGCTTGTGTGTGTACCACATAATGCCTCTAGCCATTTGTGTCCTTAGGGGTGTGTTTTTGAGTGCAGTGATTTAAGGCTCTGGCTGGTTGGACCAAAGCCTCATTTGATGGTGTTTTTCCAGCCCCTTTTTCTTGGTCTTGGCAGTCTCTGCTGGTTTTAGTGTTGGCTATAGCCTTCACCTTTGTTGACTGGTTTTGTTGGCTTCACCACCCAGATAGGGGGAACATCATCACCCTGAAGGGACAGTAGTCAGGTTTGAGGGTCCAGTGGGATACCTTTTGTTTGTGTTTGATATGATTTTATGCACCTCGGGTGGTATCTGCCTGCAGTGCATGTTGTTGTTACTTTGTTGTATATTGTTGGATTGTTTTATTTCTATCCATCCTTTCTCTGCCACCATACTCCAAAACCAAACAGATTGAGACGGCGCGTCTCACTTTGGTTTTATAATTTTTATGTATAAAAATAATCACAATAATAAAAATACAAACATATAGATACCGGCCAGTATCCCACTTATAAAATATTTGTTGACATAATTAGAACTTTATCATAAAATTGATATATTCACTGGTTATCCTTTAGATAGATCTATCCTAATAAGGCTTCCACTCAAATTGATAATATAGCATATAATAATTCTTGCTTTTGATATTACACTGGTAACGAAGCATGCACAGAAATGCCCTAACAATGTGATTGAGAAAAACTATAAGAACAATAAAGAATGTCCAGGTTTATGGCAAAATGAAATAATGGAGAAACAATAAATCAAAAAGTCCAAATACAAAGCACAATGGGTTAGTAAGCACCTATGGGCAGAGGCATCACTATGGTTGGTGTCACCCGGTGTGGTAATTCATGGTGTCACCCCCCATTGACTTCCTCCCCATATTACACCACACAGAATCCTCAGTAATGTTTTTGTACTCGTTTTACTTGTAAATCATAGGGCCCGATTCAGACCTGATTGCTGCTGTGCCTTTGACAGGAAGGTGACGTTTGTGGGTGGTAACTGAGCGTTTTCTGGGAGTGTCGGGAATAACGCAGGCGTGTCCAAGCGTTTTCAGGGCGGGTGTGTGACGTCCGCTCCGGCCCCGATCAGCCTGTTCTCATCGCACTGGAGGAGTAAGTCCTGGGCTGCGCACACACTCACACCCTGCACAGAATGGGAAAATCATTAGATGGCGAGTGTGATGTGAACGGTTTTGCAGCTGTCCGATGACTGAGGGGAATTTTCGCACAGCGTACACATGCAATCGCACACACTTGCACGGGGGGTGGGGGGGTGATTTTCACTCCAGGGACTGATCGCAGGACAGTGTTATTTGCAGCACAATGATCAGGTCTGAATTAGGCCTACAATTCCTGTATATCACTGAATGCAATGGCAATTGTAGTGACATAAACAGCTAGCAAAAGTAACATCAGAGCCAGCTCCAGGCATGTTCGAATTGAGCGGCCGTGCAGGGCGCCACCCTTAATGGGTGCTGCACGCTGGCGCCACCATATTCGAGCCTGGAGCCAGCCTGCTAATAGTCTAAACTGTTCTGTGTGCGCTGTGCGGTGCTGGCGTCTGACGCCGCACAGCGCGCGCGCTGAATAGTTTAGCTTTAGTCCACCTGCGGCCCATAGCACTCCCCCTCCCTCGACGCTGACTCACCGCCGCCGGCACAGCAGGTACTGTGGGGCCATATCTGACATTGTGGTGGCATTTATGTATCTGGCACTGTGGGGGTATATATTTATCAGGCACTGTGGGGGCATTTATGTATCTGGCATTTTGGGGGCATTTATGTATCTGACAGTCGGAGTGTAGTTTTATGTTAAACTCTAAATACTAACTTTAAAGCTAACTTTCCGTACACCATCACCTCAACTTGCAACTGAAACATCAGCCAGCCAGCCAGTAAAACAGGGATGGGGAACCTTCGGGCAGGACAGGTCCTCCCTCTAGTAACATAGCACAGCAGCACTCAGTCTCCCCCGAGTCCCTCCCAGAATGGCATCTGGTACTGGTGTGCGTGATGACGCGTCAAGCGCCCAGCATCTAAGGAGGACCCGGCAGCGGTGCACAGGCTGTTGAAGATAAACGTAGTCGCAACCCTGACATCCAGTGCCCGGCATCCTGAGAGGACCCGGCTGCGACTATGTACAGGCAGCGGGCGGTCTTTTGAGTCCGGCTCATTAAGTCGGCGGGGGTGCGGCGTGGACTGCAGCGCTTGTTGTAGGGGAACATATCTGTTAACTCAGTGGATAGGATGGGGGTGTGCGGCTCTTTTTGGTGTCACCATATTGAAGGGTGATACCTGGGGGCGGGCCGCACCCCACGCACCCCGCTTGTGACGCCACTGCCTATGAGCAAGCATTCATTCCTTTTGGACAAGCAGCTTTCCAACAATTCCCTTTTGGGGGAGATGTAAGGCAGAGTTAGTATGATGTAAAGCCACACAAAGTCCGTTCAGCCCAAATTATAATATGTTTAGCAGAATTAATGAGCATAGATGTTTTCCTTTATAGCTGCAAGGGCTAGCAGCCCAATTGCCAGAAATTGGAAGCAAAGTTAGTAAGGTATATTACCACACATAATGCATCAAGCCAGGATTAGAGCACATTTAGCAGGAGCACTCAGCATGAATTTTATCCTTTATAGCTGCAAAGGCTAGCAGCCTATATATCCATAGGTAACCAGAAGCTGGAAATAGCTCATTCCCCTGTGCACTGGGATAGGAAAAAAACGGCTGGTGAACTGTAATATACCTTACTAACTTTGCTTCCAGTAGTAGTTACATCCAGCTGTTAGTGGTTTCTGCCAAAAAATATTTGCTATGTTTTTTTTCAGTGGAGAAACCACGTTTGACCCCATTAATCATTCATTTGGAACGTTAGACAGATAACAACATTCAATTGTTAAAACTGGCTTTATGTGTGGTTGTTTTATCTTCTTAGATGTGGGTACATTTTGTACGTCACAATATAAAAAGTTTTAATCCATTAATGATCCAGCCCAAATAGTTACATTATTGTAATTGTAGTGTGAAGATAAGACCATAATCACTCTCCTCAGACAAAATGGTAATCTACCATTTCCCATATACACGTTATTACACTGATTAAAGTGGCAGAGGTTCACACTGGGACAGGCGTGCAACAGATGTGCGCTAATGTTTTATTAATTAAGGGGCTGCTCTGGTAATACAGGATATTCTTCTCACAGGATCACACATAAACCTATGTTAAAGGTTTATAAACTGTATTGTAAAAAACACTTGGTGGACATGGTATTTGTTTAAAATTCATCATATATGTTTTATTGCGCCTTTTCATATCACATTATTGCATACACCAAGCACATGTAAACCCTAGAAACAGCTTTACTTTAGAAAAGTTGAATGCCGTGGATTCTGTCTATGGCATTTTGCATTTCATGACCCTGAATAGGTTCATTGGTTAATATTACTGTACCGTAACAGGAGGGTATGTTATATTAATTAATATGTTCCTCTGGTATTGGACATTAATATGTATGAAATAAAAAATACAGTATCTTTCTGACCTAAATAATTCATCAGATATAACATGCTTTTATACAATTGTACTGTCCACTTTTGTATCTCTGATAGAAAAGGGTGGAGCTATACATCAAACAACTTACAGGATCCCAAACAGCATGGATTTACTAGGGGGAGACCATGCCAAACAGATCTTATTGACTTTATTGACTAAAATAATCAAGGGGGGCCGTAAATGTAACATATCTAGACTTTAGTAAGGCATTTGACACTGTCCCATATCACAGACTGCTAAATAAACTTGTAAGCATGGGATTGAATGATAAAACAGTTAAATGGATCAGAACTTGATTGCAGATTAGGAAACAGATGGAGTAAATGGAGTGCATTCTATGGAGGGAGATGCTACCAGTGGAGTACCCCAGGGATCTATACTTGGACCAGTGCTCTTCATTATCTTTGATGGTGACATTGCAAATGGTATTGAAAGGAAAGTATGCCTTTTTTGCAGATGGCACAAAGATTTGCAACAGAGCAGACAAACCGGGAAGGGTAAAACAAATGAATGAGGATCTAGGTAGACTTGAGGAATGGTCAAGAATGTGACAATTACAGTTAAAAAGCTATAAAATGCAAACTCATGCACTTGTCTTAAAACCTCAAATGCTAATTATAGTATCAAGGGCACTATAATGGAAATTACTGAGGAGGAAAGGCATCTAGGAGTCACTATTTCAGGTAACTTAAAGGCAGGAAACCAATTTAACAAAGCAATGAGAAAGGCAAGTCAGATACTTGGTTGCATAGGGAGAGGAATCAGCAGCAGAAATAAGTAATAATGCCTCTGTATAGGTTATTGGTACAACCTCATCTAGAATACTGTGTCCAGTTCTGGAGACCATATCTCCAGAAGGATATAAATGCAATAGACATACCTCCCAACTTTTGACACAAAGGACCCGGGACCTGCCAGGCCTGAGGCGCGTCCACGGTTAAAAAGGGGTGGGCCTCAGGAGCTGTGGGCGGGGCCTCTGGTGGAAGGGCTGGGCCTAGCACCGCGACCCCTGTTTTTGTCATTTTGGGGGCATGCCCAGCGCTTGCTGAGCACCCTCCCTGCACTGATAGATGCCATGCGCATGGCAACTATTCAGTGATTACTGGCTGCTTTTACAGAGCAGCGGTGATCATTGGCTCTCCCGATCCCCCCTCTCTATATACACACACACACACACACACACACACACACACACACACACACACACACACACACACACACACGGACACTCCGGCCCGCGGGTGTGACAGTGTCCAATTGACGGGACTGTCTCACTGTATTCGGAGCAGTTGGGAGGTATGCATTAGAGAGCGTACAAAGAAGGGCAGCTAAAATGGTGCATGGCCTACATCACAAAACTTACCTGAGAAGACTAAAATATCTTAACATGTATAGTTTTGAGCAGAGAAGGGAAAGGGGGAACATGGTAAAAACTTTCAAATATACAAAGGGTTTTAACAAAGTCCAGGAGGGAAACATTCTTCAAATAAAAACACAGGGACATGCACTGAAACTGGAGGTGAGGTCGGTTCAGAGGAATTGGAGGAAAAATGTTACAGGATAAGTGGAATAGCCTCCCAACAGATTATTCTGCATGGATTGCAGATTTTGCTAAAAAACATAATCTGCAATCTCGTCTGTAGCATGCTGGGGACCGCCCATCATAGAGTAAAGCCACAGAGCATGCTAATTGGCGGGCCCAGCGATGCGATCGTAAAAAACAATTGCGATCGCATTGCTCACGCAAAATTTGGGGATGCCCCCTGCCATGGAAGCTAGGCTGTGCATGCAGGAGGGCTGCCGTCACTTTTTACATCAGAGTGGTTGGTCATGACTTCCACGCAGCCCCCTGAAAACGCCGCCGACCTGCCACCATTTTCCCCACCTCACCCCTGCAACGGTCTGTTCCTGCCCCCTCCCACCCCGCGAACGCCTCTGTCTGTCAGTCAGGCAGTGACGTTCACACCCATTGCGAACCGATCACATCGCAATGGCGATGCGACCTGAATAACCCCCTAAGACAGTACAGCAATTTAAACATGCTTGGGATAGGCATATGAATTATCCTTACAAAAAACTAAGGATCAACTAGGGTTGAGATTACCTAAAGGATACAAAAAAGGGACAGATGGGCCAAGTGGTTATCGGTCATCAAATTCTGTGTTTCTTTTTCATCTACCCTCCTACCTTAATAGCATTAAATAATTAGTAATGGCACTAAATTTCCTTCACTTCCCAGAAGTTAGCAGGAAAAGAAGTGATAGAAGTTATGTGCGTAACCAAAGATCACAGTAGCGCATTGTGTTGGATAAAATTCACACTTTATGGGTATATTTGCAAATCAACATTTTTTCAAAAACATGTAGCATGTTCTGCCTTAAAAAAACCCACAAGAAATGTTGCATTAAATCCCACTGGAAAACCAACACTTGATAAATAGCCCTTTTTGACAAAGTGGCTTTGTGTTAATCATTGTCAGAGCTGTGGGATGTGATTTTATCTGATTGTGGAGGAGAAAATATATATTTTTTTTGATTACTCATTCAAACAGTCTTATGTTTATAGAAATCTAATTGTAGTTTATACTTTGATAGAATGAAACTTTATTTCACTGAATTGTTTCCATTTCGTTAAGAGAGAATGTTATCACTTGTGATCTGATCATTTAAGTTGGCGATTGTTGATTATTAAGGGGGGGTTTGCTGGTGATTTTGTAACAAAAATGAATAGTCATTGTTCTGACTAAAAAATTATTGGAATCACTGGGTGATAGTCAATTGTGTTGCGCTAGTGATCTTCCATCTAAAGTGACTGGAGATCACGGGCCGCAATTCATTAGTTTTATTTTTATCTGCTCGCATCCATATAGGAAAAGTTTAGCTACGTAAAGCATCTATACCCGACCAAAGTGCTGGTTGCGATTGCGAAAAGTGCAGTTTGGGTGACCAAACAGGTCACTTTTCGCACATTTCAGCTCACTGCCCCCGTGGGGTGTGAGCTAAAATGCAGACGGACAAACATTTGAGTTCCGCCCAGTGAATCAGGATGTCCAACATGCAGACTGATTGGGGTTGTATATGGCCAGTGTATGGATGATCAGCCGTTTTGTAGCTCTTTTTGATGATAGAGCAATCTTCGGTTTACATGTGACTACTAAAGTGATGACCCTTGGATGTGCTGTATGAGCATTTTCATAACTCGCAGATCCGATGAAAAAGATTTTCTGAACAAACTTGCCAGTCGTTAAATCGGAAGAAAAAAAAAACACAGATTGGTGGCTTTTTTTTTTTTGTAATTGCTGATTTATGTGCCCCATAACTCTATACGATACATCCCAAGTGTACCTTTTGGAGGATGAGTTTAGGAAACAGTGGGGCAGATGTATTAACCTGGAGAAGGCATAAGGAAGTGATAAACCAGTGATAAATGCAAGGTGATAAACACACCAGCCAATCCGCTTCCATATGTAAATTAACAGTTAGGAGCTGATTGGCTGGTGCATTATCACCTTGCACTTAACACTGGTTTATCACTTCCTTATGCCTTCTACAGGTTAATACATCTACCCCATTGTTCTTCTGTGAAGCAATAGTAATCTGCATGTTATCAGGTTTTGGTTGCGAGATGTATGACAAACCTTTAGGATATGTCATCTGGCTGGTTGTTAGTAAAACTTGAAGTGTGTTTACAATAGTAATTTCTTCGGAAACACCAGAATAAGGGGAAGTCATTTCTTACACAAATGTTTCCGACTTTGCAGCAAAAGCTTCACAATGTGAATTCAACATCTTATTTCTCTGACTTACTTTCCTATTCTTTTGCTGAGGGAATCCTTTGAGGTGTCACTATAACCAATACACTCTTCCTGTGTTGTGCAGCTGTTAACACATTAACAGCTAATTCATTTTTTTCTGAGTGTGTAAGCTGGCCTCACCTCTCTAGTCCCTAGTGAGTGCTCACCTCCTCCCCTCTCATCTCAGCATTTAGCTGCTTACTCTGCTCTCTGTCTCTGCCTTTAGGGGTACATTTACTAAGCAGTGATAAGAGTGGAGAAGTGAGTCAGTGGAGAAATTTCCTCATCAACCAATCAGCAGCTCTGTATAATTTTATAGTATGCAAATTATAGATGTTACTTCAGTGCTGATTGGTTGCTATAGGCAACTTCTCCACTGGCTCACTTGTCCACTCTTATCACTGCTTAGTAAATGTACCTCTTAGTCCTTTATGCCTAACTGCATATTGCTGTCTGACCCCTCTTATTGCACCTCTTAAAGATATCACCTTTTATCTGAAGTGGCTTCTTATTGAAATTACACTGTAATGGTTAACATTCACTCACAGCATGAAATAGACCATTTTCATTTGCATCTAATTTTGACCACTGATTCCCAACCCCCCCCCCCCCCCCCCCAACCCCCTCCATAAGATCTATTACACGTGCCATTGTAGTAGGATTTGGTGTAACTGCAGATAATCAGTTCCAGGCATGGCAATGCTGTTTACTTGCATTAGTGTATACTGACAGCTTTATGACGGCTGAAAATCCTTTACAAAGTACTCTGAAATCCCCTGGGCATGAGAATTGTAACTGGGTCAAAGCTTCTATTTGTATACAGGCAAACGGCAGTTTTACCCTCTTAAATAAAAAATCCAGTAGACTGAAATATTCAATAATACTGGGCTCACATTATAGGGAAACATCGGGCCCCGGGCATTGTTTGTGCTGCCGCAATGGTTATCTGGGTTTTACTAAACTGAACAGTTCAGACATGGCCTGAGTAACTATGGAATGGAGCTGTAGGCCTGGCATCATGTTAAGGGAGACAGAGGACGTGTCATAGCTCCCGGTATAGATCCTACATCACACTCTCGGTCATTCAGACATCTGACATTGGTCTGTCCCAAAGAATCTGCACCACGTCATGGGTGATTTATGGAGGAAATGAAGCTTTATGTATTCCTCTCTGTACTTGTGTTCACAGGGACTCTTGTGAGGCCACCTAATCAGAGCTTTGTGACATCTCAGAATGCTCCCCTAGATCTGTCAAAAACAACTTCCTACCAAATTCTCACATTTTATTTTTGAATGGCTAGTCAACCAGGCACCAGATAGTACTATACTGTATATTAATCCTAAAGCTGCCAACGTTGGAAACTAATTTCAGGTCTACCTTGTTCGTGTGAAAGATAAATATGTTGTGCAGGCTTTGGTGCACTTACATCCCCACTTTCCATCTTCACTAAGCAGAGCTGCTATTTTTATTGCATTTTCTTATTGAATAATTGGCATACCTCCCAACTGTCCCAATTTTGGCAGGACAGTCCTGTTTTTCTAGTACTGTCCCACCTGCGGATTAGTGTCCCGTGGTGGGGGAGGGCAGTTGGGATACCCTCTCACCTGCTTCACAGCATCTGTTCACCTGGAGAAAGGGACAGGGTTCATGCCAGCAGCTCACAGAGCACTCGGCATACCACCCCCCCTCCCACGAGGCCACGCCCCCTAATTTTAACCACGTGCCAGAGGTGCCACCAGTGTCCCTCCTCCCAGCTTTAAAAAGTTGGGAGGTATGATAATTGGTAATTGCCAAATAACCAATATTAGAACTGAAATTCAGTTTTTTAAAATGACATTTCCAGAAATAGATCTTTACAGCCGCAGTCACACACAGAATATAGGCAGGCTGCATATCATGTTAATCAAAAGCTGCCTGTGCATCCTATTTGCATTGTTTTGCGAATAAAATGCCTTTTTATGGAAAATGTTGCATGATAAGACGCTTGGCGCTACCAAGCCTTGCCACGGCATAGGTCAGCCAGAATAAGGTGTAGGGCTTTCCTACCTCTGTCTGTCTGTCTGTCTTTGCCCAGTTTTGTTCTATAACTGTTGTTCTAATTGTAAAGCGCAACGGAATATGCTGCGCTATATAAGAAACTGCTAATAAATAAATAAATAAATAATATTTATCATTTAGACTTATGTAAGTAATAATTTCATAAAACTTTAAACGTATGTCACAAAGAAACCCTGCCCGATGGGAAAATCTGAATGCATATTAAAATTCAACACCAAAAAATACAATTCAGTTTATTTAGTTCTTCTGAAAGAAAAAACATATATATTTGTAGACTAGTGAATAGGTGAAGTGAGGATTTCTTAAGGCCCGTACACACTGGTCGATATATCGGCCGTTCTCCTGAACGGCCGATATATCGCGGGACCGTCGGCCAGTGTGTACGGCCGATAAGTCTGTGAACTCCGTCGTTCACAGACGTATCGCGTCGGCCTCGCAGCACAGCCGACGGCCAATATATCTACCGATATATTGGCGCGTCGCTGTGTGTGTACGGGGCGGTCGGCCGACTGCCCGTACACATGCTGCGGCGGCCGGCGGTGATTGACAGCTGAACTGGGCGGGCGTGTGTACACGCCCGCCCAGTTCATGACGTCAGTCCCCGACGGATCGGGCAGTGTGTATGCTGAACACACTGCTCGATCCGTCCATAGATATATCTGCAGATCAATTGATCTGCAGATATATCTATTAGTGTGTACCCACCTTAACATTTCCTCAATTCCTTGACCCAGGTATCAGCAAGATGGGGTCTCAATGCTTGCCAAATGTATGGGCCCCACAACTCTTATTTGTATGTAGAAATGTTACAATTGTGATACATTTTGTCATTTTAGTTAGTTATGAGACAGCAACATTTCTACTTTTGATCATTGTATGCATGCAAGTACAAATACGGTAAAACAAGTATACATATTCAATTATCTACATGTTGGCTTTTTTTTTTTTTTTTTCATTTGAAGTCAAAAAAATTAATGGGAGGAATTACATGTTTTCTATAGCTTACTGAGCATTTATTCTTAGTTTTTTTTATTTGAAATCAATTTAAGGTTTGAGAGTTGAAAAAGTTTGTGCAGTCACATATATTATTTTAAGGTTCAAAGCTAGACCTAGAAATTCTGTGTACGCAAGCAGCCTGCTGTGCAGGATTGTGTCCTTTACAGTTATTTGCGAACCACCAAACAAAGGGGGTCATTCTGAGTTGATCGCTCGCTAGCAACTTTTTGCTGTGGTGCGATCAGATAGTCGCCACCTATGGGGGAGTGTATTTTCGCTTTGCAAGTGTGCGAACGCATTTACAGCCGAGCGGTACAAAAAAGTTTTTTGCAGTTTCTGAGTAGCTCTGGACTTACTCAGCCGCTGCGATTACTTCAGTCTTTTTAGTCCCGGAAATTGACGTCAGACACCCGCCCTGCAAACGCTTGGACACGCCTGCGTTTTTCCAAACACTCCCAGAAAACCGTCAGTTGACACCCATAAATGCCCTCTTCCTGTCAATCACCTTGCTATCGGCTGTACAAATGGATTCTTCATTAAATCCATCGCCCAGCTCCGATCCTCTTTCTACCCGTGTGACGTGCCTGCGCATTGCGGTGCATATGCATGTGCAGTTTTGCAGAGTTTTAACCTGATTGCAGCGCTGCAAAAAGTTGCTAGCGAGCGATCAACTCTGAATGACCCCCCAAATGCAGACCTACTCTATCCCTTTAGCATATATCAAGATGTGTGCCCACTTCCATTATTGACGCTTCTCATGAGCATATTTTCTTTCCAGTCTCTTCTGCTCATATCTGCACAGAAAACAGGCAGTAACTAATAGTTTAGTATTACAGATCTTACGTTACTGAGTGGCTTTTACTGACCACAACTAACATTCTTTTTTGCCAGGAATAATATGACCGCTGTTACTTAGTTGTTCTTTAAGTCACTGGGTTTTTTTTTTGTAGTATACCAGAAATGCATTTTTTCAGAAAACACTAATGGATGGGAATTATTCCATTACACTGAGCAGTCCTGGAGTGTCTTTCAAATAAAAAATGGCCGCATACCACTGAGCACAGGTCCTATGAACGTGACAACCCACAGACTATTCATATTCATCGCAAAACCAGGCCTGATAAATCAAGTTATGTTGGGGAAAGGAAAATGGTCAATATTCCCGAAAGTATGAAAGGCTTGATTAAATATTATCTGCAGTAATTAAGTTGCTTTTGTTGTGTGTGTGTCTAGAAGCCATTAGAGAGCCGGAAGACTGGTTGTAATGTCATTTTTCTTAGTTCATCTGCAAGTCATGGCTTCCCGCCCAGCCACTTCTCATGGTTCTTGCCGGCATAATGTAACAGTAGTTCAAGCCTGAAATCTTTCTAATAACACTGAATCACTGCAGGACTATAGGATGGTGGTAACATCGCTATCAACAGTGATAACAGCTAAATATGCTGTAGCTACCATGCATTTTTCTATGACACTATAAAAATGTACCTACAGTAAATAGAAACGTGTGTATTTCTATAGATAGATAAATATAGATCAGGGACATGCGGTTAGGGAAATGGCTGAGGAGGCACTGGTTAGTACCAATATATGAGCCAAAGGGTTCATGTGGGCATTATACACAGGTGCAGCCGTATATACTGCTGGGATTATGGTGAGTTTTGATAAGAGACATGCAAAAAGATAGGCTCACCTGCCATAGACTTTTTACTCTAGAGTTTTGGCTATAAAAATGACTAGAATAATACAAAGAAGATATTTATAATATATTCTTTGTATTTTTCATTTACTTTATATAGTCAAAACTCTGGCGTATACTGGAGTATGACAGGAAAGGCTCTGCCGCACCTCACTGCATGTCACTGATATAGATGTGTATAGATATGATCTATTCCACAAATCCATTATGCAGGCACACACTTTTGAATTATGTAGCTCTTCAAAAATATAGGTTTTAGAAAGTAACTTCTAGAAGACGCATGACGTTCTTAGTACACATTTTGATCAAATTGTGGAGGCGCATTTACCATGGTAAGGTGACCTCTTTCAGATTGGAATCTACACAAAAGGCAGTGCCACACTGGACAACATGAACAAATATTGTTTATTATTTTCCCTTGACCTTCCCAGATTCCTGAATGAACAAGATAGAGCTGCCACCCTGAGCGATTTCATGAATGACTAAATGATATGCACCGTGTCCTCAATGTAAAAGCCAGAATTGAGCTGCAGTGACAGAAGACAGACTACCTCGTTGATGACCCACAGGAGCGCGCATCATTCATCGTGCGCACCAGCCACGCTGGACGATATTTTAAACCAGGGGTGGGGAACCTTTATCTACCAAGGGCCATTTGGATAGTTATAAAATCCTTCGGGGGCCATACAAAAATTAGCAACTTAAAAATTAGCCTGCCCCCAGTTGTTATGCCCCAGTAGATATGCCCAGTAGTGGTACTGTGCGAGCCAAAAAATGGGTGTGTCCAATTAAAATGGGGCGTGATACACATATGCCCTCAATAGTGCAGTGCAAGATACACATATGCCCCCAGTAGTGCAGTGCCAGATACACATATGCCACCACAGTGCCAGATACACATATGCCGCCACAGTGCCAGATACACATATGCCGCCACAGTGCCAGATACACATATGCCGCCACAGTGTCAGATATACACATGCCGCCACAGTGCCAGATACACATTGCCCCACAGTGCCAGATACACATTGCCATATTGATCATACTTTGTGTCTCTGTTAAACAAGTTACAGTGATGAGAACAATGTTGCTCTGATTAAAAACCCCTATGGGTGGTGTGCTGGGCCAAAAATAAACATATAAAATTGATTCTATAAATAAAATCAAGAACTGTGAATGTACAGTATATAATTTTTCATTCTAGCAGTTAAACTGGAAGCTGAAATTGAGCTTCCAGTTCTGCACGTGCAGCAGGCCATTGAGCCTGCTAGTAGAGCAGAGTGGAGTGTCCACAGTAGATAACCCATATGACATAACATGTAAGTGGTAATAAGTTTCTGCATGTTACCAGGATAAGTGTTTCTTTTAGTAAATAGACTTCTTAAGAAGAAAAAAATGATCTCCAAGGTAGAAAACCCGTTCACTGTGAAGGGCTAGTCATTCTCGCATAACTTTTAAAACTGCGTAAGATAAGTTCCACTTGATATCGCAGTATAGTGCCCAAAGCAAATTTACCTTCTCCTCACTGGCACTTAACACCCATGGGGAGTCCAGAACATCATTGGGCCATTTGGATTACAGTTTTAGTGGGTTACCCAATTAGGTACGATAAAACATTGGGTGTGAAAAATGTTTTTCGCAATTTTTAAAAATGTTTCACCAATATCTTCTTACAGGCTAACCAATTAGGATCTTGCGTAAAAAAAATAAAAATAAATTCACACAGGTTCATTAAAACGCGTGTTTTCGTGGCTGCAGCCCCATGTTTTGTATAAAAACGGAGTTTCTTTCAGGGATTTTATTTCGTCTGCCTGAGGCAGGTGAAAAAAAATCCCTGATAAGCCACAGCTCCCGTTGTCATATCGGGGTAATTGTTTAGCCTCCCGGGATATAATTACCTGCTGTAAATTACAGGTGTTAATTGGATACCTCACTAGATTGATTAAAAAGACCAATGGTATTTTCTGTAAATGCTAAATATTCTGCAAAATAGAAGTGTAGTAAGTACATAAATACTTTAAAGGAGGCAACAATTCAAAAAAGGAAAAGGATCCACCGAAACCATTGGAAAATAGTAGTATGCAGATACTTTAAGTCAATACAAAGTATGCAGTTCTCTCATCTAGGCATGGTCATCAGTCTCCCCCCTCCTACCCTGGATCCATTCATCGAATACAGAGCATAATTTAGGTTAAGGGTGACAAGGAAATTGGAGGGTCCTCCAACATTATACGTGTCTCATACCAAGATGTGACCCGGGTACAATTTTATATATTTGGCGTTTAAGTTCTGGGGTTAGTGAATCTATAAAGCCTTCCGACAGCCGAAAGAAGGAAGCAGTCTTGAATTCTTTATGTTTAATCGTTTCAAGCCAATCCATGTGAAAGGTATAATATAACTTGTTTCTAAATAGGGAGAGAGATGACGGTTGTGTGTTGGCCCACATTTGCAGTATGCATTTGCGGGCAACCACTGAAATTACCAGTAACGTGTTTTTTTTACTTTCTCCCCGAGCTGGGATAGCCGGAGGCAAAATACCCATTATAGCCCATTTCGCCGATAGTGGAAGGTAACTCACTAGATAGGTAGAAGCAAATCTGTAAACCCATGTCTAAAACTGCCGTATTAAGGGGCAATCCCACATACAATGGACAAAAGTGGCATTGGATGCTCCACATTTAGGGAAGCTATCAGTGTCCGACAAACCCATCACGAACCTGCGTTGGTGGAAAAGATACCCAATAAGGTAAATATTATAGAACATTTCCCTATACATGTCCAAGGAAAGCACTGATTTAAAATAATACAATGACCGTAACAATTTACCCATAGTAATATGAGCATATGTCGCCGTCCAAAAATAGAGTCCTGTCGTAGTAACTTCATGGTCTAATGGAGTATGAAGAATCTTAGAATTATCTTTTTTTTTTTGGTATTGTTTTATAAAGGAGTCGTGTGTGTGTATGTATGTGTGTATATATATATATATATATATATATGTGTGTGTGTGTGTGTGTATATCTATACATGTGCATATGGAGTATAACAGCACAAGCATTTAGCATGGTATGTCTTAAATGTCAGCAGTAATCCGGTTGACCTCACGCCATTAATGACATTTATAGCACAATGCAAACCTCCCTGTGTTTCCTTATATAGAGATAACATTTTGGGTTATATAACACCCAATATTACAAAATTTGATGGCATTATATGTGTTTTCGCCATATATTTATTCTTTAAGTTCTGCATAATAAAAGTCATTTTTAAAGTAAAATATATTTTTTTTTTCCTGTGTGATGTGCTGAATGACTGATTGATGGACGTTTTGTCTCTCCCTCACCATTGAGGGAAAATATCCAGTGGTCTCAGAATTACACAGCAAAAAATTGTCAATTCTGCATAAGCCATTTCCATGGTAACCTCACGGTTTCCATGGTAAACAGGTTTAAATTGTTCTCCTACCACCGAGTTAATCATCCTGTTTTATGGCACTATGGTAGGACAGCGAGGGTCAGACTCTCATTAAATAGCAACTGGGAAGTGTTTGTGTATCATCTGTTGAATATGACAACAAAACATACTGTTGTGATCACTGTTCACATACAGACATCTCTGTTACACAATCGGCCAGTACCACTATTTTCCAGTCAGATCAGACAGGAACAGTCCTTTTATTCATGTACATGTACTGTCATATACACAGTGTTAAGTATTAGAGGGTGCCATGTTGCTGAACTATTTTCAGGTGTATTAGGAAACAGATTCTCAAATAGCAACAGTGCCACCTCAGTGATCACAGCATCGATAAACCGGATCCTTCTTATTCCACATAGTTTTGATGTTTTTTAAAAGTTTTATACCAAAGTACAACTGCTGGAAATAATTTTATGTTGTAATATAGGGCTTATAGGATATACCAAATTAGCAGCGTGGTAGATCACCAGCTCATCGTTGTACATATTCATACCCACAAATTGTGCTTTCTAAAGGCCTAAAGAGAATGTTAAATTGTCATATGGGTAGAATTTGGTAAAACCCTTAAGCCAGACTATGAATTTCTCAGGGTGATGTAATATCAAAAGATTTGCTACTTAACTACAGTAGGGGATCATTACATTCTCTGGGGGGAATTCAGTGGTTTTTGCAGGCATCCAGCAGATGGCGCCCTTTGGACCTGTTCAAGTGTAGCTCCGTTTGGCCGCAAGCTGCTGCCGGTGCCAGCATTTCAGCTTGCACTCTTTGGGGGTGGTGAGCTGAAATGCGTGAAAAGTGACCCGTTTGAGCCCTCAAACGGGACTTTTCGCATCACACCCATGAGTTTGGTCGGGTTTAGCCACTTGATTGCACCCATTGTCTATCCACTCCTGCTAGCTTTACAAAACATAGGTCATTTGAAGTCCAGCACATGCACACATGAATGTCTATCACACTAAATAGCCCAGTTTGATGCACCACAGACTAAGACGTTTTCACAAAATATGCGTGTTAATTGCATAACTGATGTAACAAATGTGCAATGAATGCCAACCCTGTATACTGACACTGGTATTTCATGTACTTCTGTGGGCAAATCATTCAGGTCTGATAGGAGTGACTTGTGCCATGCATTGTTATTTTGAATCTGCAACTATTTACAAATTGCTTCTGCAAGAAAGTACTCCTTCTAAAATCCTAGTACACTATGGTGTCAGTCCAGCTAAATGTGAAGGGTGTAAGTTGCCATTGCCGCAGCATTTCTGCCATTGCTGCCATCACTGTTCTGCCAGTACAGGCTACCGTAGAGTATAGCTGTTGCAGCACTGATTCGCGGTGCGTGGGATCTTACACATAATTGGATTGACCTCTATAAGTGAATGTGTGAATAAGAAGCAAAACTCAGGGGAAGTAGGAAATTATGGTTATCGCTACCTGTGGCGAAGAGTTTAAGTTGCGCCATGTGGCGTAAAAATGCTAGGTTTATGAGGACATCTCTATATTGGCATTTAGAAAAGTACCCCTCAATAACTTCAAATATGTATGCGGTGTCTTCCGGATAGATTCCGCTATGGAGCATTGTACATAAAAAGACAGCCGGTGGCACTTGCTAATAATAAATACAAGAAAAAGCGTGATTTTTACTCTTCCTCAGGACTGTCTGTTTTCAGCAAGAAATACTTCATATGTTAGGCCTAAAAAAATATTTTGTATTGTTGCAGCATGTGATCAGACATAAAGTTGCTGCCCATGATAAATTGGCTGCTCATTCGCCTGTTTATTTTTTACCCCTCTGTGTTGTGAAAGACCAGATCTACTGGACAAAACAAATGTTGCCCATTTTAGTGAGCTTTCCATCTGTAGATAAACATAGTCTCACCTCTGTTGAACTTGCTAATATTAATGAAATGAATCACAGAGTGTGCATGGAGCGATTACTGTATATCTACTGAGGATACAATTTATGCTGTACTGAAAACATAGCATCATCCCTCATCCAGTTCTTTGTGACATTCACACTCTGCATGTATGGTCCGAGCCCAGTTTCGGGGCTCCTTTCATCTCTTGGACAATGAACAGACGCACTTGTGACAAAGGAAATCATAGCTGTCACCCAGCTGTTCTGCTATACTCCTGTACATGTCAGTGGGTAGATGACTACGTAAGAAATGCAGTGTGGTATTGTGGCAGCGACCTCGTGATGAGCCAGCTCTCATCAGTATTTCTCTCCACAGGGCGCACTTGTCTGCTGCTTTAATGCCTATGACATTGCATAGTCTGCATTTAGTGCCTCTGACCTGCTGCTGTAGACAGCTCAAGGTAGACTCTCATATTTGGTGAAGGAACATTTGTGTGAGGAGTAAGCAGTGAAATTAAATGCTACGTAAAAAAATATTATTGCCCCCATGCAAGATTATTATTTTTTTGTCTTCCCAGAAATAATGGAAAGCTCCTCTGTCTGACATGATGGCATATATAAGGCACCGTGGTCTTCTCGCTGCGGAGACAACCATGATATCTCCCGTTTAAATGTTTTACTGCTTAGGCATTGTGGGTAAATACGCTCCAAAGTAGTGACTGTGCTACTCTCAAGCCCTTATAGTCAAAACCAAGTAATACAATGGGAAATTCCAGTAATTAACTTCTATGCTACTGCTTGTACAAGTTCCTATTGTGTGTGCATGATGCAGTCAAAATACTATCTGTTAGGATCCCGGCATTCATGAGACCAATATGGGAATCCCTACAGCTGGTGAAATATCGACAGCCGGAATCCTGACAACCTCCGGGAATGTCCACGCCACCAAGTGAGTGGGAATATAAGCTATGGCGAGCGAAGCTGGCATCCCGTCTGCCAGTAATACATATGTATGCCATGTGTGTCAATACCTCCCTAGGAAATAGTGCCTTAATACATATGAAAACTCCTCTCCAATACTCTCCGTCATACCGCTGAGTCACAGACCCTCTGATAACCACCTCTTAAGGTAGTTACACACTAGGTGATGTGCTTCGTGAGCGACATCGCCTAGTTTTTCTATTCCTGGGCCGGGCCGCCTGTTGGCGGGCATACACATTGTGCGACATCGCTAGAGATATGGCACAGTAACGTCGTGCCACGGCCAGCCGGAGCATGCAGCTTTGGACGATGAATTGAGCTGCATGCACGGCCGAGACCGAGGGTTGTTAACGACTTGCGGGGTCGCGCATCGCTCGTCATCAGCTGCATACACACTGTGCATTATAGTAAACTATATTGCTCGGGAGGGGGGGAAATGAGCGATACAATGTACTATATTGCTAAGTGTGTATGCATATTCACTCCTATTAGCAAGACTTCTTCCTTGCTACTATCCACCTAAGGAATTTCCTACCACGCCCAATAGTCTACCCCCTCAACAATCGCATCGTTAAGTGCTTTAGAGAAAAAAAAAAAGGTCCCTGTATTAGAGCTTACCCTACTGCCACCTATATCTCCCACATGAATGCAACCTCATAACTGTCCCATTATCCACCCAGGGCCGTGCTTTCTTCCAGTTATAATGTAGTCTCTCTCATGTGTATTACCCTCCCTATACTTGTTGTATAATTGTATGCATGTATGTGACAGTCTCTTTAAAGATACATTTTTCCTATGACATAGCCCCTTCATCAGTTCCAATACGTCGGGGCTGTTCCATGTTATTCTCTGCGACCTACCTTGGTTCACTTGTGTGTCCTGCATGAAAATAGGTGGGAAGTGTTAGTCTGAAGACCCATCACGAGCTGCAATCAAACGTTTACAGCACTCGGACGTAATCCATGTAGAGCTGGTTACTGGGATTAACACCCCCCCCCCCCCATGCTCGGCTTTCTCAAACACTCGTTGAACAACTTAAACCTTAATTATACATTCACAAGATAAGCTGCCTTGAGTCTCCAGTTCTGAATAAAATGTGTATTTACTCAGTTTACAGTATGCCGACAGGTTGTTGCAGTACTCTGTAGATACATCGCTGTTTTATAGTGTGCCCTACACACTTTGCGACCCGGCAGTGGGGGGGCAGTGACGGGGGAGAGAGAAGTTTCTTCACTCCCCCCGTCACCCGACTCCTAAGCAGTGCAGGCAAATATGGATGAAATTGTCTATATTAGCCTGCATGCACAAGCGACGGGGCACCAACGATGAACGAGTGCGGGGAAAAATGAATGTTGAATTTTGAAGCTACTCAACTTTAGGAGTCAGCAGGATCTCTGGTAATTCATAAAATAATATTTAGCATAATTAAGTTCTTTAACCACTTGCCTGGCATGGTTGCATCAAAGGCGACCACACCAAGCAGTGTTTTATCTGACCTGGTTGCCCAGGATGCGACCAGTCAGATAAATAGTGTTAGCAGTGGAAGGTAAGAGAAACTTCCCTCCGCTGCTGTCACAGGGACCGGAAGGACCCTCTGCCTCCCTGCACCCTCCCTTCAGTGTTGCTGTGCTGACAATTATTGCTGATCGGTCAGCACGGCAGGAGCCTCCACCCAGCGGCTGCAGACAATGACAGCCGCTGGGAGAATGTAAAACAACCCCCCCCAAGCCACCCCCAGACTCTCCCCCCCCCCCCCCCCCTCCCCTCCCCTTTGTACCTGGCAGCTGTCTTGGAGGTAAAAAGTAATGTTGCGATGGTCGCAATGTTACCGATGTCCCAATGTTACAGATCTTTCCGACCGATGTTCCGATGTTTGAGGGAGGGGGGGGGAAATATATATATATATCTCGGCTCTCGTGCAAAGGTCAGCGAAATCTCCTTATTTCTCAAAGTGTTTGGGAGGTAGAAGGGCACTTCTTACATAACATGGGGCAAAAAAGTATTTGGACAGCCACCAATTGCGCTATTCAACTGTGAGTGACAGAATCTGAAAAAAAAAAAAAACCCAGGAAATCACATTCTATGATTTTTAAACAATTTACTTGTATATTCTTGTGGAAAATAAATATTTGGACACCTACCAAGCAGAAAGATTTCTGGCTCTCACACACCTGTTACTTTTTCTTTAAGAAGCTCATCTATCCTCCACTTGTTACCTGTATTAATGGCACCTGTTTGAACTGGTTATCTGTGTAAAAGACACCTGTCCACACCCTCAAACAGTCAGACTGCTACCTCTCCACCATGGCCAAGACCAGAGAGCTGTCTAAGGACACCAGGGACAAAATTGTAGAGCTGCACAAAGCTGGGATGAGCTACTCGACAATAGGCAATCAGCTTGGTGAGAAGAGATCAACTGTTAGCGCAATTATTAAAAAATGGAAGAAATATAATATCACTGACAATCTCCCTCGACCTGGGGCTCCATGCAAGATCTCACCTCGTAGGGTATCAATGATCTTGAGAACGGTGAGGAATCAGCCCAGAACTACACGGGGGGACCTGGTCAATGACCTCAAGAGAGCTGGGGACCACAGTCACAAAGGTTACCATTAGTAACACTACGTTGTCATGGATTGAAATACTGTAGTGCCCGAAAGGTCCCCCTGCTTAAGCCAGCACATGTCCAGGCCCGTCTAAAGTTTGCCAGTGACCATCTGGATGATCTAGAGGAGGATTGGGAGAATGTAATGTGATCAGATGAGTGCAAAATCTAACTTTTTGGTATAAACTCCTCTCGCCGTGTTTGGAGGGAGAAAAATGATGAATGGCATCCCAAGAACACCATACCCACTGTGAAGCATGGGGGTGGAAACATCATGCTTTTGGGCTGCTTTTCTGCAAAAGGGACAGGACGACTGATCCGTGTTAAGGAGAGGATGAAAGGGGCCATGTATCGTGAGATTTTGGGCAAAAACCTCCTTTCCTCAGTAAGAGTATTGAAGATGGAACGTGGCTGGGTCTTCCAGCATGACAATGACCCCAAACACACCGCCCGGGCAACTGAGTGCTCTGTAAGAAGCATTTCAAGGTCCTGGAGTGGCCAAGCCAGTCTCCAGACCTCAACCTAATAGAAAATCTGTGGAGGGAGTTGAAAGTCCATGTTGCCCGGCGACAGCCCCAAAACATGACAGATTTAGAGAAGATCTACATGGAAGAGTGGGCCAAAATACCTACTACAGTGTGTGCAAACCTGGTCAAGAACTACAGGAAACGTTTGACCTCTGTGATTGTCAACCAAGGTTATATTACAAACTATTGAGTTAAACTTTTTGATTGTCCAAATATTTATTTTCCGCAAGAATATACAAATAAATTGTTTAAAAATCATACCATGTAATTTCCTAGTTTTTTTTCCAGATTCTGTCTCTCACAGTTGAAGTGTACCTATGATGGGAATTACAGACATCTCTCATCTTTTTAAGTGGGTCAACTTGCACAATCTGTGGCTGTCCAAATATTTTTTTGCCCCACTGTGTATGTGTGTGTGTGTGTATATATATATATATATATAATATCTATATATATATCTATCTATATATATATATATATATATATATGTATTATTATTTTTTTAACTAAAATCGTTTTGGATAAAGCTAAATTCATGTTCTTTGCCTATTTCTCTCATAAATAAAATGTCAATTTAGGAGCGTTTTTTTTGGGGGGGGGGAAAAATCGTCCTTTAAGTGGTTAAGGGTGGTTGCCCGCTAGCATTGTGTTTGTTAGATAAAACATGGTAAACTGCTATTGTAATATACATGTAGATGCTATAATATTGCACATACATTTCTTGCTGTTTGCATGCAGTATATGGACCACATTTATTTGGCATGGAGCTTTTCCCATTCATTTCAGAAGCTGATTAATTCTTTTGGGGTGTCCAGCATCTAAAAACATTTTGTACTGTAACTTGTTTAGCTATTGAAAAAAATGGAAATTTCTCTGGTATGCATTATATGGAAAACATATAATGACTGGGAATAGCACGTTTTTATGTTTTTGAAAAATACATATATATATATATATATATATATATATAAAGATTGAAAAGAGAAGACTGCAGCACTTAGAAACTCTAAATACAATAAGAAAGCAGTAAAATTACATGGAAAAGGGGGGAGGGGGTGAGGTTGTCAGTTCAAGAATACCAAGTATGTTTATAGTAATGGGTCCATCATTCAAAAGTACATAATAACAGAGAAATATAAACAAACCATTAAAAAAAAAAAAAGCATTAGATTAAAACTCATATTCACCCCATTATTACGCTTTGCCAAAGCCATTTTCATCGAAAAGGAAATATGCTTAATTTGTATTCCAAAAGGGATAAGCAAACCATAGAGCCTGTTTTTTTTATTTTGTTTATTAAAGTCTCTCATTTGTAATCCAAAGGTTAAAGCTAATTTGATCTTCTTCTTAACACAAATGGCAATCCAGGCAAGATCTTCTTTAAATCTAGTAGTAAGAAAATATAGTAATAAGGTGATGTGATTGCTGTGCTAGGAGACTCTTGCAGAATGAATGTGAACTCTTTGTGATTTAGCCAATCACAAGTGGCTTCCCAAAGTTGCTGCAGTGTGATTCGCTGGTACTTAAGGGAATACCTGTTATTTTCTTCTTTGAGCATTAAAAATTGAATCTGGTTATTTGGGGAAATTTTCAGTGTTCAGCTAAATTGTATTCATTTCACTTGAATTTTTAGTATGTAGTGCACAACTGTTTTGAAATTCATGGGCTATAACAATGAACATATGAATATATTAAAAATACTGCACAAGGCTGGTTAACCCTAATCACTAAACTTTAAGTGATTACATACATTAATTGTTTTTATAGATATAAATGTACTGCAAGTGCATGGACTAGGATTACCACCTTTTCATTTTCCGATTCCTGGACAGGGTGGAGGTGACGAGGGGGTGTGAGTTACAATCATTTTGTTTCTTAGAATTCAAGCCTTCACATGCCCCCTTGTATGCCATCTGCACCACATGCCATCTGCACTTATGTGCCATCAGATACCCCTCATGCCCATTTATATGCCATCAGAAGCCTCTACATGCTCCTTTATATGGTATCAGAACCGCCATAAGTCTTTAACCTTTATATGGCAGGACATCCTCATGCTTCTGTATATGTCTCATAGCCCCTTCATGCATCTTTATATACCACAGAGGACCCTCATGTCACTTTATATGCCTCAGAGCTTCCATATTCCCCTTTATATGCCTGAGTGCCCCCTACCATCCCAAAGTGTGTCGTGTACATTTCTGCCAGCACCCTTATGCCCCATTACATGCCAGAGCCCCCTCATACCTTTATATGCCAGCCCAAAGCCCCACACGGTCTTAAATGTCAACCCCTCATGCTTTTATACAGTGGGGATTGAAAGTTTGGGCACCCCAGGCAAAAATTCATTTTAATGTGCAAAAAGAAGGCAAGGAAAGATGGAAAAATCTCCAAAAGGCATCAAATTACAGATTAGACATTCTTATAACATGTCAAAAAAAAAGTTTGATTTTATGTCCATCATTTACACTTTCAAAAGAACAGAAAACAAAAAATGGCGTCTGCAAAAGTTTGGGCACCCTGCAGAGTTAATACCTTGTACTGCCCCCTTTGGACAGCTGAGACCTGGCAGTGTCATGGATTGTTCTCAATCATCGTCTGGAAAGACCAGGTGATGTCAATCTCAAAGGTTTTAAAAGCCCAGACTCATCTGACCTTGCTCCAACAATCAGCACCATGGGTTCCTCTAAGCAATTGTGTAGAACACTGAAACTGAGAATACTTGACGCTCACAAAGCAGGAGAAGGCTATAAGAAGATAGCAAAGCGTTATCAGATGCCCATATCCTCTGTTCCGAATGTAATTAAGAAGTGGCAGTCATCAGGAACAGTAAAAGTTAAAGCAAGATCTGGAAGACCAAGAAAAATATCAGACAGAACAGCTCGCAGGATTGTGAGAAAAGCAAGTCAAAATCCACGTTTGACTGCACGGTCCCTCCAGAAAGATCTGGCAGACACTGGAGTTGTGGTACACTATTCCACTATAAAGAGATACTTGTACAAATATGGTCTTCATGGAAGAGTCATCAGAAGAAAACCTCTTCTACGTCCTCACCACAAAAATCAGCGTTTGAAGTTTGCAAATGAACATATAGACAAGCCTGATGCATTTTGGAATAAAGTTCTGTGGACCGATGAGGTTAAAATGGAACTTTTTTGGCCGCAATGAACAAAGGTACGTTTGGAGAAGGAAGGGCACAGAATTTAATGAAAAGAACCTCTGTCCAACTGTTAAGCATGGGGGTGGATCAATCATGCTTTGGGGTTGTATTGCAGCCAGTGGCACAGGGAACATTTCACGAGTAGAAGGAAAATTGAATTCAATAAGATTCCAGCAAATTTTGGACGCTAACTTGATGCCATCTGTGAAAAAGTTGAAGTTAAAGAGAGGCTGGCTTCTACAAAACACACCTCAAAATCAACGGTGGATTACATCAAGAGGCGTAAACTGAAGATTTTGCCATGGCCTTCACAATCTCCTGACCTCAACATAATTGAAAATCTATGGATAGACCTTAAAAGAGCAGTGCGTCACAGACAGCCCAGGAATCTCAAAGAACTGGAAGACTTTTGTAAGGAAGAATGGGCGAAGATACCTCAAACGAGAATTGAAAGACTCTTGGCTGGCTACAAAAAGCGTTTACAAGCTGTGATACTTGCCAAAGGGGGCAGTACAAGGTATTAACTCTGCAGGGTGCCCAAACTTTTGCAGACACCATTTTTTGTTTTCTGTTCTTTTGAAAGTGTAAATGATGGAAATAAAATCAAACTTTTTTTGACATGTTATAAGAATGTCTAATCTGTAATTTGATGCCTTTTGGAGATTTTTCCATCTTTCCTTGGCTTCTTTTTGCACATTAAAATAAATTTTTGCCTGGGGTGCCCAAACTTTCAATCCCCACTGTACATGCAAGCCCAGAGCCCTCATGGCATTTCCTTGGCTTACCTGCTTCAACACAGCAGATTCAGTCTGGACGGAAGAGCAGTGTCTGCGTGGAGCAGCAGCAGTGTTTATGAATGCCGCTGCATAGGTCTCCAGCATACATGAGGTATCACAGAGGTGTTTGGGAAGTTCATTGGGTTTTCTGTAGCATGGACGTGGCTGCATACATGCAGAGAGCGG